>NC_135498.1:103504328-103804328 GCF_052857255.1 Amblyomma americanum
CATCCTGTTCCCAGACTGTAATGGCTTCATGTAGGAACATATTCTTTTTGGGCCACAAAATTAGTCTCTCTAATCTTTTCGCTCGGTGAAGATAAACTGACCCAGGCGTTGCGTTTGTGTACTTTCAGTAATAGCGGGGAAATTGTAGCTTGATACAAATGGGAATCGTGCGTCATGAAAGGCAGACTGTCAGCCGCCTTGTTCTTTTGGGATGCCCTGAAGCTGACCCTCTGGAAAAAGCGGCGACATCTACTAGCGTTCGCCACTTTTCACGTTGAAAAAAAGCATTAAACTTAAATGGGGCTAAATTAATGCACGTGTAGCACCTTAGGATGAATCTCCACTGCGGAGGATATTACGCCTTTGATTGTTTCTGCATCTTCATTCACCCTAGCCATTTCAATCGGCGCAAAGAAACGTGTAGCGTTACGAATTCGCTAAATATTTCTTTGAAGTGGAACATAATTCAGCACGCAGTGTATTTGCGCACACATATTTATTGGTATCTGCTATTAAACGCCTATGGTCGTAATAACAGCAATTTTTCTTCTGAACTATGTGTATGCGCGCATATATATGGCGTCAGCTTTACCTTCTTTCTATCAGGGTTGCCTTGAATTGTATGATCGAATTGACGTGTTATTTAGTCAGCGCAGCGTTAGATGTAGGCATGCAAGAAGTAAATGGTCTCATCTTGATACCACGTCAGAGGGCATGATTTTACCTCTGCTACTTACCTGATTACCGGAGATCTCTGAAGGGGAGTTTTCGCGTTTGATGCTGAAAACATTTATACGTTAAGTGTTCAATTGCGCCTCTCCTGGTCGATTTCGCTGACAACCAGCCAGGTTTGGCGTCCCTTTGGTAACGGAGAAAGGCTAATGAAGCATTCACTTCACCAAGTGTGGCCATAATGTGATATGTGCCTCCATGCGAGATTTCGTCTTTCGAACTTCTCGGATCATGTGCTTAGTTTTGTGTCACTCTAGAGGCGCTTTGTGCTTTTTGCGATGATTAAACCCTAAAACTCTTTAAGACTCGTTTGGACACAAATCTTCATGAAAAAAAAAGAAACGTACAGGTGTTATCTGAAAAGTGGGAGAAGAGAGCAAAACGAAAAGCGTACTCTTTGGACATTGAAATATAAAGTTGAAATTCTTGCATTCACACAAATTGTAAAATATTTCTAAAATATTATTTCAGCAACCTGATTTTGAGGGTATCACTAACCCTGGTCTTGGAATTTTTATCCTGAAACCAGGAACATCAACGACTACAACTGGGTACGTTGACTACGCAGTACACTCTCCTGTTAATGAAAAATATGGGATGTGTGCAGCGAAGCTACGATCATGGCTTTTGCACACGAGTTATGGCATAATAAATTTAGCATCTGCCTCCTAAGGAGGTGATGAGGTGCTAGATCTACATTCATAGTTGCCAGTGTTTCATTTAGTACAAGCTTTCCCCAGGTATAGTGGTGGGCTTTCTCTGGGATCAAACCTGGGTTACAGTGTTCCTAAATTTCTTAGTTGAGATGAATCTCCTTTAAATTTTCGGCTTTTGGCACTTTCAGGCCATGTTTCTTTCATGTATTGTTGACTTAATGTCACAATATCTGATTGAGCTTCGGCCTGCCTGTACTCTTATCCTTGTCTTTTCTTTTCTTTTCGGAAGACATTAAAAATCTGGGCGACGTACTTGATATTAAAAAGGATCTTTCATCGCACTTTTTGGAGACGACAAACTACGTTGGCCATGAGGTCTTTGGCAAAGCTACTTTTGAGCCACTGAAAATACATTACCAAATGCCTCTCTTGCGTTACTGGTTCCCACCAATGGAGGGTCGGACTAGGTCAGATAGGCAGGCGCATAGCTTTTTGTGAACAAAAAATAGACGAGGCTTAAGCTTTAGGGGACCTCTGGATCAAAGAGTCGTATTGATGAATTTCAGGAAAAGTTATTGCTCAAAGTAATGTTGTGTTAATGCATTACAGAATGAAAAAGCACTGAGGCCCCAATGCCCTTTTTGTTGCCTTGAGAAGCTGCAGTTGAACTTAAAGCGGGCTCGTCAATTCTCAGTGGTCCATTTGGGATCTCGTTTTAAATGATGAGCCAACATAAAAAGGTTTACCATCATTGTGTCAAGCTCGGACACTATCACACACTTAATGGCGTGCATAGTGATTGCAACCGCACGGTGGGCTAAAATCACGGGAAATCCGCGTATTGGGGTGCTGTTACTCTGAGTTGCTTCTTTTTGATTGCCGAATAATAAAGCACTGTGCTTCTTACCTTTCATAGAATTTACTGAACTACGTAGTATGTGTTCCGGTTCCAACTGATGACAACCCTTTCAAAGTCCAGTGCATATGTTTTACATCTATTCTCTATCTCTTCTGTTTGTCTAGCTTTTTTTTTTGCGGCAGAAAAACACGCATACTGACTTGCGCTTCTAAGGCTACGAACAAGTTTTTATATGCTCTTTCGGATACGACCAGTGTTAATGCCCTTACCCTTCAAAGGACACGACCAGCAAATTATTTTTTCTACGCAGCTCAAGATCCCTGATTTTTAATTAGTTTATGAATGGCGCACTAGTAAAGCGTCCCCTCCAAGCGCAGGATTCTTCCAGTTCGAATCTTGGTGGTGTCGCAATGGTTGCAGAATAAAAGAAGAAAAACTATAAGTACACGTACTTGGAAAATCAGACCTCGGCTTTTGCCTGGATCCGGCAAACAGCACCGATGATAAAGAAGGTTGTGGCAACGCAAGTGCTACTAATTTAAAAAGTGTCGGTGACCGAAAAGCGAAAACATGTCTCTTGCAATAAGAACAGTCGACTACCCTTAGGCTGTACTTGGCCACAATCGCCTTGCGCATAAACTTATATTAAATATTAACGCGCATTGATTCCAGCGGCTGGAGGGCAACTGACTAAGGTGGTGCTAGTGAAGAAATGAAGCGGAGGGACCTATGAGGATATGATTTGGACTTGAACAGGCTACCATTGCAAAGTAAATGCACCAACGCTTAGCGCTAGAACCTCCTCAGAAAAGTGAGGCTACAATAGCTGTAAATCTTCGAAAACTATTAGTAATTATTTCGGATGTCAAAGGACTCAGCGACGTTGCACTGACTATATGAACAGCCTGTTAAACGGCAGGCACGTATCATTTCCTTGCAGTGTAACACACACGAGAAAACGTTATGCAGCATTATGCAGGAGTAGAGCCACAGCTGGCCACATTCACAGATTGGTCATCAGCGACACGGTTCAATGACCACAATAAAGTTTAATAATCAGCAAAAATTAAGTGTCGGCGTACGCCTCAATTTCCAGTCATGATAGTGAGAAAGAAGACATTCCGGGAAAATATGCTATTTTAAAATAGCGATGAAAAAAGTGAAAAGACAACAAGCTGTGCAGACGTGCCGCTATAAAGCATAGACTAACAGAAGAGCGCTTTTCAGGAAGAATAAAAGAATGATGTAGATTCCAGAAATAAGGACGGGACAGCTGCTAGCATGATTCGGGCAAAGGATTGCCCTGGAAATAATTAATGCCTTATTTTTGCTTTTTAAAATGGTGGTCAGGAAGTGGGTATTTTAAATGGGGAGGTTTAAAGTGAAATGAAATTTCGTAATGCGCGCCTATCATATATAGCGCAGGAAGAAGAAGGATGAAAAGTTTATACGCAAGTTTCTTCGACCTCCTCCAATCACGAGTACCACACATGTAACAAGAAACAAAACCATGATATTTGCTCCTACCTCATTAGTAGCTTTAAAATTCTCTGCTTTGGTTCTGGCTTCCAGAAGTTCTCTTGTGCGCGGATTCTTGCGAGGCGATGCATGATCAGGAGAATATATTTCGGTGGAAAGCAAGCATGGTTACTCCCGTTTCCGTAAAAGTTGACAGGTCTGAAAGACAGCTTACAGGCTTCTTACGGGCCTATTTTATGCGTTAGCATGTCACTCCTTTCCCTCCACTTTTCTTCTCTCTGGTGTAATACTGTTACTCTTATTTCCAGCCTTTCTTTTTCATCTCCCTTTCCTTCCATGAGGCAGCCACTCTAATAACTTTTTGCATTTAATGCTGACAGAGCATGAAGCTTGGCAGGACATTACGTGTTGCACGTAAAGCATCCTCTTTCTTTGCTAAAGTTCTTGCGCAGGAAAGCATTTGATTGTTAAGCTGCAATCTGCAATTATTCGTACCCGGCTCTACCCATGCAGTGTGTGTTCTTTTAATTGCTTCCTCCTAACTTTCGAGTCAAGTGTAACTAAGCGCTATTGTTACTTGCTGTCACAAAAATTTATATTTATGCGGGAAGATCACGTTGTTTTGGTACTTTCCGCGATCACTGGCATTTTCTTATCAATTTTTCTATCATGCGCGTATTTGTGGCATGTGAGGGTGGTAAATACATCAGTTATTAATGGCAATACAGAAATCAATGCCGCATGCCATTTTACGTGTCTCGTACTGATTGCTGTATGCCGCGCACTATAGGTTGGCAAACCGTAGTCCAGGCTCCGGCTCACATGAGCTTCTGCAAAACTAACGGTGCAGCGTACCGTCGATTCCATAGAGTAGGACTTGACACCCCTAATTCGGCATCGTTAGGGCGGGCTCGGTAGATTATGTGTAGCAGTCCAGGTTCGGATCGCGAGACAGGTTACTGGAAATATTAGCATTTTTATAAAGCATTTCTTCGATGTGCACGCATCGCCTCATAGTCGTCTACAATAGAGCCATATATTCTTACCCAAAGCCAACTTCAGTCTGGACATTATAGTTCAGGGTTGCTCTGGAGCAGCAGCTGAAAAGTAATATTTTCGCGTATACTACGCCAGTTTCAATCTTTCAGTATCGATCTGTTGTAAGACAAAGTTTTCTGAACTTTTATAAAATAAAAAGGGCAGCTCTGGCTTTTTTCGTGGTCGTGGTATGTGGTGTATGGAGTTTAGTGTCCCGCAGCGGTATGAGAGGCGCTGTAGTGGAGGGCTCCGAATTAAAGACCATCTGGGGTTCTTAAAACGTGTGCTTGCGTCGCACAGGACACGGGCGTTTGTTGTATTTCACTTCATTTTCTTAAAAATACCCAATAAATAAGCCCGGACGGCACCGGCGCAGGCTGACGACAAGGGTGACCGACGTAGGAGTGATAATATGGAAGGAGGATATCATAGTGCAACAACTATCTCATTTTAGTGACCTCAGGTAATAATTTAGAAACGCACACCAACTTTCACACGCATAAATTGGTCAACGCCTGCTCAAACGTGTGTTTACAATATGGTACAACCTTCTGATTGTGAACCGTAGTGTACACGTGGATAAATATCTTAAAGAGAAGAGGAACCGACTGCCTTCAAGATCTAAGCAAAAGTGTCCGCATTTCCAGAAGGACATGGTCTCTGCTTTGGATAATGCAATTTTAAAATGAGGCATATAGATGATTTTAGCGCTAATGTAATAAGGGTATTAACTGCGGGCACTTCGCAACAGTTTAACAACCAGATGGTATCTGGATATACCGAGACTCGCCAAACTCAGTGCACTAGAAGAATTTGCGACCGACATGACTACAGAAGAAACCTCACTGACGTTCGACTAAAAATTGTCAGAACTAACCCTGTAAAAGGGGTTTTTCTGGCGTTTAATTCAATTCGGACATCAGGACACCGGTATTTTTAATTACGAATTACGACCTTTGCGCTATGACAGTAAAAAACAATGAAAAGCCTTCACCAGAAGCCTGAACCTGAAGAACTGGTTAAACTGGTTCATTGAAAATCCTTTCTTAATTTTAACTGGGAATTCCCTTTCCGGTACCTCTAAAATGCTTCGATAGTATCGACCGCAGAAAGACTTCATGGCGCGTCTTCGTAGGCATCTGTATGTAATAGTGTGACCAAGGTAAGCCCTATGAAAGAATGTTGCGGCATCAGTGTTCAAAACGTAGCATTTAATAGGTGTGAGACGATCGACAGAGTTCGCATGCGTCCAAAAAAGCGACACTGCGCAATAAAATACTGGGGCTCCGAAAAGCCTCGTTGTCGGCAAACGCAATTGGTCCGGAGGAATTGAGAATTCTTTGCCGGATTCGACAGTCATGAGCCATGATTTAGACATGCATGCCTATGCTGAATTTCTGGAACCATATATTAATGAAATCTCCTATCTGCTGAGGCTAAAAGAGGTTAAAGGCAGTGAGCCGAGCCAATCCTTCAGGACTCCACGCGGTGAATTCGTCGCGGAAAGCAAAGATGCTCACCACGTATTGCTTTTAAGCGCTGTGAAAATGTTCCAACTATAACCGTCATTTTCTTGACTACAAGGTTTGACCTATATCACACTTCAGTCTTAGTTGATACCGAGCTGCTGCTGATCACGCGTAAATAGGATTCGGGTTTCGGTTTTAAATTACTTAGAGCAAAAAGTTGGTCTAGGGAGCTCACTAACGATGGCTTTTAGTACCCTAAATTTCCAGAGGTGCGCTGCACTCCCTTCAAGCGCCTCACACGACCAGGTTGGCAGCCCGAGTGTGACGCGAATGCGCCGTGCGCTACCTTCGCCGCCTTAAGGTGCTTCTGTAGCCGATGATGCAGTGTCGTAGGCACGACCTCCCGGTAAGCGAAGACGAGTTTACTTCCAAGAGGCACGCGTATATGCCAAAACCGCTTGTCACCGCGGAAAGTGTGAGTGAGCGTTTTATTTAGCCAGATTGGCGTTTAAAGTTGAATACCCTGGTTCTCGGTGACATTCAGTACGGCATCTGCGTGCCGTTGACGAATTCTACGCGTCCGGAAGAAGCGACGGACGCCAAGTGCGAACACGACGGTCGACAAGCGAGCTCGTTATCGTTTGTAAAGACTAGGCCAATGGTACACGCCTTTCTGGCGAAGAAATGACGGCAGCAGGCGTTCTCGCGTAGCCACTGCACACACGCTCGCTCGCTCGCTCTCTCTCTCTCTCACACACACACACGCACACGCACACAGAATAGTTCGTACTGGCACGAGCGCATCGCTCATTTTGCCATCGTGAGCGCAGAGGAGGTTGTGGGCATTGGAGTGCAGGCGAGCCCACTTATTACGACCACAGTTATAACGAGCGCTTGCTAATTACGAAAAAAGATGGTGACACCGAGAAAATAAGTATAACGCCATGAGCACTGCGTCTCAGATACGTTATAATGAATGGGAAGGCGCCGTGAACTCGCCCCTGATGTGAAAAAATCCGCACTTCTAGCAAGCGAGCACAGATCAAAGAGTAGATCCCGCGCCCCGTGACACCCTCTACTTTCCGCACGCACACAAATTGATAAAAAAAGGTGCATTGAGTATGTAGATAACCGCCAGCTAAACGTGTGCCGACAAGCCAGGAATGTCTGCCTTCAAATGCGCGCTTGATGCTCTGCAAAACACCTAATGTTGAAGAAGCTCGGTTGATATGAGAGAGAGGCAGCGGAGGTTGAATGCGAAAATTCTGCTAAGGGTCGCTTATTAACTAATGACAGCGAGTTCAGAAGTTTGCAAGTCAGTAACATGTTATAACGTGCTGGCCAAGCCGGTGATGTGGGATGTGCCGCCTCTCCAAGCGCCTGACAATCTTCCGCGCAGCTACTGCTCGCAAACACTCCAGCTCGTACGTTCTCCGCGCACATGCGCTGTGGTATCTTCACGGCATCTCTACAAGTTGTCAAAGATTGAAACCTGCAACGCAGCTTCATCGAATGAGCGCAAATGCTGCAATCACGTGTGGTATGACGATGGATTGTGTGTCAGGTTCTACTTTAACGGCGAAAAGATTGTCGATGCCGCAACGAAGACACCCGTTTTTAAAACTTCCTAATGGTGCAAGAACCTCCGTGCCACAGAATGCGACGTACAAAATCCAGCCACTGCACAGACATGATTTTTGCGCTCCCGAGGTGTCTTGTCGAAGATACTTCAGCTAGGCCATGCTAATAGCAATTAATCGACAGACCTGATGCAGCACTCCCTAGTCGGATGTCTTTGTTCGCTACAGCAGAAATTACTAAAGGCGCGAGGACAGAATTTAGTGCCGAGTGCCTCATGGAATTTTTACTAAGGTGGTGTTTATGAGACCATGAACAACGGAAGACGCCGTCGAGCATCCACGTTACCGTACGAATGTGGATCTCGGTTACCGAGTCGTTAGTGCAAATCTGGCAGCATTTGATTTCACCTCAGATGAATTTGTTGGCGCGAATAATGATGCCGACAAAGTAAAATCTCGCGCTGATTGTACGTTAGGTACGAGCAGTCCGCGACTGTCAAGAATCTAATGAAGGCGACGACGGAGAAGGCGGATGTCACCAAAACGCACTTGTTGGATGCGCTCCCAGATGCCCTTAGAGCATGTGGAGCTAGCTGTTCGCGTTTCTCAGGAGATTCTCTCGACACAGCGTGACAAGCTCACCCACAGATTACCCACCAAAATAACAAAGGGGGGTGGGTGTTTGGTGCCCAGCTTTCGGCGGTCGCAAGCCAGAGTATGGGTTGTAGTGAAAGGTTCACCAACAAAACAAGCTTTATATAGCAGCGAGACGATACAGAGGATTTGCATAGCACTCATAAGAACATATGTACAGTTTTCTATAAAACCGTGCGACGCACATTGAATTCAATACCTTAGAGAGGCTAAGGTACAAGAGAGATTGTGCACCTAACACATAAGAGAGGCAAACAAAAGCAAGCCCATTTTTTTTAACTAGGCACTGCCTCAATCCGACAACGGGAGGATCAGGATGGGGCCGGCCCGAAAACTGGCGGTAGGTGCGGGGCTGCTGAGGGAGTTGCGCTTGAGCGTTTCTTTAAAGCTAGAATGTCCTTCACATATAGGGAGCGCTGCGTCTGCTTGTCATTTCCCAACAAGGTAGGCGAGCACATACACACATCATTCACAGTACATTTGCCACTCAGCCTTCCACCAGGCTCACCCTCCCACCATTGGTCACATGAGGAGTGTGGTTTACAGAGGCTTCGAGTTTATACTCTCCGACCCTGCGCCGCCGCGCGCAAGCAGCGTAGAGAGGGCATCAGCACGCTCGAGGTTGCGTGCTGTCTGTGGGTAATTAATTTAATTTTCCCCAGACATCTCGAATTGTCTAAGGCGCGCGCGGGCATGGCTCTTTTCGAGCCATGCCGGCTCTCCAAATGTGTGCCAACTATTTGTGACAGCTGAGCTAGTCCCGTTTGCCGTCAACGCTTTAAATGCGATGAGTTATATCGCAAACTTAAAGCAGCTCTTCTGCAGCAGATTTTCAGTGAGGCTCACATGAACAGGCTGGAGAGCTAGGAAAGCGTCCTGAAGGGCCTGGTTTGGTGCATTAAGACTCGCGACCATCAGTTCTTGGAGAAGTAAACACCATTTTTGTCTGCCTTTCATATTTTTGGCTGTAATATGAGAAGTGCGATTACAACGAACATCAGATGCAATAACGCTATCCGCACGACCATCGGATTCGTTATAAGTGGGCTCGACTGTATCAGTTGCTAAAGCAGTACTCATTGTCGCTTCGGCGGACGTACTTTCTACGACGCGGGTTATTTCTTTCGATGCTTTCACATCCTTTTCTTTCAACTGCCTTCTGTATGCACGTCGCAGTGAAAGTGGCAGAGCGCAGCGAGAAAAGTATTGTAGTTGCCACGGAATAAAAAAATTCAGAGCTTTCCTACCGCTCCTTGCTTACTGGTGCTAATGAACCCCACTTCGAAAGTGCAACATAGTCGCATGGACAACATGGTGACATCCCGCCCGCGAACGGCCTCCTGCTTGAATAATGCGTGTTAAACATTTATGTAACCGTTTGTGCGTTTTTTAATTGCTCTATTACTAGACTTCTACAGTTCAGAACAAGGGCTGTACAAGACCATAATTCGCATGTGGCAGGTTTGTCTTCTTTTAGCTCCTTAAATCGGTAATAGAGTCGACTGAATGATACATCTTAAGGCCAGCACTAAAGTGCACAATGCCTGCAGCAATACAATATCATTGGTAAGGAGATTAAAATATAGGGGTGATAAATTTTGTCCCTACATTACCGCGGTTTAAACGTTTTTGCTGATGAAGCGTAGCTGTCATACTTGACAATATTTACACGTTAATAAATTTAATTTTCTAATTATTTGCGCAGGACTGATAAAATTTCATATCGTTGTATTTTGCACATCAGCAGCTGATGAGTGACCGGTTCTAGAGCTATACATACATAAAATATATGGCATGAGCCTGTGCTGTTTTTGTGGCGTTTGGTCCAATAAAGTTAAAAAATAAAACCAGTTTAGTAAGGGCAGAACGCTTAGGGAAGAAATCCATGATGTTTAGGATAAAATAAACTCTTGACCAAAAAGAGCTTATCGACCTGCATTACTCGCTCGAAGGATTTCTTGAAAAGCGACAACAGCGAGATAGGTCTCTCTAATAGCGCACATACGAGCTCTTTTCCGCGTTAACAGGAGAATAAGGATGAATAGGTAATCGCTTTTGACATTATTGTAGGGATAAATGTTAAATACCCCTTTAGATTAAATATGCGAGCACTTCTGCTGGTTTGTTGGCGCACGTCTTAGAAACGTCTATGCTAGCCCTCTAATAGTCATCAATGAGGAGGTAAGCATTTTGGGTAGTGGCGTTGGTCGTATTCAGTTCGACTGACAGTTGGGAAGTTATTTAGACCTTTTAATATTTCTTCTTTGAAAGGTGATGACAAATATCTACAGCCACCAGCGATGACGTTGGTTCGGCGACAGCTCATTGGCGATTGTTTGTCAATGCCATATTTGAAAGGCTTCCTTTCAGGTTCAATACGTAGTTTTTGTTCCCTTTACCTCGATCTAGAGTTCGATGAAATCTCTGCCCTTTAAATGCTCTTCTTAAATATAGGAAATGTAGTGCCGGGAGGGCAATCGAGCCCGCTCATATCGCAGTAGCACACAATGAGTATGGCATATTTCTTGAAGTCGATACTGCCTTGAAGGGAATTAGAACAGGAGCATGCACCGAAACAGCAGAAGCCGGTGGAGAATAGCAGTTCCCAAGCAGCAGGTTTTGCCGTTATTAGAAATAATTTTTACCCGCACACATTCCGGTTCACACTCATCGGACACCATACACATCAATGCGGCTACGCGCGTCGTGGTCTTATATTTTTCAGTGAGCGTTAAATATTTATAAACTATTATCCGTAAATATAGATACCTTTAGCCAAGCCTCAGTTAAACAGTGATTGTCGTTGTCGAAACCTGTGATGTTATGCGACGTCGTTCTGCCTTGATTCTTAAACTCAGACGTCCAAGTCGCAGAAGTTTAGTGCATATTATGGCTTTTATTAATTTCTGCCCTATTCGTTTTCACCGGGATCTGGCAGTTTCATACTTCCTCCCAAAGTCCGAACATGGCCATAGCTCCTGCTGTTACTTTCTTCATACCTGTCAATATGAATTTCACCACAGAAGAAGGCGTAGTCCCAAAATTTACTCATTCACTTCGTGTAACAAGATCTTTTGATTCCAGCGCAGTTGGTAGAAGTTCACTCATTGAGACCTACGTAGTGTCCGAGCGAACTCTTGAGAGAAACAGTGCCACTTTTTGGTAATAGCAGACGATAGACAAAGCACGTTGTGGCATGTTAGAGGCAAACTTCTGGATAAGCACCTTCATCCCTATTCCTGTGTTGGGATATGGCTAACCAGGCGCTTGAGCTTTCAACGGCTAGCGTCTCGCAGTATGAAGGACGGCTTTTGAACTGTGGATGCAGTACTAAGTTTTTCATGTTATTTCTTCAGTACTAAGTAAATTCAAGTTCTTTGAGTGGCTGGTGACCCCGCCGAGATTGGGACACGTCGGGACACAATCCGCTGTGCGAAACGAATCATTTGTGCAAGTGGCAGTACTCACGTTGCGCAGTACCAGGTTATGAAATGTGTTCTCCGCTTATAACTTGAGAATATCAATGCCTTGTGATTCCACCATGAAGTACACAGTTTCAGCCTTGGCCATTAGTTGAGCGATTAAAATGACAGCATCATTTTACTCAGTGATGCGCTATCCACGCTATCTTCGTCCAGGATTACCGATCTGCGAATGATGGACCTGTCAAAATTATTTTATCATTCATTTTAAT
Organism: Amblyomma americanum; assembly: GCF_052857255.1. NCBI lineage: Eukaryota > Metazoa > Arthropoda > Arachnida > Ixodida > Ixodidae > Amblyomma > Amblyomma americanum. The sequence goes on from NC_135498.1 coordinate 103,516,490, forward strand.
TTTTTGTTCGTACCTTATATTATTGTTCTGTATCTATGCGACTGCTGCTCCTTCTTGCCCTTTTACACTATAATAATTTAATTGATCATGCGATGTAATCATTGGAGAGAAATTCTCTTGTACTACTTATTATTTTGGTTTTCATAATGCACTGATAACATTACTTCACTGCTTTGTTTTCTGCATATAATGAAAGGCACAATCATTTTTTCAAAGCCTTTGTAAGGCATTGAGCCTGCAATGTTCCACGCCAGGAGGCGAGGCTTTGTGAGGAGTATTCGAGACGCCTTTTGCCTCGATTTTTGTGTTAGAATGTTCTGCTTTTAACCATGCTCATGATGTACACTCCTTTCCACTAAAAACAAAAAGGAAAATGCAAAACTGAATCTTTTCAGCATCTTTTACACTGGTACAGGATTTTCATTTCACTGAACTGGTTTTAATCTGGGCAATACGCCACAGGTAATAAATATCGCAACTCGACCGAAGAATTTTTCTTTGCCTGTGTCTCGTTTTTGCGAGGTGAAAGCAGCTACACAGTAAACGAACTGAAGGGGTATTGGCGGTGAATTCAGAGAATTCAGAAAATTCTGTCATTTCTCATTATGCGAGCAGAATTTACAAGCTGCTCAAAACGAACACGGGTTAATATAATTCTATCGCAGCGAAGCACAAAATTATTTATTTCGAAATTTCAAAAATGGCAAATTGTCTCGAAAGTGACGAAAGTAAGCACCATAAGAACGATGTAATAGTTTTGAAATGTCGCAACCCTGAAGGACTTTACTTTAAATGTTTTGAAAGTACCCAACTACACGCAAATTAATGCTAGAATTCCTGTGCTCCGCAAGGCGACGACATAGAAACTTAGCATTCCTACCACCCATAGATCCTAGACCATCTTCAACATACAAAGAGGTTCTCTAAAGGCTTACCAACATTATAAATTTCAAGAAATTTTCATCGAAATCATTCGAAGCACATCTCTTGTGCAAATAACCGTGTCCTTAGAGCCGGTCTTCGTTATTCCACTGTGCAGTGAAATCCAATCAAGTTTAGATAACTGAATGAAGAAACTTGCAAACTGCCTGATCCAAGAACACCTGAAAGGCTAGCGAACGTAATATGTTTTGTTGTTTTTCAGCAAAGTAGATTTTATTTGTGCACGATGCACATCCACAGAACCGTCAAACTAAAACCTCCTCCCATTCATGGCAGTTAAAGGCAGGCCCTTAAAGCCCTCATTTCACTCCTGGCGCCGTGCTACGGCGTTTGAGCGATGTGCCACTGCCATACGATGGCAGGTACTGCGACCGGTGCGGCTTGTGAGGTCCAAGTTGCTATCGGGTATCGAGCAACCTCTCACAACCAATCATTATTTTAACTAGCACCTTCCACGGTGGGCAGTTAGCTTACAATACGAACAGCGTGTTGTGATGACGTCACGAGGTCACGTGACAAAGGCAGGTCAACGACATTCTAGGTTGTTTGGCTGGGGGTTTTCAGTGAATTTTTTACCAACGATGACGACGCTGGCACCAATTTTTCTGCAACACAGGGCTCTTACCGCTGTATAATTAATACGTGGAACGGAGGTTTTGCAAGGACCTTATGCTGAACCAGTCAATTAATTGTGGCGCCTAGACTAAGAGGGCGAAGCTTCCATAAAGGGCGACTATGTTTAGGAAGGTGCCGAGCACGCTGTGCCTGCTTCGCCTTTGAAGCAGTTAGTGGCTAAGGATCCTGAATCTCGTGACGCGGCTCTTCCACAACTCCGTTTTCCTCAGCGTATGAGCTCTGCTTTTTTAACTGCGCTTTCTTCCGCAGGTATTCCGCTGTGGAAATGGTGTGGACCACATGGCAGCATCCCAACTCGAACTCAGACGACGCAAGCGGGCAACGCTAATCCAGCGTGCAGAGCGCGTTGGGAACAGGGCTCTCCGAAAGATGGATAGGTTCTTTAGAAGGCTAGGTCTGGAGCCTCTGGTGACATTAGAGAACGAACGTGCCAGAGCTGTGCTCGATGTTCACTGGAGAACGGAAAATGGTGGGCGTGGTGAGCGCCGTTTCTACATACGACGCGGCAATCCGAGTTCCAGAAGTGGAGGAAGGCGCGCAGCCTCTCGTACCTATGCCTACGAATATGACGAATAGGCAGGGCCGGTTACATATAGCTTGTCATTGCTCAAGTGGCCTTGCAAACTAAACTCCTGTACGAAGGAGGAGCAGTGACCTCAGCGTGAGGTTTTCTTTGGGTCATATATTGCGAAATAAAGAGATTAACCCTGCGCGAAGGAACAAGTACACGAACGAAAACACAACACATGACTAGCGCTGGGCGTTTGTTTTTCTTGTCCTCGTTCATTCAAGCTGGATTAATCTGTTCTTCGCAATGAACCAACTAGCCCAGAACAAAATCCTGAATAAAGCATAATCGTTTACCTAAAACTATTTCGCCTTATCATGTTCGAATACATCTAACTGCGGGGCTGCTCTTTTTGATGTACCACAAATAAACAGCATTTCATTGTTGTTGAAAGAGTTTGATTTTTTCATTACTATCTTGCCAGAGCATCCAAATAAAACCACGATGCTAACTCCAAGGGAAACGCGCAAAGCTCGATGAACAAACATCAGTCGTCATACGCCACCAGTGACGGTCCTTGGTCTGTCGGCTTTCGATTCTCGTTCCCCACTACAGATGAATAGGGCCATTGCAGCGCAGTCAAAAGGCTCTACTCTTCCCGACCTTAGTTGCCCGTGATTCCGAACGACTTCACAAGCATTGCAGAAATCTTTCTGTGAAGGTTCCTCCCGACTAGCTTTAGCATTCCTCGTTTAATTTGCTCAAAAGAAAACTAGCTAATTCTTGTCGGTTTACGAGGCCCTCTCTTATGTCGCTTTGTCCAGTAAAGCAATAGCAAGTGGCCTTGAGCGTGAAGTTTGGCCACACTGTACTTTGTTTGGCCGTTCCAGAATGCAGAAATTTGAGAGGGCACTTCGTTGAGCAGCACTTACCGCCTCTGCTGCCACCTACATGTCCTGCGGGCTGGACAAAATTGCTGCAAACAAAAAGCCATTCTCCAATGTTCCCACGTGGTCCGCGACATTGAACCACACATTGCTAATCTGTACATGACTTAACACACCCTGTCACCTCAATGCACTGATTGTGACATGCTACCAGATATGAAGAACTTATATTATTGCGCTCGCGATTTCAAGACGATTGCAAGACCCTTATGCGCCACGCAAAGGCGGTAAGTACCAATGTATATTGTTATAGTGACTGCGTTGCCTAACGAAGTGCCAGCTGATGGGCGCGTTTTAGCTGGACCATTTTAGAATCCTTCGATGAGACTTGTTGCCAACCGTGGCAGGTGGCTTCCTGGCCACTAGGCTGTTAGCAACCTGCCTACTGTGGCAAGTGGCAACTAATGATTCGTCTAGAAAGTTCAGCTGACGTTTCAAATTTCCGCTTCCGGCAACAACACCCTGTGCGTCAAAAATACGCATTTGAAATCACCTTCAGCTGACCCTTCCCCGTTGGACATTTTTAAAATAGTGACGCTCGAATTTAAAATGCAGCAGTATAGACGCAGTTTGTGAATTTTATGACCCTGAAGCAGATAGCGTAGTTTTTGGCGATGATAGTGCGCGCAGTAACACTATTTTTTAAGCTCAGATTGTGGGAAAGCCAGCTGAACCAGGTTTAAAATGCACATTTTTGATTTTCGACAGTTCGAACCACATTCTAGATTGAGAACATTTAAAAACTGGGCTCAATTTTTATGTTGACGGCCATCGATTTGCAAAACATTGCAGTGATTAGCTCGGCTATGCCAGGGTATACGTATCGAAAGCTAAGTCATAGCTTGGTTAGCCTTGGTTAATCTTGATTGCAAGTCCACGTTAATCTGCTCGTCTGGCTAGTTGTATTCAGGTGGTTCGTCACGCGGTTTGTCACGTGGTGCGGTGCGACCATAGTGGGAATGCGAGCACAGTGGGAATGCGAGCCCGGAGAAACTGCGACTCCGCAGCGAATGTAGCTTTCGCTACAATATAGTCGCCCTTTGGAATGAAAATTTTAAAATATGACCAGAAACTATTGGAAAGAATTGCCTAGTTGTTGAAGTTTATGACGTATATAAAGACTGCCTGGTTTCAAAATTCACCTGAACTGACCGCTCAGACGTATGTCTCAAGTTTTTCAAATAAAAAATTTTAAACTCTAGAAAAATCTCCTGATATATCTGGCACTAGTAGCTAACCGAATAAAGGAGCCCAAAAGCGAATTTTTATTTATATAGGAGAGCTAAAAGAAATTTCTTTCTGCTTCAGCTCTTAACTTCATACGAGTAACTTTGAATCCCAATTTATTGTGAGGAACGCCTCGGGCTCCGCAGAGTCCTCCGGAGGGAATGGAAACTGATTTTCTATTATAATGGAAGGGTTCCTGTATATCCTTTCAGTCTACATTTCGCTAAAATTTGTTTTGTTTCCTAGCAGCGCATGCTAAATAGCTGGGCTGGGCTACAATTCCCAACTGCCTCTAACACTTTCCCAATCTCTCCCCATGGCTCTTTCGATGCTCATTAACCATACAATCTATGTATTACCCCTACCCACCGTCTCCTCCTTGAAGTGCTTCGTTCGCCTCAATTCAGTTGCAAGACCATACGGGCCTCGCGCTTCAAGCCTGCTGTCAACATAGTTGCTAACGCACATGCTGCGTAGTAGTGCATTCTCTGCCCTTCTTTGAGGGATCGCGCAAGGATGCAAACCACATGTCTCATTCAGGCACCTTCTATAAGTTCCAGTACAAAGCTTACTATTGTAACGGAGGCCTTAAGTGAGGAAAAAGTAGCCAAAGGTAATGTGATATGCATTATTTGCTCGCTGGTGCAAGGAGCCGATGGGCACTGTACTTAACTGTAATTGCCGCTGTGATATTGGTCCATGGGCTTGATTAAACGGAAAACCCACAAAATGTAAAAGTTGAATTCAAGATGCGAAGCGGGTTCTATTATTTAACTAATTGTGTGCTCTCTACAGCGGAGAGTTGTTTTCCATGATTTGGCGCATTCAAAAACAGCCAGCTTATGCTTAAAGTCAGCTCTTATAGCACTGTGCTGCCATGCAGCCAGTGAAGTTCAGGCCGCGTCTCTTGCGCGGTGATCGCGGCTGTTCAAAGTTGAGGACTTTTTTATGAAGGTGAAAAGCGAAATCTCTGGCGAAAGAAAAGATCGGGTACCCCGTACGGCTATGTCTACAGTGGTGCTGTAGGTGAAGAAAGTGCTCACAGTATCAAAAAGGTCGTAAATAGGCAAGGAGTGGAAGTGGATTTCTTAGTGCACAGAAATTCAGCTGGTATGTCCAGGAACCTTTGGTGATGCAGCACGAACAAGCGGATGCAAAAGGTATTCCAAGGCCTATGTGAAGTGCACCACGCAGTTCGTGTATGAGGTTCCGCTGATTTGTAGGGGAGCCTACTAACATAAGACGGGCCGCATGAACTGTTACAAAAAAAATATGATAGCGGCGCACATGCACTTGTGGTGCATGCGGATGGATGCAAGTCACGAACAGAAGGAATGAACATTGCACTGAGAAGCCGATACGTAGCACGCGTACTTTTGAAAGCATACCATAAGAAGAGAAGGGGAGCTGTATGCTAAAGTGGCAATTCAGTTTCATTACATAGTTCAGAAATAAAGTTTTGCCGGTGCTTCGTTTGACACGTGCAGTGGTTTGTCTTGTGTTCCTTCTTGCGCCGTGGATTTTGTATCGCTGCCTATATATATGATGTGGACAGAATGCAACAAAACTAGCAGTAAACCTCTGCTTACCGCGTACACCATTTACTGTGTTCGTTTTTTTCTGTTTGGGCCCTCTGTTCTCAGTCGTACTCTCAAGTAACGTAGACACGCGGATTTGTACTAGAAGTCTGCTGGTTTGTAAACCCTCGAGATAGACAGGCCACCCTTCCACTAAAGCCCACAGTAAAGTTGATGGCACTGCTGTCCATACTAAGCACTCATTTGTCAGGTATGAAAATTGATGTGCGTAGAAAACGGCACGACACACCCTAAATACCTGAGTCAAAAACATTTTAAAAAGCTTGGACAAAAATTTAGCCGAAGGTACACGATATGAACAATTTTATTACAGTGCACTTGATGCATTTTACAGTTACAGTACACATTATAGTAATGCAGTACAGTAACACACTTCCCACGCTCAGGGGGTTACAGGAAGAATAAAGCCAGGGTGGAGATGTCACCTGAAACATCAAGCGGCATAATCGAGGAAAGTAGCTCCGCACAGGACGGGGACACTGCACGTTATGGCCAGAGCGACTCGGCGACAAAAAGCCGCGGCACAAGTATTATCAGTAACGACGGGGCGGTAACGACAGCGGCTTGTGGCATGCCCGGCGCCCGGACGGTGAACATGTCTGCCCATACTGCCGCTTCCGACCAGCACGTAAGTCACTTTCAGCCCTGGAGATAAAGATAATCACTATGGCTATAGCTTAATCCACTAAGCACTACAAGCCCTGACCTCCGCCTCCCGCCCGTGTCGCCTCCCCGCCAGTAGGCAGAAAGGCTACGGGCACGTGAGGAGAAATGCCCGTCTCCGTGGTGTGCACCACGCGACGGCTTGAACGGGACTGAACCTTGCGGCATCAATCTTGCAAACATGCATCTGAACGCTGGACAACTGCCATCGAGCCGCAAACAGGCTTTTGTACATTTTAAGCAAATCGCGCTTTTAATGCATTCCAAGCAGCGACGTTGACCCCGGCTTCACAAGCAATACGCGTAAAGAATGGCACTTACCAAAACTGGTCCATTGTCGAAGATACAAAGCGCAAGAGCAGACAGGAAGAATGAAGAACAAACACGGACAAAGCGCTTTAACAAAGTACGAAAACCGACAAGGCGCTGCCTTCGTCCTGTCCTATCTTCATCGGTCCTGTCTGCTCTTGCGCCTTGTATCTTCGAGTCATGCACCAACTCGCCCAACAGTCGATTAGTCCTTTCTCGTCATATACTGTGTTTCACAGAAGAACGCGACCCCCATAGGTTTCATCGTAATCTCTGCGCACTAAACAAGCCGCAATTCATAACGCCACAGCAAAAAGCGTAGTCGAAAACCGTGGAACAAATGGCTGTGCCCGCCTCCGCGAGCAGCAATATCAGCCATACCCCGAGATAATACGGAGCAAGCCGCGACTGCGACGCCGTACTGCATGCGATTTTTCCTGATTTGTGGCCGCTATTCCCTAAATTCACTTGCACAGCATTATTGAGGTTTGTATCTTGTCTAAAAGCTTGAGGCAAACTGCAGGTTTCGTAGCAGAGGGATATGTTTTGATTGTTTCATACATAACCAGAACAATTCATGTCAAGACTAGACTGAAGTCAAGCTGTAACTCGAGAAGTGTTAACAAACAGTGTGGCAGGCTCTACGACCGACGACGATACAGGGAGATCACTGAGTAGCTGGTTCGCACTCAGAAAATGAAGCGGCTTGCTTAATATGTTGTGTTCTAGCTTTCGCAAACGCGTTCACAGTCGAACGAGGGCAGCGGTCAATTCCGAGCAGGCACTTTGCGCCATGGGCTTCAATCGATTTTGTGGTGCGGGTGGAACGGCGCGCTTGCGCAACGGCCGGTGCAAACTAATAATAATAATAATTGGTTTTTTGGGGGAAAGGAAATGGCGCAGTATCTGTCTCATATATTGTTGGGAAGGGTAAAGGAGGGAATGAAAGAAAAAAGGAAGAGAGAGGTGCCGTAGTGGAGGGCTCCGGAATAATTTCGACCACCTGGGGATCTTTAACGTGCACTGACGGCGCACAGCACACGGGCGCCTTAGCGTTTTTCCTCCATAAAAACGCAGCCGCCGCGGTCGGGTTCGAACTCGGGAACTCCGGATCACTAGTCGAACGCGCTAACCACTGAGCCACCGCGGCGGGGTAACTGCACGAGCCAGATTCTCAAGACCGTAATAAGGCGCTCTCAGCTGATTGAATGAACGTAAGGATAGCAGTTGTTGATTAGTTAAGAGTGCTCCCAATCTCTTCACACTTGCTCATAAGTAATATGAAACCAACCTCAGGCAGGTTAGCAGGACGAATGGCCACTGAGTAAACTCCCATGCAAGTTAGGCAGAATCTATTCCGGTTTCGAAAGCGGCTGAAACCAGGCGGTGTAGTTTTTGTACCTCATCACAAAACGCAAATATTTGATGACATCATGTTGCAGGTATAATCCTACGCAAAAGAATTCATAATTTTAGCTTGGGAGTTCAATTACCACATGTCCTATCGCTGTTCCAGATAGTGGCAGATTCATGTTTAGTGTGTCTAAGCAAAGAAGCATATCGGCATATACAGCTGGCGTAGTGCCAGTTATTGTTTGTAATTTGAAGCGTAGGTAAGCTAGCAAAGCATGTATATGTGGTTTGCATAGAATATTTGCGTGCCTAAAATGGAATCCAGGTTTCCGGCCAATTAGTAGCCAAATCGAATAAGAAGGTCACCCGTCCTGACAATGTCATAGTTTCGGAGCCAACGCTACGCCGTTGCACCATCTCGAAGTTCTGAAAACTATAATGCTTAAAGGTGCTCTGAAATGGCCTTCAAATAAACTTGCCGTATGCCGAGGATGTTAAAAGAGGCGGCTTCACAAATATCCTCTAGCAAGAATTTTTTTAATGCGTTTTTTGGAAGCTGAGTGATCTGTAGTCAGAATTTGAATATACGCATCTTCGAGCGTGCCTCTCTCCTCTCGTCACTTTTTGCGCGCTGGCATGGAGGAAGGAAAAACTAGAGGAGAGGCCGTCACGTGATATTTTTTGAAGCCGGAAACGAGCTCGGCGCCATATTGTACGGGTGCGCTCTCGTTTATTTTTCTCGGCGCTCTTGTTTACGTTTCTCCGCGCGCGCGTTTCAAACCACGCGAAGTAGCCGGCCTAAAGAGACTCCAGTGCGAGTGGCGCTTGGTTTCTGGCCGTTGTGCATGTACGGGAGACGTCGGAAGCGTTTGTGTGAGACATTCGGCTCCTTCCAGATATTGCTCCTTGCCGCGTCGTCTCCGCGCTATCCCCGATCTGTCGTTCGAACGAAACAGTCCGGCCTTGCATTGGCGTAATCAAGTAGCATTCGGCGAAGGCACTCATCGCAACTGCGTTAAGCGTGGGAAGGAACGTTTACTTATTGCGGTCGCCCACCATCGCACGCAGTGTCTTTTGCCGCGTTTACCTTCGTTGTTTTGCGACGGCGGAGGTATGTATCCCTGGGTTGATTGCAGGCTTCACTTGGTGAAATATACTGGTATACTTAAATCCGGTTCATCCTAGTCTCGTGTTAATCCGAGGGATAGAAGGCTAATTTCACCAGATGAGGTGAAGGGCACAAGCTTTTAGTTCATTGAAATTGTGTGTAAAGATGCAGTTGCTGCCAAAATATAGCAGAAGAAAATAAAAACAAATCTAGCATACATTTTGAAGAGCATGCTTGTTTGTGTTCTCTCTTTTTTTCTGATATAAACCGTTACCTATGGTGCCACTGAAATAGAACTTGTTGCTTTGTGCCGTGTATCATCTTTCATTCCTTTTTTATGCACTGTGTCTTGGATCGCGCTGTATGTTTCATGATGCTTCCAAACCAATTACGCAACCTTAATTCAGTGTAATGTACAGTGTTGTGTTTTATGGCACATAGGCAACTCAGGCCATCATGCGCCAAACTCAAGGTAAAGAGAAATAATTTCTGCAGACTTGTTAGAAATACTAATTATCGGTGGTGTAGAAGGCTTATAACATTGTTTTGTTTTGTCGCGCTGACCACGCCCGCCATCTGGCCCGCTCCCCGCTACTCGCTTCCCAGACCTCTCAGCAGGAGTTCTGCATCTACCTTCACCGTATGGTCTCCTTCTCCCCAGGCTCCCTCGTCCTGCTTTGGTCGCCATCTCGCCGCGTGGGGCTCTCTGAATAACTTCTGTCCCGCTATCTCGGCCCGTACCGTGTCCTGCACCAAGTCACCACAGTCACCTACGAGATCGACCCGGCCTTCCCCGGTGCCACTTCCTTTCAGCATTAGACTGATGTTGTGCGCATTTCTCGACTAAAACCTTATGTCTCGCAGTTCCCTTCACTGCCCTGTTGTATACCGAGACGGAGCCTTTTCGACCGGGGGCCGTGCAAAGGATAAACTCCGTAAAGGCGTCGTGGAGATAGTGTCCGGTGTGTGCACGCTATCCGTTCGGTGTCCGCTGTGATCTGTGCCCTGTGCTCCGGTCGTCCTTGTGCCCGCCTAGATTTCGGGCCACGTAACAATATCAAGTCGGTCACTGCAGGAAAGTCAAAATCTGGGCCACATAGTACATACTTAAGAGGAGTTTTGTCTGGTTGTCTGACTAGTTTGGTTGACTAGTCTGGTTTGACTAGTTTCCCATTAAATATGTCAGTGCTTTGTGACCTCAATATCTCTGGAGCAAACATATCTGCTCAAGCTCTGCTCGAAAACATTAGAATAATTCTAGCCAAAAAGTAGCTATCGTACCAGTACTTATCGATCTGGAATGTTTTCTAGTATTCATAGCATAAAAATGACAAAGGTCTAGGTTAAATATCACTATTAACTTATTTTATCCAACGTAGCATTTCTTCTAACCCGAATGAGTCATGCAGACAAAAACAATGCACATATTTCGACAAATAGGTTTCGTATGCAGGCAACTGCTTGCGATATAATACACTTGCGGCTTCGGGGGGGAAAGGCTATTGTCCGCGGGAAGCGTCTATATATATTGTGACAGCACTACATCGACGTCCTTGAAACCAAGGGGCAGCATTGTTAATTTTTTTCCTGCTACCGTACACAACATTTTAGTGCATAGTTCGCTATCTTGTAAATGCACCTGACGAAATTTGACGGGATGCCGGCAACGTGGCTACTAGGCAGCTTCATTTTACCTCTGCGTAAGTTGAGATTTTTATATTTTCTTTGCCTTTGTTAAGTCAGGCTATCGGACGTAGTGAGACTGTTCCTTTTTAAATATAGTGTTTTACAAAGCCGGGTGGGCCCTGTCGGTTTCTCAGCCAGAATGACTTTACTCTGGAATCAAATTAAGACCCCAGGAGGCGAACCGCCTATTCAGCTATAAGTCGCTGGTTATCGAGCTCTGTTGAGTGCTGTCAAGCGCTCCTACGCCTGCATAGGACGGACTTGACCAACGCTGCCAGAGTTGTGGCCATCGACAATATACTTTTTGAATGCAGCACTGCCAAAAACTCATCTCATTTTCTCAATCGCCTTCCGCAAGCTGTGACGTTAAGTGAAACATTTAAGGTGGCGACTTCTGCCTGCAAGGGTCATTCGATGTTTGTGCGACTTTTTACACGGTTTCTTTTGTGAACGGGACCGAACAGATTATTTGTCTGTTTATTGTTCGAGCAATATCTAAATTATATGCCATTAATGAAATCAGAGATCTGGCTTCATCTCGTGGCGATATTCTTATATCTGTGCACAAGGTTTTACATATTCTCTGCATTTTTAAATTATATTTAACCAATATATTCATTCTAATATATGACTGAAGTGAATCGATATCGATTTTTGGAAAACACGTGTTTTTAACGATTGGAATAAATAATTCGGAAGAAAGTACTCTTTTCTGCCCCGGCATGGAGTTCTCGTACTCGCCACAAAACTTGTTTAGCTGCGAGCGCCTACAGTACTCATTTCTCTTATAATTCAATAAGAATGCGTGTACATTCTTGGGTTCGTGTACACCTAAGCAAGGTTATTACTTTCGGTTTTTTTAACGAATACCTGGAACGTTCAAGGCAGCACCACCACTGAAAAAAAACAGACAAAGCATATGACCCTCTTGTTTGACTGCTATAAACCTCCTTGACATTTTTTTTATGTTTTTCCGCCCATGTTCGACTTCAAGACACCCGCTTCCATACAGTTTTCCGTAGAACTCATCACTGACGAACAGCAGGCAACAGTTCTACTTAACAGTGCCATTCCTTGGCTTTCTTTGAGAAACGTTCTGTTTCTGTTTTACACTAGGGCCGCCACGGTGGCTGAGTGTTACGGCGCTCGGCTGCTGACCCGAAAGACGCGGGTTCGATCCCAGCCGCGGTGGTCGAATTTCAATGGAGGCGAGATGCTAGAGGCCCCTGTACTGTGCGATGTCAGTGCTCGTAAAAGAAGCCCAGGTGGTCGAAATTTCCGGAGCCCTGCACTACGGCGTCCCTCATAGCCTTAGTCGCTTTGGGACGTTAAACCGCAATAAACGAATAAACCAATCTGTTTACCCGCATTTTAAACAAAAAGGACATGTTGCCGCGTTCTCAAACAAGTCAAATCGTGGCTAATTCTTTACCATTACGGACCGCGAGCACTTGAGGGCATTACGTGGGGCTTGTGCCCTCGAGCTTTTGGATTACATGCTTGAGCTTTTGGAAGCAGCATGCTTGACGGCCGAAGCTGATAGTCTTCCTCACTCCACGAAGAGTATGAAAGACAGATACCGATAGTATTCAAAGTGTACAACACAAAATGCGTGAGGGGAGCAACACGCTTAGTTATGAAAGCCGATGATCTCGAAGTTTGCAGTTACAACACGCTTAGACAAGAAAGCCGAAGAACTCGAAGCTTGCAGATACAACACGCTTAGGTAGGAAAGCGGAGGAGTTTGAAGTTTGCACGTACAGCACGCTCAGACATGAAAGCCGAGGAACATCGAAGATTGCAGGGACAACTAATGGTTGAAAAAAAAAACAGCCTGGACGAAAGACGCTACCAGCTGTATATCATCGAAACTCCAGGCATGCATATAATATTCTGGCCTGAAACGTACGCGCCATCGTACATTACAGCTGGCAAAGCACTAACTGCAACTATTAAAAAAGAAAGCTGCACCTTTCACGCCATACAAAGATCTTCATACCGTTACCTGCCGCAAATAAGTTGACCTCCTACATAGCCTCTGAGGGTGTGTAATCTTTCAAAACATGTAGGGAACCTGGCTGCATTGTGTGAACTCTAAATTCCTAAGCCTGAAGAAACGCGGTCAACCAGGACAATAATAATCTGTGGATTTTTTTCCTTTTTGCATTCTTAATTTCTATTTTTCTTGTGATTCCTGCTGGGGAGGAGATCCAAAAGTGCAACGCTTCCGACCGCTTCCAAGCGGGCAAAAATCTGTTTCGGGTTCATAATAAAAAACGCTAAAGCTAAACTTTACAATTTAGCATAGCATTACAGCGGAACAAGAGCTTGATACCCAAGCAGTATTCACCCGACAGGATAAAGCAAGAGAAATAACTGCACATGAGAGGAATAACCTTAAATAAAAGTACCTAGACGGGCCCTAGTTTACGCACTGCTTTTTTGCGCTGTACTTATCTAGAATTTATCAAAAGTCAACAGTGATAAGCATTAGAAGACTGCACAGAATGAATTGCTCCTCTGACTAGACTTGTTCTTTCGCAGCGGGTGTTGCAAATTCCACAGTAAGCGAACAAGGGGAGGCGTACAGTGCTGTTTTCTAAATCCGTTTTCAGTGGGAGTAATACGCGCGACACTGCCAAGAGGGCAAGGTATCTCGTTGTGTTCTCGCATCTTGTCGTTTCGGGGTGGTGGTCGACGTAACAGGGTGAAACATTAGAGAGCAGCGCAAAAGAACAGCACAGAACACAGCAAGAACATAGAAACTCAGGACGGGCGCTGTGTCCACAGTGGTCGGCGTAGCAGGATGAATCATTAGAGAGCAGTGCAAATGAACAGCACAGAACACAGCAAGAACATAGAAACTCAGGACGGGCGTTGTCCACAGTGGTCGGCGTAACAGGGTGAAACATTAGAGAGCAGTGCAAAAGAACAGCACAGAACACAGCAAGAACATAGAAACTCAGGACGGGCGCTGTCCACAGTGGTCGGCGTAACAGGGTGAAACATTAGAGAGCAGCGCAAAAGAACAGCACAGAACACAGCAAAAACATAGAAACTCAGGACGCGCGCTGTCCACAGTGGTCGGCGTAACAGGGTGAAACATTAGAGAGCAGTGCAAAAGAACAGCACAGAACACAGCAAAAACATAGAAACTCTGGACGGGCGCTGTCCACAGTGGTCGGCATAGCAGGGTGAAACATTAGAGAGCAGTGCAAAAGAACAGCACAGAACACAGCAAGAACATAGAAACTCAGGACAGGCGTTGTCCACAGTGGTCGGCGTAATAGGGTGAAACATTAGAGAGCAGTGCTAAAGAACAGCACAGAACACAGCAAGAACATAGAAACTCAGGACGGGCGCTGTCCACAGTGGTCGGCGTAACAGGGTTAAACATTAGAGAGCAGTGCAAAAGAACAGCACAGAACACAGCAAGAACATAGAAACTCAGGACGGGCGCTGTCCACAGTGGTCGGCGTAACAGGGTGAAACATTAGAGAGCAGTGCAAAAGAACTGCACAGAACACAGCAAGAACATAGAAACTCAGGACGGGTGCTGTCCACAGTGGTCGGCATAGCAGGGTGAAACATTAGAGAGCAGCGCAAAAGAACAGCACAGAACACAGCAAGAACATAGAAACTCAGGACGGGCGCTGTCCACAGTGGTCGGCGTAGCAGGATGAATCATTAGAGAGCAGTGCAAATGAACAGCACAGAACACAGCAAGAACATAGAAACTCAGGACGGGCGCTGTCCACAGTGGTCGGCGTAACAGGGTGAAACATTAGAGAGCAGCGCAAAAGAACAGCACAGAACACAGCAAAAACATAGAAACTCAGGACGCGCGCTGTCCACAGTGGTCGGCGTAACAGGGTGAAACATTAGAGAGCAGTGCAAAAGAACAGCACAGAACACAGCAAAAACATAGAAACTCAGGACGGGCGCTGTCCACAGTGGTCGGCATAGCAGGGTGAAACATTAGAGAGCAGCGCAAAATAACAGCACAGAACACCGCAAGAACATAGAAACTCAGGACGGGCGCTGTCCACAGTGGTCGGCGTAACAGGGTGAAACATTAGAGAGCAGTGCAAAAGAACAGCATAGAACACAGCAAGAACATAGAAACTCAGGACGGGCGCTGTCCACAGTGGTCGGCGTAACAGGGTGAAACATTAGAGAGCAGTGCTAAAGAACAGCACAGAACACAGCAAGAACATAGAAACTCAGGACGGGCGCTGTCCACAGTGGTCGGCGTAACAGGGTGAAACATTAGAGAGCAGTGCAAAAGAACTGCACAGAACACAGCAAGAACATAGAAACTCAGGACGGGTGCGGTCCACAGTGGTCGGCATAGCAGGGTGAAACATTAGAGAGCAGCGCAAAAGAACAGCACAGAACACAGCAAAAACATAGAAACTCAGGACGGGCGCTGTCCACAGTGGTCGGCATAGCAGGGTGAAACATTAGAGAGCAGCGCAAAATAACAGCACAGAACACCGCAAGAACATAGAAACTCAGGACGGGCGCTGTCCACAGTGGTCGGCGTAACAGGGTGAAACATTAGAGAGCAGTGCAAAAGAACAGCATAGAACACAGCAAGAACATAGAAACTCAGGACGGGCGCTGTCCACAGTGGTCGGCGTAACAGGGTGAAACATTAGAGAGCAGTGCTAAAGAACAGCACAGAACACAGAAAGAACATAGAAACTCAGGACGGGCGCTGTCCAGTGGACAGCGCCCGTCCTGTGTTTCATGTTTCTGCTGTGCTCTGCACTGTTGTTTCGCGCTACTCTCTAATGTTTCAAGCATGAAGCAACTAGGCCAAACTCAAATTTTAGTCGATAACAGGGTGTCTGTCACAGAAAAAACGGCTGGGTGGCTACCGTCGAAGAGGAGGTTGTGAGGAGAGCGGAGGAATGCTTAACCGAAGGGTGGTTACCACCGAAGCCTTCCGGAGAATAGTTACCGTGAAAAGTAGGGGGGAATGGAGAGAGGGAGTGAATGTGTAAACGGAAGATAGCGACCAATGGGACCGCCTGGAGGGTGGTTACCGTTAAAGGAATGGGAAGGGCGGCGTGACGAGAGTGTAGGAATGTGTGGCAGGAGGGAGGTTACCACTAGAGCCATCCGGAGGGTAGTTATCGTGGAAGGAGGGGAAGGAGGTATGGAAGGAGGAGGGTGTGGTGAAAGCTTAAGAAAATACAATCGGAAAGGGTTTGCTAAGGGAACTACCTCCAATGCGGTCACCGTGGAAGGAGTGTATGGCGAGAGCCCAGTACTTAACCGGAAAGTGGCTACTGTGGGGACCCTCTGGAGAGTAGTTACCATGGCAGGAAGAGGGTATGGCGAGAGCAGAGGAATGGGCATTCGGAGGGCGGCTTCCACAGGAAGAATTGTGGGAGTGGTAACAGCCAGCAGCCATGATTGGCAGGTGGCAAAGTGTATGGAAGGAAATCTCCCACTCCACTTCTAAGGTATAGGAGGGAAAGTCAGGAAGGTGCGAGCAATAGGAAGTACCCTCCCCCGGCTACCAAAAAAACGTGGTTAAAGAAATGACTTAGTTAAAGTAATAAGTACTAATGATGACTAAGAAGGACCCAGAAGCAATAGAATGATGAGTAATGACTCTGACTCTGCAAAATTTAGTAGGACCAAGAAGGACTAAAGAAAATGAAGAAAAATGAAGCAATGATCCGGAAGAAAATGATTAAGAGGCAATTTTGCGAGTTATTAAGATTATGCCTCGTGTGGCGGCAGTTAAAACTGTAACATGCTCCGCTTCATCTGGGAGTTTTTTACTTCAAAGAGAAAGAATTCCAACAAATAGGAAATTCCTTCGAGAAATTCCGCAACTGCAGAAATGGCAACGTAGTGCACAAAGGATGCTAAACAATTTTGTTCATTGCCTTGTTCATTAAATCGTTTCTATTTTTCTTTCAGTGCTCTCTGTGGCCGCCAAAACGTTTGGAGCTGAAAGGTTGTCTCACACGGTAGGTCAGACAATGCTCACAGCTCACCAAAAAAAGCACAACAGTTTAAACAATATTTAATTAAGTAATGACCATAGATTGCATATTAGTGGTCAGATATTGCTATCGGTATCACTTGACGATTTCAGAGCCGCAACGACTGCTCGAATCGCTCACAAA
Organism: Amblyomma americanum; assembly: GCF_052857255.1. Lineage (NCBI taxonomy): Eukaryota > Metazoa > Arthropoda > Arachnida > Ixodida > Ixodidae > Amblyomma > Amblyomma americanum. The sequence continues at coordinate 103,533,616 of NC_135498.1, forward strand.
TATTGCGGTTAAGGGACTTTACTTGCAAGTACGGGTCAAAATTTCAATGCACAAATGTTTTTGTAACGGGGGGTTTGTTACGAGGTACTGGGGCGACGGCAACGGCAACGGCAGCAGTCTGGGATCAGATCGGCAAAAGACACACAAGCGTAGCGCTGGCAAAAACTCTCGAGAACACTGTCACCTCGTCTTCGTCTTTTCAAATTATCAGACGCATCTTCTTCTTTAGCCTTACAATCACCCCGGGGACAAGAGGAGCCATCCTGGCGACTTAGGATGATGGCAAGATGGCGGGGTCGTAGTAGGGCTTGAGGCGCTGGACATGAACGGTCTCCCGTCCTCGGCGGCGGAGATCAGGAGACGGCGTGAGGGGTTCCACGATATAATTAACCGGAGAGGTGCGCTCCAGCACACGGTAGGGACCATGGTACTTCGCAAGAAATTTTGAGGAGAGACCGGGAGTTCCTGAAGGGATCCAGAGCCACACAAGTGCACCAGAAGTGTAGTTCGGTGGGGTTTGGTCTTGGTCGAGGCGGGAGCGCTGGCGATGCTGGGTGTCAGTGGTGAGTGACCGGGCAATTTGGCGGCAGGCTTCGGCGTGTTGCGCGGCGTCGGAAACAGGCCGATATTCGGATTCATCAGGGCGGTAAGGGAGGATAGTGTCGGTAGTAGCAGAGGGTTGGCGGCCGTAAAGTAGGAAGAAAGGAGAGAATCCGGTGGTAGACTGCGTAGCGGTATTGTACGCATAAGTAACGTACGGAAGGACGAGATCCCAGTTCGTGTGGTCAGAAGCGACGTACTTGGAGAGCATGTCTCCGAGTGTGCGGTTAAATCGCTCAGTGAGGCCATTGGTCTGCGGATGATAGGCGGTGGTAGTTCGGTGAATCGTGTTGCACTCTTTGAGAAGCGCCTTCACCACCTCAGATAAGAACACGCGGCCTCGGTCACTGAGCAGTTCACGAGGTGCACCGTGGCGAAGGATGAATCGGTGCAAAATGAAGGAGGCGACGTCCGTCGCTGTGGCAGCCGGAAGGGCAGCAGTTTCGGCATATCGTGTAAGGTGATCCACCGCTACTATAGCCCAACGGTTGCCGGCTGCAGTGTATGGAAGCGGACCGTATAAATCAATGCCAACGCGGTCGAACGGGCGTGGAGGGCATGGTAACGGCTGCAGCTCAGCAGCAGAACGATGGGGAGGTGTCTTGCGACGTTGGCAGGGAATGCATGCGCGCACGTACTTCATGATAAAGGTGTACATTCCGCGCCAGTAGTAGCGCAGCCGTATGCGGGTGTAGGTCTTGAAAACGCCCGCGTGACCGCTGTGGGGGGCAGCATGGAAGTATGCGCATATCTCCGAGCGTAAGTGACGTGGAATAACGAGCAGCCACTTGCGACCTTCGGAGTTGTAGTTACGGCGATAAAGTAGGGTGTCACGGATCGCAAAATGGGCAGCTTGGCGGCGGAGCGCACGTGACGGTGAAGCAGCCGTCGGGTTGGCGAGAAAGTCGAGAAGGGAAGCGATCCAGGGATCCATGCGTTGCGCTGAAGGCATGTCGCCGAGGCGAAGCAAGGGCAGAGAAGCGTCGGAGGTGGAAAGACTGGCGATCTCGGCTGGAAGGGGGCAGCGTGACAGTGCATCGGCGTCTTGATGCTTGCGGCCGGTGCGATACACGACGCGGATATCATATTCTTGCAAGCGAAGGGCCCACCTAGCGAGGCGGCCGGAGGGGTCTTTCAGGTTGCAAAGCCAACAGAGCGCATGGTGGTCGGTCACAACGTCAAAAGGGCGCCCATAAATGTACGGTCGAAACTTCGCGAGGGCCCATACAATCGCCAAACACTCTTTTTCAGTTACGGAGTAGTTGCGTTCTGCTGGTGTGAGTGTGCGGCTAGCATAAGCAACGACGTATTCGTCAAAGCCAGGTTTTCGTTGGGCGAGGACAGCGCCGAGGCCAACACCGCTGGCGTCCGTGTGAACTTCGGTAGGAGCGGCCGAGTCGAAATGGCGCAGAATGGGCGGCGCCGTGAGCAGACGGCGCAAGGTGGTGTATGCGTCGTCGCACGCTGGAGACCACAGTGATAAATCTGCACTTCCAGACAGCAGTTGAGTCAAAGGCGCAGCAATGGACGCAAAGTTGCGAATAAACCGGCGGAAATATGAGCACAAACCCAGGAAGCTGCGCAGGTCTTTGATGGAGGTAGGTTTGGGAAAGTCAACCACAGCACGAAGTTTCGCTGGGTCGGGACTGACGCCCTGCTTAGAGACAACATGACCTAAGATGGTTAATTGACGAGCGGCAAAACGGCATTTTTTTAAGTTCAGCTGCAGGCCGGCGTCAGAGAGGCAGGTCAAGACGTGCTTCAAACGGGAGAGGTGGGTGTCAAAGTCCGGGGAAAAGACCACAATGTCGTCGAGGTAGCAAAGGCATGTCTTCCACTTAAGTCCGCGCAAAATGGTGTCCATCATCCTCTCAAAAGTCGCGGGGCCGTTACAAAGCCCGAAGGGCATCACCGTAAATTCATACAAGCCATCCGGTGTCACAAAGGCGGTTTTGGGGCGATCGGCTTCTTTCATAGGAACTTGCCAGTACCCGGAACGCAAATCAAGAGATGAAAAGAGTTCGGCCCCTTGCAAAGAGTCCAGAGCGTCGTCTATGCGCGGGAGGGGATAGACATCTTTGCGCGTAATCTTATTAAGGCGGCGGTAATCTACACAGAAGCGTATGGAGCCATCCTTCTTTTTGACGAGCACCACAGGCGACGCCCATGGGCTGCATGAGGGCCGAATGACGCCGCTCTGGAGCATCTTGTCGACTTGGTCTTCAATAACTTGGCGCTCGGCGACAGACACACGATAGGGACGTTGTCGCAGCGGTGCGTGGTCACCTGTGTCGATGGCATGGGTGACAGTGGAAGTTTGGCCCAAGGAACTTTGATGTGAGTCAAATGATGAGCGAAACTGATTAAGTAAAGTGAGAAGCTGTGCCCTTTTCGGCGCTGGAAGGTTGTCGTCGATGGAGCGAAGGAATGCTTCGGTTGAGGAGGGATCGGGCGCAGCAGTAGGTGGGCTGAGTGCGGCTATGGAGAGGTGCGGCGCGTCGTCCGTCTCTTCGCGGATGAGCAGAGACGCGAATGGTTGTACCGTGCCGAGACATTCACCTAGGCGCAAGGCGTTGGGGAACGAGAATGGGTTAGACACGAACAGTACGGAGAGGCCAGCGGATATAGTCAGTACAGCGTATGGCAGAGGCAGACACTTGCGGTGCAGAAAGATAGGAGACGGAGTGAAGAGGACAGTGTCGTCGCGAAGAGGGCCGCAAGAGAGGGGTACGAGGACTGAAGAGCAGGGAGGCAGGTCAATGTCTTCGGCAACTAGGGCCTTAACACAGGCACCAGGAGGGGCAGTGTCCAAGACAGCTTCGGGCAGGTGAGAGAACTCGACTTCAGCTCGAGCACAATCGATGATAGCAGCATGGCGCGATAGGAAATCCTAGCCCAGGATAACAGCATGAGAACAGCAGGGCAGTACGACGAATTCGACGGCATAAATGGTCCCCTGGATTACAACGCGAGCGGTACACGCTGCTGACGGCTGGATGTTCTGATCGCTGGCGGTGCGCAGTGAGAGTCCAGCAATTGGCGTCCTTACTTTTCTTAAAGAACTACACAGCTTTGCGTCCATGACGGAAACGGCAGCACCAGTGTCGACAAGCGCCATGACAGAAACGCCGTCGACGGAAATTTCAATGAGGTTAGCGGCTGACGGATGAGGCCTTTCGAAGTTCGTTGTGGACGCAGTTCTCGCCTCAGGAACTGCGGCGCCTAGTTTTCCTCCTGGTTAGCGGTGGGGCGACGTCGCATAGGCGAAATAGACCGGCGTCGTGGAGAAGAGGGCCGGCGGCTGGAGAGGGTAGAACGGTCCGGCGAGGAAGTACGACTTTGCGGCGGCGCAGCTGGTACAGAGTACTGACTCGGTGGGGGCCAGTACCCAGGAGCTTGGGGAGGAATTTCCGCGTCCGGGAGACGACGGCGGCAATGCCGAGCTACATGACCTGGGAGACCACAAAAGAAGCAAATCGGCCGATTGTCCGTTGTGCGCCAGGAATCGCTGACCCTTGGAGTAGGTCGTCGGTAAGCCACTGGCCCTCGCAAATGCGCCGGAGGCGCACTATAGATTGGCGGCTGCGGTCTTGCTACGACATCGGCATATGTCACTGGAGCCGCGACAGGAGGCGGTCTCGCGACGGCTTCGGCATATGTGAGCGGAGCCGCCACAGGTTGTGGTCTGGCGACAACGTCAGCGTATGTCAGCGGAACCGTGACAGGTGGTGACGGATGAGCCGGTGGAAGAGCCTCAGCAACTTGCTCTTGAATTGTATGTCGGAGCGCTGGAGTCAGATATGAAGGTCGGTCGTGAGCGCTCGGCAGAAAGGAAAGTTGACGTGCCACTTCTTCCCGCACGAAGTCTTTAATCTGCTGTAGCAGCGAGGGGTCAGGAGCAGGCGTGAGCCCAGCGAGCGACTCAACCTGCTGTGGCCGCTGGCGTGTCAGAATCCGCTGCTTGCGCAACTGCTCAAAGCTTTGACACAGCGTGACGACTTCGGCAACGGTACGCAAGTCGCGCGCTAGAAGCATCTGAAAAGCGTCGTCATCGATGCCTTTCAAGATGTGTTGGATCTTGTCGGCTTCTGACATACGAGCGTTGACCCGCTTGCACAAGTCGACGACATCTTCAATGTAGCTAGTGAAGCTTTCACTAGCCTGCTGAGATCGTTCACGCAATCGCTGTTCGGCTCGGAGTTGCCTGACAGCCGGTCGACCAAATACGTCTGCAAATTTAGTCTTAAAAATGGACCAGGTTTGAATATCTGCCTCATGGTTGCGATACCAGAGGTTAGCCACACCGGCGAGATAAAAGATGACGTTGTTTAGCTTCGTCACATCGTCCCATTTGTTGTATACGCTCACCCGCTCGTACGATGTGAGCCAATCTTCCACATCGTTCTCGTCAGTCCCGCTGAAAATGGTCGGGTCCCGTTGACGAAGAGAGCCGGCACAGATGACAGCCTGGCCCACTTGTACGGCCTGGTGTTGGACGTCCTCAGGCATCGTGCGCGCCGGGAGAGCACGACTACGGAGCTCCAGGGCCGATGTTTTTACCCAGCACCTCCACCAAATGTAACGGGGGGTTTGTTACGAGGTACTGGGGCGACGGCAACGGCAACGGCAGCAGTCTGGGATCAGATCGGCAAAAGACACACAAGCGTAGCGCTGGCAAAAACTCTCGAGAACACTGTCACCTCGTCTTCGTCTTTTCAAATCATCAGACGCATCTTCTTCTTTAGCCTTACAGTTTTTTGCATTCCGCCTTCTTCTAAATGCGGCCTCCCCGTCTGAGATGAATCGTCCCCCTTCCCGTACACCGGCTCATCAGCTGAACACAACAGACGAGCACTTCGCTAGGCAGATAGTGGTGCCTCACTTTTCTGCCCTTCGGCCACTTCTGCACCTCCCTTGAGTAACGCGAGGCTTGTCGGGCGACAGAGCCACTCTCGTGTATCAACAACTTCGCACGGACTCTGCCTACACGCCAATATCATCATCATTAGCCTGGTTACTCCCACTGCAGGGCAAAGGCCTCTCCCACGTCTCTCCAATTAACCCTGTCTCTGTCCGCGTCTTTGTTCCGAGGGGGAAACACCTCTAGAAAGCATGAGGAGACTGAACATTCTTTTGGACGACGTCCAATGCACCGCGTACCCTGAGTGCTCTCGAAATGAGCGGCGATTAGTGTCACTATCACTATTGATGTTTTTAGAGCACAGTGGCCTTATCGAACACCGGTAGAGACATAATCACGTAAATCAGTGATTCAGGCGGAGCAGTTCCCGGCAGGCCACTGTAAGGTTAATCCCACCCGTACATTTATGCCGAACACCCTCCGCGGTTCTCTCAGAAATTGTATCGCCTACTCTTCGCAGTGAAATACGCAAAGGACAAGCAATATTGTTGTGTCAGCCGGTTTGTTTAGTGAACATCCGTGGGCCAATTCGTTTGCGCATTATTCAGTCAACCGCAAAAAATGAACGGAAACTTGCTATACTCTAGTTTTGTTCGCACAAATGACTAGGCTCGGAACTATAAAGCTGTCCTGACTGAGCGAATGCACATTTTGATTCTTTGTGCGTGCGCGGTTTTTCAATAACAATTTATTTATCAGCAGCGCTAGAGCATGGTTTTCTTCGTCACGTCTTTGTCCCCTGCGCCCGATACTTGCCAGGCACAGACAACGCACAGAAAACCCACATTTAAAGACCACTTGGGTCGGCGAGGCTAACATTGACATTTCATAAATACAGTCTACCCCATCTTTGCTAAACGCGATATTTAAAACGCTCGGAAAGCTGCTAGTTTTAGTTATCTGAGCAGCGATACAGAAATACGTACGAACAAACACCGAAATTGGCTCAACTACAGAACATGGCATGTATTTATTCCAGCTTGCAAGCCGAGCTTGAAATCACGGGACAGCTAATGTTATATCTGATTAAACCTGGACTCGGCAACCGAATTGGCTCAGTGGTTATGGTACTCGGCTGCTGACCCGAATGATGCGTACTGGATCCCCGCCGCGGCTGTCGAATTTCGATGGAGGCCAAATGCTGGGGGCTCGCGTACTTTGCGATGTCTGTGCACGTTAAAGAACTCCAGAAGGTCGAAGATATCCGGAGCCCTCCACTGCGGCGTCCGTCCGCCATAGCCTGAGTCACTTTCGGACGTTGAAACCCACCTGCCAACCAACCAAACCTGAACTTAATACGAGAATTTTTATAGCAGCATGCAGATGCTTCATTTGAACTGAGGCGACCTGTAGGCCTACCTTCTACGAGATATTTTATGGATGTCTGGCATATCCCACTGAAATATGCATAAACAGTGCGCTTGAACGCGCTTGAACCTGAACGCGGCGGTGGAGACTGAAATGCGTTTTGTAATACATGAAAGCTTAACCTGCCATAATACTGGAACATTAAACGAAACCGTGCTTGAAACAAATGAATGAGGCAGGAAAACTTTTTTTTCATTTTTAACAGAATATAAACTTTTTGATGGCCTCAGAGCTCGCGAATTGCGTTAAGAGACGTCAGCCTCCATCGCAGGTGTTAGACGTTCTGCTCAACGTTACTCTGAAGCCTTATTAAAGGCCTCAGGCGCGGGATCCTCGTTCCCATCCGGAAAGCACGGAAGCATTCGTACGAGCGCAATTCTCATTCTTATTATCTAGGGTTGTGAAGCGTTAAGAGCACAAACAGAACCAGGATTAACTCTCTGGATACAGACCTTGTCATCGGCCTAGCGGCCTGTTGACGTTTCAGAAGGAACGTATATATTGGCGGCTGAAACGGCAACCGCAGGTTTCAAACTTTTTGTGGGCATAAATATGAAGCAAATTTTTCTTCACTTTAGCTAAACTTTAACGTATGTACGTAAAAATTTGTGAATTCTATCCCCATTGGTTCAGATAACTGGATAATTCGACACCCATCCGGTCCCGTCAAGCGTATGTGTTATTCTAGGGCTTAAAACTCGTTTCGGGGAGAATTTGGCCGCGCTTATTATTCCGGACAGCCGCTGAAAACCGCATGTGCGTACGGCGCCGGATATGGAGTGATGTTGTGGTGAGTGAGCGACTAAAAGATGACACCACAGAGTGCAAGTGGCTGTGGTGTCCTTCCAATAAGCAAAAGCACTTTACTCATAACATGATCATCAGTCAGTAAAGTGCTACGGAATGCCTTGTTGTTCGTGCCACATTCCGTCGTTTTCATGCTCCTTTCTATGCTCGTGCGTTACGTACTGTGCTATCAGCCTTGTTCGTGTTATCGCAAAGCACGTAGTCTTTTTACGTTACATCGCATCACGTAAATGTAGTGTGTGCGTGCGTGCGTGCGTGTGTGTGCGTGTGCGTGCGTGCGTGCGTGCGTGCGTGCGTGCGTGCGCGCGCGCGCGCGCGCGCGCGCGTGTGTGTGTGTGTGTGTGTGTGTGTGTGTGTGTGTGTGTGTGTGTGTGTGTGTGTGTGTGTGTGTGTGTGTGTGTGTGTGTGTGTGTGTGTGTGTGTGTGTGTGTGTGTGTGTGTGTGTGTGTGCGTGTGTGTGTGTGTTTGTGTGTGTGTGTGAGAGAGAGAGAGAGATCGAAGCGGGGTCTTGTGATAGAGCATCCGCCTCGCATTCGGGAGTGGCTGGGTTCGATCCGCAGTGCCGCCGGGTACCCACCGGTTTTTAATGGGTACAAGGTTTACCCCGGCCTGGTCCTCGGCTCTTCTGTGTGAGATGCTTGGGAAAAGGGTCTTGACCACAGTTGCTCTGACGGATCAGCGATATGTTCGGCAGTCAACAACGTTAAATCCGCCTCCTGCGGTAGAAGCCCATTTGTGTTTTTTTTTCTTACAAAGTCGGACAGCTGAAAAGCCGGACTAGCCCATGACCGCAGTGATACTCTGAATCGCTTCTGACGAAGGACCTTAGTGTTGAACTTGACGCTGGTTAGAGCGTACGAGCCTTGAGTCGAACTCTTGACTTGGGAGTGAAACACGAGCCACCTTTGCAGGGTTAGTTGTTCGAAACTGGGTTTGCCCCCGAAGGGGCGCAGCGGGATTTGCGGACCCTCCTCCAAGCACACACCCCTGAAGATGTCGAGCCGAGGGTGGCTTGTACCGCAAAGCACGGTGCGGCTGGAGCCGTGCGTGCTTTGCAAACACACCTGGCGCTAATGTTATGTGTTCGAGACCGCAGCGACGGTTGTTGTTATCTGCCATTCTGGTGACACGTTATTCATGCTATCTTTTTTACTCGCGAGTGTACTACTGAGGAAAAGTGCGAACGATATTCGCGCCGTACTTAAGCAAAGCGGTGTCTTTCGGTGGAGGAGCTATAGAACTGTTTAAGGAAGAATATTTTGAAAAAAAAATAGAAATGAATATTGTTAGTTTGCGTTCCCGGGATAGTCAGCTGATCGACGCTGAAATCTGGCTGGTATATCAGAATGGTTAGGTTTATTTTTGGGGCCTGAGCGTCCTAAATCGACTCAGGCTAGTACGGACGCCGTAGTGGAGGGATCCAGACAGATTAGACCACCTGGAGATTTGTAACATCACTGGCATCACAAAGTACAGAAGCTTCTGGCAATTCGCCTCTACCTAAATGTCACCGCCACGGCCTGGATCGAACCTGCGTGTTTCGGGTCAGTAGCACTGGACCATAACTGCTGAACCACCGGGGCGGCTCCGATGTATCGGGATGAAAAATTTATAAGTACTAATACATATCAGTTGTGCCGTCGAGCAAGCGAGCAGAAATGGGAAACTTTCCATGTTCATCAATGTCGTTTAGTTCATCGCTCTGTCGACACGGAGGTACTTTTCGGCTTCACTAATTGTAATTACTATTACTAGACTTGTGTTGCAGGAATATGAATGCTGCATGTAATGTTTTTAAAAATTTATTTTTCCAGGCGCAGGAACCAGTCGAAGTGTACTACCATACATCGACGTATGATCCCCCTGCTAGTAATGGAGTCAACCCGTCATCCAGATCCAATTTTTTCCAGGTAGGAAGTAATTGCAATTGGAAGAACCTGTTCACTTATGCTCTCCTGAAGAATCAATGAACATGTGGTGATTTTCAAGAATGAAGTCCTCTGAAGTTACCGCTTCAGGTCAATCCTTAGTTTGCTACAACCCATTGCCTCAAAAAGCAAAAGCAATCGTAGTGGTGTTCTTCTATTATGAACATCAGCCTTACATAAGGAAGGTCAAAGGGCAGAATATTTCTCCTTGGCCTAGTGCACGGATGTAGTTAGCGTGATATGCTTGTAATCAGAGTTTTTGATCGCGCCATAAACCGACTGAAGACATTATTAGCCAGAGCGCTCTTCAGCCACGCTGCCGTTGGGACAATGAAACAAGTAATTATTAATAATCAAATAAGCGTTACCAGGAAGCAAAATAAACATGTATCCATATCCGTGCCAAGTCTACCTCGCTAACAGATTGTTTAAAGTATAAATAAGCAAATAGAGAAGTTGTGGAGATACTGACGGCCCATACTAAATTGTCTTTTGTCTAGCACTAGTGACTGAGTGCGTTGCCACGTAGTGTCCAGTTACCATCTGTCTTGTTTACTGCCAGTAACTGCTTTCATTTCTATGAGGCAATTTGGTCTAAAGATTCTGCAGACCCTTTAGAATTGTTTCATGCACACGGCGCTGCAGCAGCGAATCGGAGCTGCACGATAAGGTTGCGGTACTCTAACCAGGCAAAAGATAGAAAAGATTTAGTAAATAAAAAAACAAAAACGAAATGATGATGTTAAATTAGCGGTGCGCAAATATTCCAAATATATGAATAGCGAATCGAACACCCCCGTATTCGTTTCGCTCACAGAATCAAATAGTGCATTTTCAAAATGACTCGCAGCGAATTGAATCAGTTCTCACGTTTTCGAATAACTGTCATGAATGCGACATAAAACACGCGATAATTTTGTTCAATTCCTGCATAAAAGCAGGACCCACACTGACGCCACACAGCATGAGCGGGTTCAACTCCGCGGTGAGGTCCATTCTTGCGGAGGAAAAAATGTATTTAGGAGGGGCCGTTTCGTCCCAGTTCTTGATGTCGGACGTGAGGGCTCTCCCTCATTAGTTGACCACCGTCTCAGCGCGTTTTGCATGCAGAGCAAACAATATCGCGACGCGCCAGGGCATTGGCGGCTGTCAGAGGCGCCGGTGCGGTAGACGACGCCGCTGCGCCTCTAACGTTACTGTCGGCTGCGCCGTCGGCCAAACATATCCAGTACTTCTCGCGAAAACACGTGACTTCCGGCCAGTTTTTGCCACGCAGCTAGGATCGTGAGGCCCACTCCTAAGCTCTCCTTCAACAGTGATCATCGTACATGGCCTCCAAAACTGAGCCATGTGGAGCTCGGGAAGGCTTAACCAACGTGGCCTGGATGCCCATATCGGAGTCCATGGTTCACACGCAGCTCCAGCCACTCTTCTCAACTGAGATGTGACGCTGTTTATTCGGTGCCGTCATCAATAGCGAAATGTGACTTTTTTACTTATGTCATCACTGTCATAGAATTCATCTACTGACTTCACATTGCGCACCCCGGGTGGAGATGAGTTTTCTTGGTTCTGACGGCGACAGCTACGCTCCAGAAGTTTTAGTGCTGCACCACAGCACTATCAGTAATGCTGAGCTGCCTCGCAGAATTTTTCGTTTTTACGAAAATTCTTTCACATAGTGCCATTTCCTTAAAAGGTTCAATTCGTCTTCGTTTCTTTTCTATAACTGCTTGATTCGTATTCAATTCGGTGGAGAGCTAACTGACTCGTATTTGATTCGGCTCTGAAAAATTATTATTCGCATACCCCTAAGATAAAGCCAACTACTTGGATAAAATACGGTAACTTCCAGAAGGCGTTTGGCCTGAACAGTAACCGTCTCAACGGGAAGAATGCTTCGATTGCATTTTCTGCACTTCAAAATACTGCCTCCTGATTTTCTGCTTGCGGCACCAAGCGCACCGCATTGCACTATCAGTTCTTCCGTGGTAGACATATAACGTGCAGTACAAGATTTATTGAGACTCGATACACCTATGACTAGAAGACGGTTTTTGATCCATTTGTCGTAAGCGTAATGCCAAGGAAAGCAGGGAGACGGCTGATAGACAGCTTCTGCAACAGTAAGCATTCGAGCCTCAAGTGCACCCGTGACATTTCAAGTCTCTTGTCGGCATGCGCTATTTTATCCCTGCGGCACTGCCTGCCTTTACGTAAGACGCAAATTCTTAGGACGTGGTTTGTCGCAAATTCTTGGCTCAATTAATTTCCATAGCAAGGTATTTTACCTGCGCTGTGGCATCTAAAAAGATAGACTTTTAGAGGTCCGAAATCGACAAAGAAGCGTTTTTTTTTAAATGAAATTGGAGTCACAAGGGCTGTTTTCTCAATATATCTCTCTTGCAGTAACCGTCGACTTACTTTACGCAAAAGATTTGTTTTAAATATTTTTGATATTCTACGCAGTAAGTGGTTCTGTGAAAGCTGTAGTCGCATTTTCCTTGCGAAAGGAATAAAAAACTTTTTTTGCGTATGTGCTCAAAACAACTTTTTTCAAAAACGTTTCTTGAACACATAGAGAGAATAGTTACCCAACGGGAAAGATACTGTTAATGCGGTGGGTGCTTAATTTCTCATGTACATTATTCATCAACAATGGCATCGTTTTTTAATTTTCTACTAAGCCTTAAAACCATTTTTGACGCATTTATTTAACGCGCCAATGAACGCGTGGTTCAGTTACAACTTCCAGCATTCTGAATCACACACTAAGGATAAGAAAATTATAGACACCACTGCAAAGCTCTAAATCTAACGCATTCTTGATCCGCTGTGCTTGCAGGAAGGAGAGGTGCATGGTCTTGGAAAAAGCAGCTCGCAAGTACCACTTTCCAGTCCTGCAAACGTTCGCGTACGGCGTGCCCTCGTCAGGGCTGCTTTGATGGCAAGAGCCATAACGACGACAGCCATTCGTGGAGTGAGGAAATTGAAGGAAAGCTTGGCAGGCAATGAAGAAGAGCAAGAGTTGGAACCACTGAGACCCATAGATGTAGAGGCGATACTGAAGAGTGGAAGCAAGGAAGAAGACGAAGACGAAAACGAACAGTCGGATATCAATATGAATGCAAAGCGCATGCCTACAGCCGGAACAGGTTACGGACATGGTAGCTTTCCAGGAGGAGATGGACAGACATATGACGAAGATCTCAGTCAAACACGTTTCCCGGCCGCTGCAGACTTCTAATACCAGTTTTACAGCGTGCACAAGAAACCGAATAATTTTTTTACTGGCTCTTAAGAACAAAGAAACACCGAATGAAGAAGCGCCAACACAAAGAAACGCAACAGTGACAAGGAAAAGTGATTACTGTTTTCCTTCTTGTAATTCCCCTCAGGCGTGTTGAGTTGCACCACCGGAATTATAAGCCTGAGCAGCAGGTTTCTTCTATGCCTGGAACATCTCGGCGATACACTCGAAGTCTTCCACGAGAGATACAAAATGCAAACTGTCATAAAGGAGTCGCGCTTATCTTAAAACTTCCGACTAAAATAATGCACATTCATTTTAAGTGGCCTTAGCTAGGCCGCACGGCGCCAAACAAAGCAATGGTTTCACCGGGTACCAAGTCCTTTTTGTTGCAGAACGTAAAATGTCTGAGGTAGGAGGAAGGCCATGTGATGGCGACTAGGGCAGACGCTTGTGCCGTAGGAGAGGACACATATACCAAGGGCCCAATCACTGTACAAGAAAGGCATTCAAGTAGAACTTCTTGATGAACTTTTTGTAGACCTTTTTGCCTTTTCACTCTTTCAGGTTTGTTCGTTTGGGCGCTTCTGCTTTCTGTAACATGCAGCTACTGCTCCACAAAAAGTCTGACTTGAGTTAAACACTTCATTACTACCAAAGTTATTTCTGGGAAAGAGTCGTCAATGTATACATATTTGGAAACCAGAGAAAAAATGTAAAAAATATAGTGATTGGAAGTCCTAGAATTAACGAACTTACGATTGCACATAGCTGATTAAGGGAAAGACATGGAAATCTTCAGAACTTCATGAAAATCATCCATTGAAGGATACATTAGTATATAACGTTAATGCACGTGGGCGATTCGTGACAGGTGATTTAGCTGAAGATTGCACTCTCGGGGTGTAAAGGCACGGCACTTTCGGTTATTAGCATGAAAAAAAACGGGCACATGGGTTTGAAAAATATTAGAGATAACAAGAGGTAACGGTTCCTCCCTCGAATAAATTTCATTTACTCCGCTGAATGGGCTCAATAAATTTCAGTTGCTTGCAAGGCAATACCAGTAAACCAAGATGTGCGTGAACGTAATAAACTCGTCAGCTAAAAAAAAAACGCTGGTATATCGTGGGAAATTGAAACGAAAGCCAAATCTCTGAATTCAGAATCAATCTTTTTTTATTGTTGACAGGATCTTGGCAGCTAGGCATTTTATGCTAATAAGCCGTTCGACTACTCACATGTTTGAAGTCCGCGTGGTTTCAGGGGCAGCCTGCGAGTGACTCTGGAAGAAAACGAGACTGTGGTCGAAATGGTGGGAGCCATGCAAGAAAGCTGTCATTTCCCTGCGCAGGAAGGTAATAAAAGAGGGCTTTCGTGTGGCTGAAGCACTAAAACCAGGCATATTCTCTCCTATTCACTGCACAAGAAGCATAGCATGCATTGGTTCTTCGCAACTTGCAGTGCTTACGTACTACCGAGAACACATCATAAGACCCACTTACATTGTGGAAGCACTACTGTACCAAACAACTTAACAATTGAAGGCCGGGAAAATTTTTTTAAAATGAGCCGGGCAGAATTCGGAGGCCGCCAAGGCCTCAGCTAAGGCGAATCTGTCAATCTGTCTAGGCGAATCTGTTGCTATGAAGTGCTTTTCAAGGTTACACCAAGGTCAATTCAGGCATGGGTTGGTGAGCGACTGTTGCGTTGGCTAGAACTACCGCTCAAAACTGTCGCCTAGGATTGCGACTTGAGCTTCCCGGGCTCGTACTAAAGCTGGTACCGCATGGAGCTTCCTCATCTCGAGTCTCTCAGCCACTTTCTGATCCCGCACTACAGGGTTGGCGTTCCCGCGTTTTAGGCGCCATGTGCCCAGCTCGAACGTCGGAGTTATCACGGCTTTCGCATTTTCGCAGTTCATCCAGAGGCAGTAGTTACGCCTTGCGTTCCCGTCTTAGGCACTACGGAACGATTGTAGACGGCCCTTATGCACCATAAGGTTTTCGCACTTGGCTTAGCGCTTCCGCCCGGCGTTACGAGCACGGGCTTCGCAACGAAGCTGTTCATTATCGTCCATCGCACTGCTCTTGACGCGACTCCTTGAACTGACGACGACGAAGTTGACACGAGGCGGGGTACAAGGGCTGTCTACTTGGCTTGATCACGTAACCGTGTTTGAGCGTGCTGCATCTGACGACGACGAAGGTCGCGCAAGCGGGTGCATGCGGGTGGATGCAGACAAGATAACGTACGCCAAAAAGCAAAGAACGAAGCTAAGACAGCTAGCGTTAATAGGAGGATTGGTGTCACATCTTGACGTCACATCTTGACGTGTCACATCTTGAGGAAAAGCGTCACTTCCATACTAACATAAAGGTAATGAGTGGACAATGGGGTCCTTTCGCGGCCCAGTTCGGCGTTGTGCCGGTTCCGCCAGATGACGCTGCACGCACAAATAAATAAAAAAAAGCGCATGGTCTTGGCTCGGAGTGGCTAACGCTGCGGCTACGGCCGCGATTACGTCAACAGCAGCGTCTCGGCTAGCGAGGGAGCAACAGCAGTGACTGATTGAGCGAGTGACAAGTCAACAGTGTCGCCGGTCGCTTTTTGCTGCGGGCTCCGCATGCTGATTTTCACCCCGTAAGTGTTGTAAGCGCGTGTTTTGTGACCAGGAGTACTGGTATGGTGCGGCGACCATTGTTTCTTTGTGAGTCCACAGTTAAGTATTGTTTTGTGCGGTACGGTGTGCACGCAAATATCTGGCTATATGTCTCGCTGTCGCATACGTTTGTGCTGGCATACTCGTTTCTTTAATCGCAAGCTGGACAAAGTTCGATTTCAGTGCTCTGTTTCTGGTTTGCAACTTGACAAGTTTAGGGCCTAATTCTTTATATGGGACATCTCTGGAAAGAGCACAGTAGCACAAGCACTTTATGCTACTGAAAGCCGCATTTGCTCCTGGTAAATTGTATTGCAATTCGACTGTTTCATCCAAGAGAGCCCTGAAAATGTTTGACGAGATAGTTTCTTCGGTCCACTGTATAAAGCATCTCACACCACTGCAATGTTTCCTCAGCTGGATATGGTAAACTGTCTGGCATACATTTTCAGTTGTGTTTGGTACTTTACAGGGAACATTTTTTAAAGATGTAAACACATCACTATTGTACATATCACCATTTTATGGTCGCTATTGTACCGGCATACCCGTTTTATTGTTTGTAGCTTGAGCCAAGTTTGATATCGGTTATCTGTTTCTGCTTTGCAGCCTGAGAAGATGTTGTTAGGTTTTATCTGGACTATCCCCTGGCATTTTTTCGTTCCGCGAGCTTAGTTAATTTGTCGACATTCTTTAACTTTTCTAATATGGCTAGAAATGCTTGGATGTTAATAATAAAGCTATAGAACACCGCGAAAACAGTCCGTTCCAGGCGGTTGCAATCAATTAGCATTAGCGCAGCTCAATTTATTTAAGAAAAACGAAAGCCCGCGAAGTATAAATAATAAAACGCGCTGCTCTAAATCATCTTTGTAGCAACCACCTGGAACTGACAATTTTCGCGGGGCTTTAAAACTTTATTATTCACATTGAAGCATTGCTAGCCATATTAGAAGACTTAAATAATTAATGTCGACTAATTAAGCAAGCTCGCGGAACGAAAAAATCGCCGGAGATAGTCAAGATAAATCATATAATTTTCTTATTTTCTACAGAGAAGAACAGTTTTATTTAAAGTTTTGGCGCATGTTAGTGGGATACCTTGTATATACATATAATTGTCTGTTTTCATGAACAGTAAAATATGGCTTGGGTATGTCGTCTTCTTTGACAAAATTCATGTGAACAAGGTTTCTATATTATCGCTTTAGACTTTTTGCGCACGCTTGTTTGTGCTGCTCTTGACTGTTCAGAAATGTTCGACTGTTTTAATTGCGTTAGCTCTTACTCATCACGTTTCGAGATTTCATAGGGTCTGCTACCACCCCGAGATCACAGCGCCATCTGTGGCCAGTTGTGTACCGAATTTGGTAAGCAAATAAAGCCCTATGGGTTGTGGTATAGAAATAAAACCACACTTAAATAATAGATAAACATTGTATACATGTAATTACTAATTGAAGCGTTACCATATCACACCGCAATGCCGAATTCTAGGCTCACCTTGACCCCCCAAACGAATCAAGTTCCGTTTCGGACGTATCTTGAGGGGGTTTAACTGGACAACGGGCACGTTCTTCTTCGCTTTCTTCGTCTAGTAAACCAAACGTCTAACGCTCGTTACTTCAACGGTGGCGGCCTTTTTTTGTACAAGTTCGCCACTTTGAATGTACACTTAAAGCCTACCTCACTGATCAGCATCTGGTGCCATTTTGTCGTTATTCTTCTGCATGACATTCTTCTACGTGATTCAGAGCGGTAGAGCAGTAGCTCCGAGCTGTGGTCGCTGCCAGGAATAAATTAAGAATGCAATAGTGCGCGCGCCAGCACAAAATAACGCAATGCGGTTGAAAACAAAACCGAAAGCGAAAGTGCAGCCTCTGAGATTTAAGCGAAACGGCCATTTCTGAGGCCGGTATGTGTTCCGGATTCGCTAATGCGCTGTGCACTAAGTCGGCTGCTACGACCTGTGGGAGTGCCCTCTTTTTTCCTGTATGTTACTTTGTCACTTCGTCTCCGCTGGCGACTCTGCCTCACTGTGCAGCGTTATCGTACTGCTTCGTGCATGCAAGAATTTCCAGTAACAGTCGACGACATTAGTACGAAAGCCCTATTCGGATGGGTGAACACCGAGCAAGAACTTGAGTTGTTTGTGGATTTGTGCCATGAAATATAAATAAATAAAACATAAATCCGTTGTTAACATTCGAACTCGCGGCGGCGCGAACAGATCAGCTTCGCTGGTCACAGAGCGAGAGCACTAGGCTATCGCCGCGGCCGAACACGTGTCATATTTAACTGCAACACATTATCGCGTTGTGCATTGCAAATCGCCTTCTTCATCAACTAATGCTAGTATCCAGCTAATAATCGCCCTTTAAGCTATGTGGCTGTAGTAACACAAAGATGTGCGGTGCATGTGTTGGCGTGGACAACGCTGTGGCAGAAGCATGGCAAAACAGCAATACGCTTTGGTGTTAAGACATTGGTGTAGGAATTCGGCACTGGAGCAGAGGCTGCCGGCAAACATTTGGCGAATTAGCATTGACGATGAAAAAGTTTAAAACGTGCATAACTGACTTCCTGGGTCACTAGGCATCTCAATCGCGCTTTAAGGTACGTGGCGGTGGTGTCCACCTGCAAAAAAAAAAAATTGGCGGTCGTTTAGCTCTGGTTAAACCTAGAGTGACGCGATAGCTACAGCTAGCCGTGTGGAACTTGCCACCGGCAGCAACAGCTGCTCCGCACCACGAGACGAACCACGTTCCCGCATGGCCGTGGCAGCGCCGCCACCGTCACGTGCCACCGCCACGCTGAAGGCTCGAAATGCTACCGTAATGTAGCTATCGCTACGAAACTGCTTTCGCACAATATTTCGCGCTCATGAATGCTAAACCACATGCCATTTTTTTTTAGTGCGCATAGCCTGTTTTATTAAGTGTATGGGGTCCTGAATTGGAATTAAATTTTCCTATTGTACCCGCAGTCTATCGCACAAGTGGTGAAATGTTTTCTCGCAATGTCTGAAGTCAACTTTTCCGTTTTATAAATTGTCGAGAAAACTACGACAATGGTGTCATGTAGCATTGGTTCTCGTCTTCCTACAATAGTTTAATGTACTCTGAATTATGGTTGACTTGAGTTTGCGTGCTCCGCATAAGAACCCCGCTTTAGAGCAATGGTACGCATAACGCACTACGCACTGGGGGGGTGTAATCTAGCCTTAAATCAAGCGAAAAATGTGCATAATTTCAAGGCATTGCGCCACAATCATTTATCGTGCGTTATAAGTGGCGATGTAAAATTAGTCTAGATAATGGGGCAAGATTTCGCGCGTTTTTATAGCTAATGTGAACAATGTGTCCTCTGGCAAAAGCTAAAAAAAACGCATCCGGTACCAGAGCCGTAGAAGATACCCTATAGACGAATAAAATAGATGACATCAAAGGTTATCTCCTGTAAGCTCCAACATCCCTCGCTGAGCGACCACCCAAGGGAAGAATGACGCAATGACGAAAAAATATATGTTGGTCAAACCTACGACAAGTTATAAAAATAAGGCCCTTGGTACAACGGTACCTCCGAGCAACATACAGGAGACATGCCTTTGCTACATGTACATACACTGCTATTCTTATTTGAGGAGCTCAGCTGCAGTGAAACAATGCTCACCTGCCCCACGCATGTCCAAAGAAATGTCTCCTCTCAATGTCGGCTGTGGAGGACTGTTGTCGCCCCCTTATGCATCCCTCCTTTCTTAGTGAGACAATAGCGACATGCACGGTATGAACATTGCCTTGGGGTCTTCGACATTTTTGCCATATTTGTTAGCCGCCATCGCTTGGATAACAGGCAAGTCGCTGTAGTTTTATCTCAGCTATTTCAAGTACAGTTTCATAGCAAAAATGTGCCAGCCTTCTCAATGGAACGGATGGTAATTATTGGCTAGCACAGTAAACTCATGCAAGACTCCTAGTAGATACAGTATTGAAATACATGTATGCATATCCGCCATGATGGCTCGGTGGCTTCGGATGTTCATCGCCGATAACGACTTGAGGTGTAGAGGCCAGGCCACACAATGGCCGCATTTCGATGAGGAGAAGTCCCAGAACTACCGACTGAATATTCAGGGCTTTATGAAGAAATTGTCTCCATTATTGCCGCACTTTCTACCCTAGCGTGCCTCCTCGTACAGAGCACAGCTTTGGCGCGTAAAAAGCAAACATCACAAGCAATTAGAAACAGCTTAAAAGAGTACATGATATGTTTGAAGCTGTTTTTGTTTAGAAATATCAACAAAAAATGGCTCCCGCCTTCTAAACAACGCTGCACATAACAGCGCTTTGTAAGAGAACAAATACAATGTAATAAACCACAAACCGTTGCATTGAAACAATTTTCAAAAAGCACATTCAATATCTCGCTCCCTTATGTCGTTATTCGTTTTTAAAAACCGTTCTAAATGAAAATGGATGAGAGATGCAGAGCTCTGGAAACTTCTGTTGACCCCATTGATCGCGTTATCGTGCCATTATAGGCCACACGGGTCAACGTCGCATTGCGTGTCGTGAGTTATTTCAGGTTTGTTTAGCTTATTTACTTTTTTCTTCATTTAGCACTGCACTACTTATACATGTCCAAACAGAGTGCACAGCTTGTCGTAACACGACTGTTCATAACAGAACAGGCTGGGAGGCAGTTCTCTACAGAAGGCAGAGGGCAGCTACTCGACGAAGGAAAAGGAGTGGTAACAATAATCTGTGCTAGGTAGAAATTTCTCACGTGTGTTGATCATCATTCAAGGCTGTCGGCGACCATCTCACGTTGTGCTGTTATGCAGATCTAAAGAACCGATAATGCTGCCTCGCTCACTGGTCCTTGCGTCTACAAGATCCCGACGCCAGCGTGGTGTACAATTCAGAGCGCATATACTACTATAACCAGTTCACGCATCACCGAAAAAAGACGACGATGAAGCCTTTCTGGGAGCTATCAGCGCATTCGCGCAATAGAAACGGATGGACACCTCTCTGCGGCACCTTTCGGTGCGAAAGGACTGATGCGGAGGTTCAGATCCCAGTAAAAGCATCTACTTCCCATTGTATACCCGAGAAGCAGGATGATGATGATGTCCTCTGACTTAGTGGTAGCGCTCTGTCCCGCGGCACTGTCCGCTCATTGTCGCCTTCTACGTGGCACAAGCCTTTGCTTTGCACTGATTCGAATCTAGTGACCATTCTCTGTAACCTTTTATAGTATTTTGAACGAAAGATCTCTTTGCACCTAGAACATTCATGAGAAGGTTTCCTTCCTTTCTCTGAAAGAATAACGTCCTCGTGAAATACAGAGCGGCCGACAATCAATGCTATTATGTGTTCGCATTTCGATTACGACTTTGTGACCTATTTGTGTTGAAGAGCTCAATTCTCTCACATCGCTGGGTATTGAAGTTTCGATTTAGCAATTAATTTGTTTTCATGTTCACTTAGTTGAAACCAGAACTCCAGTAGCCACAAATATTCCTTTTCTGTGGTGGACACTAAGTTTTCACCCTCTACGCTCAGCCTATAAACCGCCACAGATATTGGGTTTTCCACATAATAACCTCACTAATTATTGCGCAACCGTGCTCTTCAATTTTTTCATCTCCACTGCGCAGTTGAGTTGTCAGCCGAGAAGTGAGAGTCATTGGTTTTTTTCCTTCCTAAAAACAGACCTTCGATACCTCCATTATCTGTTCCCTACCCGCCGTGATGGCTCAGTGGTTAGAGAATTCGGATGCAGAGATGGAGTTCCTAGGTTCGATCCTGGCTGCGGCGACCGCGTGTCAATGCAGGCAAAACGCAAAACGCACGCATGTGATGTGGGATGTAAGTGCACGTTAAAGATCCCCCGTGGTTGAAATTACACAGAGCCCTCCACTTCTGGAGCACCTCTTCCTATATTTCTTCTTTCATTCGCACCTCCCTTCCATCCCTCACGGCGCAGCTGAGGCGTCCACTGAGAAGCTAAACGGTTACTGCGCCTTTCCTTTTCTCGAAACTAATTTGCGATGATGGAAATGTTAATGATGAAGTATTAAATACCCACCCTAACAGAATCACGTGCATTCCTGTCGTTTCCGGATGAAGCGCTACGGCGTTTAGATTCTCGTCCTCTAAGAAAAGCACACACCCTAGGCCCCCTTTATTTTCGTTCAAGGAGAAAGCAACTAAGGCGCCCCGACCTCTAGGATTGAAAATCAATAATCACCTAGTTACCCTTCCTGTCTTCCCATTTCTCTGCCTCTCAGTCTCTACAAACCTTTGACAAGACATGCTATAATTTCCTTTTACAAGCTCCTCAAGAAGACCGAACTTCGCGTAATCTCCCATTCCCGCCCATGAACCTCAGAAGTAAGGACAAGTAACGCTGGACTCGTCTGTGAGAAGACGAAGCACGTAACGAAAAAGTGCGTTGAAACTTTCCAAACGGGAAAATGCCACCAGCAAAGAAATCGCATTCTTGCAGGCAATTATGCCGCCAAAGAGACCATACCAGCAAATAGGGATGAATGTAATCCCCTTTCCAAACTAAACGTCCCCTAAAAAGTGGATAAAAGTGGCAGATTCAAACCCGCGGCGGCGCGCACAGATAATCTACCTGTGCTCTGCACGATGTCACTCTGCTGTTGCATCAGCTGGTCGCACCTGATGTAAACTGCAACAGAGTCTCGCGCGTTGTGCATTGCACATCGTCCTCTTCATCAACTTCCATCTGTGGGGCGAACAGATTAGATAAGCTTCAACTCGATCCGAGCTTAACCTGAGTCTAATATCGTCGCCAGTCGTGCCGACAACCCAGCACAGCAAAACCTTGATCCAGGCAGGCTAAACGTATGCTTTCGCAAGTGTGCACACTTTTTCTACGTCAATACCTTACCGCTTTTTTAGGACCGGGGAGGGGGGGGGGGGGGAGGAGATAAAATCTCCAAAGCGTACTCTTAAGTGATTTTTGTTAGTTTTTCATTCCCAGCTGCAAGTGACATAACTTACCGTAAATTACCGAGCATCCGGCCATCCTCAAATTAGCGCCCCCCCCCCCTCCCCTTTCTTGAGAATTTGAATTTTCCTAAAAACCGAGCAAGCGTCCATGGGATTATGTCCCGCAGCCCGGAGACATTCAAAAACACTATGATGACACATCTAGTGCTCACTGTTCGGAATCCTTGCGAAGCTGATCGTGGGGGTGGGGGAGAAGCGTGAACGCGGAAATGAGATCATTCAGACGACGGGTCCAAGCTCAAGGTCAAGCAGTTTCCAAAGGAATCGACGGCATCTGTCGCGGGAAGGTGTCCTGAGAATCGTGTCCAGAGTGCGGGTGGCAGTATCGTAAGGTGAGAAAGAGGAATTATTCTAGGGCTGCGGCATTACCACTTGCCTGGACGGTAGCGAGTATACAGAACGCTCCATCAGCGCCCAGCGGGTATATAATGTTCATCCGGCCCGAGGACCGCGGCGCCTTTACCGACGAGTGCTTGGACTTCATGTTTTTACTCGAAGGCGTAAAGGCCCCGTGGCGGCGATGTAGCCGAAAACATAGGACAAGTCAGTTGCAACAGGCTCCCATAGATGGCGGCAGCCACACCAGCGGAGCATCGGAAACACGTGACTCTCGGGCCCTCGGGTTGCGAGTCAGACACGCTACCGCTCTGTCGCGCAGACACGTTCGTACGGTTTGGTTAAAATGGGGCTTTATATGTACATCGCGTGGTCTTACGCATAATAATTGTGACTGTGAAAGAGTAAACAGTGCCCGCGTCTGCGTGGACAAGGGGAACCGCTGTCGCGTCGTACCCTTAAAGGCGGACCTTAAATGTCCCCGAAGTTTTGTTCGGAGTCGGTAGTGTTCTAGAGAGTCAGTGAAAAAGATTAGCCGTGTTTTAATTGCCGAGTTTTTCATACCTTTCAATAAACCCCAAAGTCTTTCCCCTATCTCATCTGCTGTTTCTACGCTGTACCATGCATCCCCCCCCCCCCCCCATCAGTGGCCGACAAATAGAAGTTAATGATCGGTCGTCGAATCATGTAGCGGCCTACTTCACCATGTGCCGTTCTGGATGTTGACTCCTGTATCAAACAACTGTCCATTCCTTAATATTTCATGATTATGTTCAAATTTTCGGTAGGCGCTTGCTCGGTATGTTACGGCAAGCACCAGAGACACGGCCAGAATCCCCTCGAAAAATCTTTGTCTTGCAAGGCGGTTTCAGCGATGTTCGCGAGGTTTGTCAATGAAAATAGATCTGGCATATAGAAATGTCCAAGTGGGTGCCATAACTTTGCTCTATATAAGTTGAAAAATTAGGACCTTTTTTTTCTTAGCAAATGTGACAGTCAGTTGCAAAAGTAAAAACCCATAATATTGCTATGTCTGCTTACTATTTAAGTTTTTTCTCTCTCCTTTTATAATTTAGCTAGTTCTCATGCATCAAGACAATTTCAACTGCGCCAGGAAGCTTGTCAACGAATATGGCCACCGGCTGTGGTAAGATCTCTTCCTTGAATAGCCCAAGACAGTGAATTATCCCGAGAAAATCTTGCACAATGTATTTGTACAATAAAGCGGGAAGTGTAGATGACAGAAAAGCGCCAAAAGTGAAACTGCGCAAAGACAGGATGAGACAAAGGGGTGTGAGACACAGGCGCTATCAACCATTTTAATAGCCCACAACGAGGCCTTTAAAGCGTGTTGAAAAATAGACTTTATTGATTTTAAAAAAGAATGTGAAATGCCTTACGCTGATGCCGCTTTTGCATGTGGATAATGCGAGCAGGAGGGCACAAATTGGGGTAAATATTTCCCCATAAATTCAGTAAATAACTAAAATTCACTAATTAAATTTTATTGGTGAAAGTTAGCGTGCATGTTTAAATAGAGAGCGTGGAGGCAGTTGCTTTTGAGGGCTATGCTAATCTGTACAATTTTAGTAACGCGCCGGTGTTCTGATATGCGCACGTGTAAAATTTCGTACCAGTCAGTCTTATTACGCACGCGACACAGCGGCTCTCAGCGTGAAGCACCTGCCTCGTGTGACGCAGCTGTTGTGTATGGCACTCCGCCTTGGAAGGGTGTGCAGCGAGCGGCGACCCGTCTTTCTTCCGGCTGTAGATGCGATCCCGTAAAGAAATAACTCTTCCTAGCCGCCGCGGTGGCTGAGTGGTTATGGCGCTCGGCTGCTGGCCCGAAAGACGCGGGTTCGGTCCCGGCCGCGGCGGTCGAATTTCGATGTAGGCGAAATTCTAGAGGCCCGTGTGCTGTGCGATGTCAGTGCACGTTAAAGAACCCCAGGTGGTCGGAATTTCCGGAGCCCTTCACTAAGGCGTCCCTCATATCCTGAGTCGCTTTGGGACGTTAAACCCTCATAAACCAAACCAAATAACTCTTCCTTATCGCCGAGTCAACAGACATTCATCCGTTTCGATCACCAAGAAGGAAAACGCTAGTCCAGAACGAAAACTCGCGTCGTCGCTAGCTGCACACTCTTGCAAGGCAGAGTGCCATACGCAACAACTGCGTTACACGTGAGAGGTGCTTCACGCTGAGAGCCGCTGTGTCGCATGCGGAGACAGATGAACTGGGACAAAATTTTAGACGTGCGCATCTCACGACACGGCGGGTTACTAAAATTGTAAAAAAAATTGAACAGCGCTCAAAGGCAACTGCCTCTAAGTTCTCAGTATACACATGCACGCTAGCTTCAGCCAATAAAAAGTTCATTATTCAGGTTTTTATTAATTCCTGAATTCACGGGCACAATTATTACCCCACTTTTTGACCGCCCGGCCGCATTATCAAAATTAAAAAGCGGCATTAGCATACGGCGTCTTGGATTTCTAAAAAAAATCAGTAAAGTCTAATTTTGAACACGCTGTATAAGGGGCTATAAATGTCTATGTACCCGAAACAACTTGTCTGCCTTTCTGCATACAAAAATATTTCACTGTTCATATTTCTGAATAAATGCAGCCTTAGTTTTGACCAGCCGCCGCATGATTACTGCTCTTATTATACGTATAAAATGCTTGCTATGAGCACAAATGCCGTTTGGCCTGTTCAGAAATGTACTGAAAGGTTTTTGAAACAAACGCATAGGTCCAAACATCAGCAACGCAGAAACTCAGATCATGGCCTCCTCGCCTAAAATCCACAGACAACGTACAATCTTAATGTTTACACTGCCTGTATTGTTGCTTTAAATACTTCGGTAAAGCATTCCAGCGGTTGTGTGAGTCTGTGCACGGGAGCAGTCTTAGTTTTTTTAGCCGAGCAGTTCGTGCGCTACACTCGCCGGCTGCGCACAAACTCTTAGTTTTAGACCAAAATTTTGTATTCTAGGAGGCCCCTATTTGATAATACGGAGCCTAATAAGGGTACCTCCTGTAGTGACTATTTAGAAAGATTTGTGTTCTTTTCATGCTAAGAATTCGGATAATCGCCTTTTCTACAGCGAGTTTTATGCTCGACGACTACGCAGAGTGAAATTTGTTCCGCGCGGCAGAGAAATTAGCCATTTTCATGCGTTAGACTGAGCCTTCTGTATTTAATTGAAATGAAAATTGATTTTTAGGGGAAAGGAAATTGCGCAGCATCTGTCTTACTTATCAGCGGATGCCTGAAGCGCGCCGTAAGGGAAGGGATAAAGGATGTAGTGAAAGAAAGGAAGGAAGGAAAAGGTGCCGTAGTGGAGTGCTCCGGGAGTCGCAGTCTTGCTTTTTTAGCACAGTATGCAGGAAACTGCATTCCCTCATTCCACCCGGACTGTCGCTGTGTTATGCGTGCAAAAGACCCAATACCCGCTCACTTGGGTACAACTTGCAATTACATCTCGTATTTTTTGCTGGAACTTAAGCACGCTAACGCTACCAAGCAAAAAACGTGCAGTGATGTAAAGCGCTTTAGTTTAGGGATGTGGCCATGTTATTTCAATGCTGGAAAGAACACAGCATGCAGCTCTGAATGCATGAATATTTCATGTTAAGCTCGTAGCACCTGTATTTGTACCCGTATTTTTTCGCCCGTATTTTCCAGCGGTATTTGTTCATATCTCTCGTAGCGGCTCCCCGTGAATTCTATTCTTTTTTTAAACCGCGGGGACTACTTTGCTAGCAATATAACAAAGCCAAATGGAATCACGCAAATCTTTTCAGTCCACCAGAAGGACACCCTGCTACTATCCATGCGTACTTTACTCCAGAAGTCGTGTGGCCTACAAAATAATGCAACGAGAACAAGATGGCAGCCCCTGCTGGGTACGTTTTTGGCAGTGAAGCAACAGCTTTTATGCTTGTTTCCTAAGAATTGACTGAACCTTCCGAAGGCAGGAGCCTGAATATGAGTACATTAGCGTAAATTACGCTACATTTAGTGTCTGTTTGTGGCATGCTTGTTTTGTAGTGCAGTGTGCGGTATACAACCGCCCTGATAATCATCCTTCTGGGCAGATATTTTAGGTCAAGTAAGACTACTAAAAAATTCTAATCACTCTTCTCTGCAAGTCCGCAGCGCTTTATCAGTGAGGTCTCGTGTAGTAGTTGATATTTGTTGCATAATCTTCGTACCAATTGTTCGTCTTTTATTTTGATTTGCCAGCCGAGCGTACTTTTTCTATTTTCTTGTCTTCGCCCGTGTTTACTCTTTTGAAATTTGAAAATAGGTTTGCCGGTTTCCCGTTTAGACCTAGCACATTAAGGTGGCGAGCACTGGTTTTTACTATAGCGCAGTCGCGGAACTATTCTTCGTTCGTTTCACTATCTGCAAAACAATCATTCTTTTGTGCAATGATCCATCCGCAAATCTGCCTGGACTGTGGTCATTTCAACCTCCCAACAAAAGGCATTATTGCGTAGCGTATAGCTGACGACAAAGAGATACGGAGTCGTGCCCTGTCGATTTGAGCCAACAAAAGTTTGTAGGTAAGCATTCCTAGAAGTTCACAGCTGAACTCCTATTTTAGTCTCCCTCGGTAGAACGAACCTTTCGTACAAGAATTCAAGGGTAGAAGCGATGAATTGGGTCTTGTGAAAAGAAGGTGACAAATTTAAAATTGGACCAAGTCTGTGCTTGTTGCATAATGCCCGAATACGAACATTCGTATATTCTTATGAGGTTGACATGGCTTGAAGAAAAGTTCTAAGTAATAATAATAATAATAATAATAATAATAATAATAATAATAATAATAATAATAATAATAATAATAATAATAATAATAATAATAATAATAATAATAATAATAATAACTTTTATTCACTTCAATTCGCAAGTACATGCTCCAGCCCGCGTAAGCGTTATCGCTTGTGTGCGTGGCTGGGCAGCCGGGGTGTGAAGTACATGACTCAGCAGTGAACAAAACAAAAAAAGAGCTCGAGCAAGACAGACTCAAAAATTGCTTCCGCGATGCAATAAAATAGAAACTCAAAAACACAAAAGAGCTCGAACCAGACAGACCCAGAAATTGCTTCCGCGATGCGAGGCGAACACATGTACAAAAAACGTGGAGTACAAAAAAGCATTCCACCGTTATCACTTTCATGCACGAAATGGCAACGCTGAGAACATGGAAAAAACAGATTAAAAATTTGTCACTCAATATTACTATTCAACCATGATCGAAGAAACTTGTTAAGTTGTTTTAATCCATCAATGCACGGGGTGTTTTGCATCTTATTGAAGTAATAAGGAACATAATGACTGCGGGTTTTTTTCCATAATTAGTGTAAATTCGTGGTATGACGTATTTTTCCGACTGACGGAAAGACCGTACTTTAAAGTTATCGATTTTAAAGACGCTGTGGAAGAAATGTTTGCGCAATATGTCAAAAATAAATTGCTTGTGTACAGGTAGCATCTCAAAATGTTCCATACTAGCTATTACTGCTTTATCATGAGAGCTGGTTCTGTAGGCGAGAATAGATGCAATTCTGTACAGTACGCGGCTTAATATGTTAAGTTTATATAATGATTCGGTTCCATAAATTGTTATTCCATATCACAATATGGATTCTCCTAACCCCTTATAAATATTTTTCTAACCGACACATCGCAAATAGATCGTAGGGCATACATATAAGCATACACCAGGCGCAAACGTTTGGCTAGCTCTTGAATATGAAAGTTCTATGACAGAGTTTCGTCAAATGTCATGCCAATATACTTGAAGCTCAATATAAGTTCCAAAGGTTGGCATGAACAGCATGCACATTTCTTATCATGAATATATATATTAGAGCATGTTCGAAGTTTTTTGTTTGGACTATGAAAACAAAGAAGGCAGGTTTTTGAGATATTAGTATAAATCTTATTAGCGTTGAACCATTCTATCAAAAAATGAACATCCCGTTGCACCCTGCCGCATGCTTCTTCATAGGTTTCACTTGGTATGACCAGAGCAGAGTCATCTGCATATAAAAAAAATCTGAGAGCTTAAAGGAAGATCGGTCATGTCATTGACGTAAATATTTAATAATAAGGGTCCTAAAACTGACCCCTGAGGAACACCAATAGAAACGTGTAACATTGTAATATATGATTCGCCTATTCGAACACATTGCTCTCGATCAGTAAAATAGCTCTTAAAAAATGACATGTAAGGACCTCTGAAACCAAAATGATGGAGTTTAGCTAATAGTAAATTATGGTTAATAGTATCAAACGCTTTTTGAAGATAAATAAAAAGTGTAAAGACAATGTTATTTTTACCTATTTCTTTACAGATTAAATCATGAAAATCTTTTCTTATTTTCTCGATGATATTTCGAAAACTGTAACTTCGAAAATTTAAGCAATGAACTATGACCCGCATGTCACGTTGCTCATCAGCGCATCAGCAAGTACACTTGTACTTTAGCACAGTGCAAAAAAACTTCTTTTTTGCTAGCCCTAATGCCATTTTGATGCTCCATCGCGGCTATGCAACAGCACAGTTCTGCGCGCCAGTTATATTACAACTCATGGGAACCTTTCTCGCGCTGTGATCTTTCTACACCATGGAAGCTACACCGGTGTACTTTGCCGTGACAGTAGCACGATGCGGACACGAGGAATTACGGCTACTTAGAAGAATCATTAATAGGTACACTCATATCGCATCAAAAGCACTCTTCATTGGAAAGTACTGGCGAAATGAGACCAGAAACAGCCAGATTGCGTCTTCCTTTGCCTTTACATTTTTTCGTTGCTAAATGTTCTGTGGAGACATGAATGTATTGTAGAAAAGTTTTGCATTCATGTTTTATTTCTCTACTTAGGACCCCGGACGAGGTATTTGCTTTAGTGGCAGATGTTATGCAATACGTTCCAATGCCCAGGAGTTCAACAACCAGCAGGACTTCAATGAAATGCAACAAGTACTTCGCCGCTTCAGAAGACACTCGCACTCAAGTAAGCCTACTACATGCAAGAGAGGAGGTTCATCAGTAACTGAAGAAGAAAAATACATAGGGTAACTTAGGAACAACTTTGAAGGGCATAAGCAGCATTTTTCAACCGGTTGTCTTTTCACTCTTCCGCTCGAAATTCCAAGTTCTTATTTGGAGAAACTAAAAGTACACGAGTTAGTTGACGTCACTAGGTTTGGTACAGGCTCAGTCAAATGCAAAAAAAAAAATAAATGGTTGTTGAAGAAAGAGAATGGCACAATATCTGTCTCACATCTTGGCGAACACCTGTACCGTGCCGCACGGGAAGGGATAAAGGAGGGAGTGAGAGAAGAAAGTAAAAAAAAATAGATGCAGTAGTTCGAGGGCCCGCAAAAATTTTGACCGCCTGGGGATCTTTAACGTGCACTGACAAGGCACGGCACGCACACGGGTGCCTTTTGGGTTTCGCCTCCATTGAAATGCGGCCGCCGCAGCCGGGTTCGAACCAGGGTACTCCGGCTAAGTAGCAGAGCATCCTAACCACTGAGCCACCGCGTGAAATGTTATTGACAGTGTGTGTTATCTGGTGCGGGTAAATTTGGTTGCAGCACTCAATATATCTTCGAAGTTTAAAATGGGCTTTAAAACAGAAATTATTGTGTCGTATTAAAATTTTTAGAATTATAAAAGCGGCTTGTGAGCCACTTCATCACAAAAGATACTTTGAAAGCACAGAAACAGTGCAAAAGTTCAGTGTTGCTACTAGTAAACGTATGCGCGACATTTGACCGTGAACCAAACTTTTCTCATGTTGAGGCCTAGGGATAGGCTGTATGGATTGCGTAGAGTTGCGGAATTTTGTGCTGAGAGGTACTCGTATAGTGCAGTCTCTGCCTGAACGATTCCCTTTGCGCCTACGCTATTAAACCTAATTCGATAGCCACGATAACAGACTGGTATACGGAACAGGCAATGTCGCGATGATCAATGCTTGCGCGCAGAAACGCGTATCCTTCAATGCGTCAGTTCACGGACTCTCGCGACGCCTATGGGTTTCTGTAAGAAACCTGTATGGCTTTCCTCTGTGGCCGTATGGCTGCGCTTGGGTGGATGCCAGTGAGTAATTACTACCTTATTACAAGCTCTACTCCACCTAGGAGGATTCTCCTGAACGTTTCACCCGCTTCTACCTGCTTGCATTCTCAAAAAGCGTCTTTGCTAACAGTCTCTTCTGAGAGAACTGAGAATCTTCTTTCTTCGTAATCCACAAAATTATACTGACTTCATTGCACACCGTGCATTATTCCTCAAACAGGCGAAGATTTGTGAAACTTTTAAAACTGTTTAGCGTAATTCGTGAGCCGCTATCTGTCCCGTGGGCAGACACGTTCTCAAGCTACTTTATGATTGCGCAAGGCGAACGAAAAAGCAAGCTCTATTACAGGAACGCACATTTTTCTTGCTGTCATCTTGTCTGAAGGCCTTTAGAAAGGACAATGCAATTTCCTGCGATATATTTACGGCGAGTGGTACTAACAGTTGAGCGTGTTGACTGGCCTCCTTACAGTCGTGGTTGGGGACCTCTTATAGTAAGAATTCGGAGTAACGTTAGAACTTGGCAGCGATTTTTCAGTTCTGGCTGATGGCATAGCTGCACGAAAGTATTAAGTTTCAAACCACATTTACTGGTGATGAGAAGGTGTGTGGTTGTTGCTGTCTACCGTTCATGTGCGAAAGAGTGATGCAAGAACTATGCAAGAAACCTTTCAAAACAAGTGAAACTTCATCTATGTGCTTACATTCTATTAGCCAACTTTGCACCCCCTATGCTCACAACAGTTACGAAGAAAGGCACACCTCTCGCACAGACTATCATTATCTTTTTCAAAGAGAGACAGCATTTTTTATTTGATTATTGCTTGAAAACGTATTTTTTTCTCTTTTTTTGTGATTCCTCATAACAATGGTAATAACGGCGCCATTCGACACTACATCTTCTGATATTGTAAGAGGGGGCATTTCTCGAATTCATGCTTTGTATGTTGTAGATTTCTTATGGCGCGCAAAGAGATGATAGCATCAAGTCGCATTAAGTACCATGCCGTTTAACAAAGCTCCGCTGGTGGCTTTGTGATCGCAATGAGAATAGGTAGTGTTGTTCATGCTGCTGGGCCTATGTCTAGAACATGATTTAGGCAAGCGCTTAGAACCTTTTTTCCACAGTGTATTGCACCATCATTAGCAGTACTTACTGAATTTCAGAGGCACACGTGACAGAAATTGTTGTTCCATTCTGTTTCTCTTTCCCTTCCGCAGGAACGCTCCGCAAATTCAAGAGGCAGATATTTGAAAGCCTACGTTCCAAAATCGAACACGAAAAAGAGAGATTATTGGGAAGTTTCGAAGACTCGTCGTCGGAAGAAAGCTCCTCCTCCAGTAGCCGAAACAAAAAGAAAAGAGAAAAGCACAGTTCAAGAGCAAGCCACAAAAAAAGAAATAAGCATGGGGATCTTCGAAGACGAATTATTGATTCCAGGGAAAGGCTCGAACGTAGGCGGGAGCGTCTACGGGAGTACTTGGCGGAAAAAAGAGAGGAACGCCACCGAAGGCGAGAGGAGCTGGCGGAAAAAGTAACAACAGCGGCCGCCACGGTTGCCACCTTTTTGAAAGAACGGCTTCAGAACGCCACAGATCGCGTGAAAGACACGCTACGGCTTGACGAACACAAAGAAGACAAAAGAGAGCTAGAGAAGTCGGGAAAGGTAGGCACGTTAGGCTCTTTCAACGGAGGTACTAGAGGACCAACACCAGGAATCTACAGCAAGCCGAAAGTCGATAAAATATCAGGATCTTCCTTCCTTTCGCCTAATGGCGAAACACCAAGGCGAGCTTCGACAAAAGTGGATAGGCACCCTGTTCGCGGATACCGAGAAAGGGAAGTAGGAAGAAGGACATTTGAAGCAAAAACTGGTAATGGCACACATGGAGCCGCGGGGAACGCCTTCGGAGTCAGGGAAGCTGGTGTTTCCAGGGGAAACCCCCTTGTCGTGAAACCCCCTGTCGTTACTTCAGAACGTGGAAAATTACGAGAAGCGGCTGAGATTAATAGGCCTGGTGCTAAGCCAGCTGTTATTAGTAAAACCGACCATAAATTCAACGCCAGCTCAATTCCTGAAACAGAAAACATTCCCAAGAAAACAATCAGAAAGCCTCTGGAAGGCATCTCGGAGATGAAGCGAAAAGAAGAAAGCGAAAACGTGCTTGTTGTTCCGAAGACACCAGCGTTAGGGCCAGTTACTCGGGCCAGAGCTCCTAAGAAAACAAATGAAACTATCCGAACACCACGTCCCGCTGTTCCAGATGCAAAATCCGAATTAACAACGCTTCCACCTAATAAACCACGCGGAGGATCCACTAATCTCACCATACCAAAGATTACTGAAAAGCCCGTGCCCAAAATAGCACCTCCCGCTGTTCCACAAGCGGAAACCGGATTACCAGCACACCCACCTAATAGACCGCAAAGTGTACTCACTCCTTTGACACCAATTATTCCTGAAAAGCCAGTTGTCGAAATAACGCCTCCCGTTGTTCGAGAAGCGAAAACCGAATTACCAGCCCTCCCACCTAGTAAACCACAAGGTGCACCCACTCCTATGACACGGCCAAAGATTTCTGAAAAACCGGTGCCCGAAATAGCACCTCCCGCTGTTCCAGAAGACAAAACTGAATTACCAGCACTCGCACCCAGTAGACGCGCAAGTGCACCCACTGCTGTGTCACTACCAAATATTCCAGAAGAGCCGGTGCCCGAAAAAGCACCTCCCTCCGTTCCAGAAGCCAAAACCGAATTACCAGCGCTCGCACCTAGTAGACCACCAAGTGCGCCCACTGCTATCACACCGCCAAAGATTGCTGAAAAGCCGGTGCCCGAAATAGCACCTCCCGCTGTTCCAGAAGACAAAACCGTATTGCCAGCACTCGCACCCAGCATGCCACCAAGTGCACCCACTCCTATGACACCGC
This sequence comes from Amblyomma americanum, assembly GCF_052857255.1. Taxonomy (NCBI): domain Eukaryota; kingdom Metazoa; phylum Arthropoda; class Arachnida; order Ixodida; family Ixodidae; genus Amblyomma; species Amblyomma americanum. The sequence continues at coordinate 103,567,580 of NC_135498.1, forward strand.
CAAAGATTGCTGAAAACACGGTGCCCGAAATAGCACCTCCCGCTGTTCCAGAAGACAAAACCGTATTACCAGCACTCGCACCCAGTATACCACCAAGTTCACTCACTCCTATGACACCTCCAAAGATTGCTGAAAAGCCGGCACCAGAAATACCACCTCCCGCTGTTACAGAAGACAAAGCCGAATTACCAGCACTCGCACCGAGTATACCACCAAGTGTACCCACTCCTATGACACCGCCAAGGATTCTGGGAAAGCCGGAGGCGGAAACAGCATCTCCCGCTGTTCCAGAAGCATTCGCATCTAATAAAAAACAAAGCGCGCGCACTCCTTTAACAATGCCAATGATTACTGAAAAGCCGCTCCCAGAATCTTCTTTGGGCGCCGGTTTGAGAAGTAATGCTACTCCAACACCTACTGCAAAACCGGAGTCTGTAAGGAACGCCCCTCTCGCACGTCCAGGCACCACTCCAACGTTCTCAAAGCCTGATGTCAGAAAACCAGCTTCGTTCTCGTTTGAAAAAACTCCCACAAAGAACGCGCCCTCTAATATCAGGAGAGAAAACATTCCTTCACGAATCCGAATCGGACATCCAGGATTGGGGCGATCCGAAGAACAACGAATGTGGCGAGGATACGTGCAGCCTGGATTCAGAGGTTCCTCGTCTTTCAGACCTGCAACAAGGCTTTCTGGGACTCTGCCTTGGCAAGGGTGGCCGTCCATTTCTCAAGAATTCCCGCAAGCCATCGGTGCCCGGGCTTCTAATCAACCTAGAAAAATCACCAACAAATATAATAGAATATTTTCGACATCTAGGAACCTCGGTAGAGGTGAGGGGAGAAGTACTTGGTTGGCAATGATTCCATTTTCAACATTCCTACTTCGATTGAAAAAGTTTGAGGTGCTGCAGAAAGTTCCTGTATGGTATCCTCTAACATCAGAGTATCTCTTGTGCAAAGGAATTCATTGGCAGCCGAATTATTTCCTAACGCTGCCATTCAAAAATGCATTACAAACATCTCAATCAAGTGGCCGTACCCCCGCAATGAATCCAAGCCTTCTGAAGAGAAATGATTTCAGGAGATTATTTAGTTCAGCAATGCTTACTGCCAGACTAATTTCGCGGAACCAAAAGCCTCCCTTTGTCCATCCGCCTGTGAGCAAGGGCCAAGGGCTATGGTCACATTGGCAAAGGCAGCATCCGGTAAATGGACAACACCTCCACATTTATCATGGGAAAGCTGTTGTTCCGCGAGGAGCGTACCTTAGGGCTGCAAAACCTAAAGGCGAGACCTCAGTCTTTCGTGTGTGGCCATGGCATCGTATTTATGCACGACAGGTGCTAAACAAATTTACCAAAGCGGAGAGCTATCCAAGAGCTCCTTCGGTATTGTCTACCATCCGAAACAAAATCGCGTACCCTTCTTTGTTGGCGTGATTGCACCGGAAACTATGACCACTACTTCATAAAAACATTATTTTATATAACCAGCAGAGACGAATAAGGTGGCCAGTATTACATTTTATATTAGCGAGGCCGCTTTCGAAAAATCGACCGCAAACTGAATTACCCACTCTTTTTGTTTGAGGCGATGCGATTGCAAAAATGACCCATAATTCCTAAGCATGATGCAACATACTAAAAGGAAAAGCTACTTGCCCCGGTCGGTGTGAAAGCAAATTTTAGGTGGGCATTACTAGTGCTCTCCGATGTGGATATTCACCCGTATAGTATGTCATATTGGTGCTACATGCGGACCCATGCCGTACTGTGGCCAAGGAAATTTACCACAATAATGTCAAAGCGACATTGCCCAAATAACCAAATGCTTTGTTTGGACGCATCTGAAAAATAGTATATCTCTCGCAATAGAAATTTCCTATTATCAATGGCACACACTTAGCGCAATAGCATAAAAAAAGTTCAGTTTTATTCGAGAAGTAAGATCTGTAGGAACTAGGTTTTTCTGAGAATATCTTAAGGACAAAGCTCTGGCCTGAGGCCGGAACTCTTATTTTATTAGCTCCACAGCCAAGCCCCTGTCTGCGATGATCGCATAAGGTTTTTTTTTTGCTAGCGATATTAAGTTACATTGAACTCTGTTAAATTTGAATAAAGATAAAAAAACTTGTGTGCTCATTTTTGTGTCAATTTTTGCAGAGCGGCCACGCATTAACCATCGTATGCCGTCTAAACAACGATAGGAAAATTTTATCAACACCGTCATCATGCTCACTTCGCCCACTGCAGGACAAAGGCCTGACGGATAACTCTCCAATTAACTATGTCCTGTGTAAGCTGTGCCGGCTTACCCCCCCCCCCCCCCCCCTAACTGCTTAAAATGTCATTCGCCCACCTTTCTGCTGCCCAACTCTACGCTTGTCTTCCCTTGCTGTCCCATAGGTGAGCACTGCCCGATAAGTGAGCACTGGTAAGATACAACTGTCATATACAGTAGGACTACACACAAACCTCTTCTGCACCAGTCAGGCGAATTTCCTGTCTGCATGTTGCAGTAGTGCTTTCGTTCGATTCCAAGTTCATGATACTTTCTTAAATTTCTGACACGCGTTTCTTTCAACATAAAGACTGGCTTTGGAAAACTGAAACTTTAAATGTCAGCACCGGCAAAATACAGGTGCCTTGTACTTTTCTCTTCAGGGATATTCGTAAGCTGCCATTCATGATCTGAATGAACCTGCCAAATGCGCCCCACCGCATTCTTATTCTCCTAGTTATTTCCACATCATGCTTGAAATTGTTACATCACTACTAAAATTTTTGTTTCTGTGAGCATATTTTTCCTTACTATTTCTCTTCTGGTAAAACAAAAGTGATCAAATATCTACTCCTTTATCACCAACATTGCCTCTGCACGTCTACCGTACCTCAGGGGCGAGAGCTGAGGCGAGGCACTTAGCGGCTCTCGAAAGCATTGTTACCGCGCGCTGCGCCGGCTGACAATGCATGTGAGCCAGCACACCTTACCCCCATCTCTGTGGCTGTAGTACCTCCTCCTGAATGGGATGTCCACACACTCCTCCTCTCGTCTACAGATTCACAAGGAAGAAAATGTGTCAAGCAAATGTTCTCAAACACCGCAAAAAGAATTGTTCAATCGAAATCAATGAAGTTAGTTTGGCTAAACGAGCTCGGATAAAGTGCTCTGCCGCAGTTTATGTTTGGTAACCGACCAAATGAAGCGCATGAGGTTATTTCGCTCTTTCATCGTTGTATCCTTCAACTCCACCTTTTAAGGAGAATGAAAGATTGTCTTACAAAAAACAATTGCTTCCCTTGGTCCTTTGCCAGCGGCGGCCACCGTATCCCCACAAACTTCTTGGCCTCATCCGCTCACCTAACTTTCTGCTTTCCCCTGCTACGCTTGCCTTATCTTACAATTCACTCCATTACCCTTACGGACCAGCGGGTATATTTACTTCACATTACATGCCCTGCCCAAACCCATTTCCACCTCTTGATTTTGACTAGGATGTCGTTAACACGCATTTGTTTTCTCACCCACTCTGCTCGCTTCTGGTCTCTTAACGTTACACCTATCATTTTTCTTTCCATGGCTCGCTGTGTTGTCCTTAACTAAGCTGAATCCCTTTCGTTAGCCTCCACGTTTTGCCCCGTAAGTGAGTACCGGTAATATGCGGCTGTTGTACAATTTTGTCTGGAGGGATATTGGTAAACTGTCATTTATAATCTGAGAGAATTTGCCATAAGCGTTCCACCCCATTCTTATTCTTCCAGTTATTTCTCTCTCATGATCTGGATCGGCGGCCACTAACAGCCCTAAGTAGACGTTCCTTTACCAATTCCAGCACCTTGCTACAGTTGCTGGATAGTGGTTAGTACATTGCGTATGCTTATCTCAGCATATTATTGTCGTGTTAGAAAGCTTGAACAAGCACATGTGACTTGTCTGCTTCGTTTCGAAGAACATTTCCAGCAAAAAAATGCAACAAAAAATTTCTGATATCCTGTTCTTTTGCCGTAAATTTGGCCTGTAGTCTGGCGTTCTGTATTCTGTCGTTATCTTGACTTCACCTTACGTGCCCTGCCCAAGCCCATTTCTTCGTCCTGATTTCGACTACGATGGCATTAGCGCGCGTTTAATATCTCCCCCAATCTGCCCGCTTCCGGCCTCGTAAGAATACAGATATCATTTTTCTTTCCACACCTCGCTGCGTTGTCCTGTAGCCTGTAGTCTGTTGTTGTGCATCCTGACGGTCTCCATTGTTATGTTATGCACTGTGACGTTCCGTACTCTGATGTTATGTTGTTGAATGCCGCACTGTCCATTCCCTTGTTATTGACCCTCACCCAATGTGAAAATATTTACACGCGTGGAATGTTACTAGAGGCGACTGTGACGAAATATTCCTAATGGTTGGTGGCCCATCGCTGTTATTCGCAGGCATACGGAGCTGGCAGCTCAGCGCTGAAAATCGCGTGAGCATGCAAAACACATGCAGAACAGCATGTCTGGGTCGCCGCAGTTTATTTAGGCCCAAATCTTAACACTGGGGAGGAGGCGTTTGAACAGGAACACATACAAGGAAAAAAAAGAGCATGCAGATGTGAACGAAACATGAATCAAAAGGTTTTTGTGCAGTCAACGTGTGTTCATAAAATTACCTCCTAAAAGACAATCCGATACCTAGAAAGACACTGTAATTTTAAAAATAACACTAAATTAAAGTTTTAATTGTGGGGTCTAAGGTCCCAATGGGACAGGCAGGCTATGATGGATGCTGTATTGGGCCGTGGTAAAAACAGCGCAGCGACGACAGACACAGAGGAGACAGAAGAAGACGGACAAGCGCTGTCCGTCTTCCACGGCTTAAAGATGCACCAACTAGCTCAGTTTCGGTTCTTCTGATGCTGTATTGGAGGGCTCCAGATTGTTTTCGGCCTTGTGATGTTTGTAATATGCGCTCACAGCGCATAGCACTTGGGTGGTTTTCAATTTCACCTTCATTCAAATCAAGGTCGCCACCGTCGGCATAGAGCTCTCGAATTCGCTATTAGCAGCCGAAAGTCGAAGCACTCAGCCACCGCTGCTGTTTCTAAATGTAACTGTTTTCGCAGATGCTGAATAAGAAACGAAAAAAAATTTCACAAGTTGTCGTTATTTAGCTGCTTGGGGAGGCTATAACCATTCATGTACACTGATTTGTAATGTGGCAGTCGCGTAAAAGCAGCATTTATGTAAATCCGAATAAATTTATCTTTGCTTTGGCTGCTCGCACTCATGTGGTGTCCTGGGCAGTAATGTTTCGCCGAATGCATGGTTTGTCGACATTTGACTTGACGAGATTTTATACGACATATTTTGAAGGTATATAATCTGGCAGCCGAATTTGAGTCGCATTTATTTGCGATGCACTCATGGACCCATCCACCTAACGACGTAAAGGTGAAAGCGTGTGGCCCACATCTGTCTGCCTCTGCGGTAAGAGTTTAAAAAATTGCATTACTACTTCTTTTATTTTCCTCCTTCAGCCTATGCTACGGACAGATGAGATAATTCTAGGATATACTGTGTAGTTTCGCACGAAAAAAAAACAAGCATAACTTTGCAGCACAAAAAACAGTGGTGCACGCAATTGCTGCTGAAGTTGCTGCAAAATTTACTTTAGCGGTGAAGGTCCAAGCATTCCTGCGCCGTATACGTTGGCATAAGCTTTTGGCGCTTCAACATATCTGCTTCACTGTAGCTCCGCTTCTGCAGGAGATTCTAGAAAAAGTCCATGCAAATAAAATTATTCATTCTTTACCACAAACATTCTTTATACGGGGTTGCATGCCTCAATGCAAAACTGCGAAAAGGATTTTTATCGTAATAGTGTTAACATTTTCTCCAAGAAAGCCATCACCTGACTGGGATCATTGAACCAGTAATGTGACACTGTGAACGCTTACCAATTACTGCATGCGGTAGTATCGCGTAATAGAACTCCTGCGCGATCGTGTTGAGCTGTCTGCCGTGTATATCTGTTACCACCTGGGGATCACATGTTTCTTGGCTAGTTGATAGTTGAATACTTACAGGAGACTATGTAAATACTAACACTGCGCTCTTATCTATAATAATAACCATGTTCTAATACAAAAATCATAACAGACAAACGCTAAAACCGTTATTCACCGGTGATGACACCGATGACGTTTCAAACAAAAAGAGAAAAAGTAAGGCGAACTAGAAAACAAAACGCAAAAGAGACATGAATGATTGCACAGCAATGAACATTCATAAAATATAAATGTGACAAGAAACAAAAGTATTGATGTAAAAATAAGCTGTATGTTTACATGCTTGCAGAAAGAGGAATAAGAAATGGCAAGGGATAGTAAGATTGCACCATCCAAAAAATAAAAGGACAACAAGATAATTCAGAAAGAACAGGAAGGAAATAAGGAAGAAAAATGTCAAAGAAACAAAAAGAAACATTGAGAAAGAACTGACAGGGGGATCAGATAAATAAATTTGAGCAGGAAAAAAAGGAATAAGGACGTGTTTAGTTATTAATTCCGCAGTAAAAAACAAAACTGTTGAATAAAAGTAATAAAAGAGATATGGCATGAATACACAGATATACAGCTTCGTCCCATAAAATAAAAAAAAAATACGCTGAAGAGAAATCCTAGATACAGGCGAAAGTAAATGTTAGAAGCAGAGCACATCGCCACAAAAGATATTTTGAAAGCACAGGAACAGTGCAAAAGTTCAACGTGTTGCTACTAGTAAACGTATGCACGACATCGGACTGTGGACCAAACTTCTCTCATTTCTCTCATCTATAGGCCTGGAGATAAGCTGTATGGATTGCGTCGAGTTGTGGAATTTCCTGCTCGGAGAGGTGCTTGTATAGTGTAGTCTCTGCTTGAACGATTCCCTTTTCACCCAGGCCATTAAGCCTAATTCGATAGTCACGATAACAGACTGGTATACGGAACAGGCAATGTCGCGATGATCAATGCTTGCGCGCAGCAGCGCGTATCCTTCATTGCGTCAGTTCACGGACTTTCGCGACACCTATGGGCTTCTGTAAGAAAGCTGAATGGCTTTCCTTTGTGGCCGTATGGTGGCGCTTGGGTTGATTCCAGTGAGTAATTACTACCTTATTACAAGTTCTGCCCTACCTTGGAGGATTATTTTCCCCTAAACATTTCTTCCGTTTCTACCTGATTGCATTCTCAAAAAGCGTCTTTGCTAACAGGCTCTTCTGAGAGAACTGAGAATTTTGTTTCTTCGTAATCCACCAAATATACTGACTTCATTACAGGGCTGAGATGGGCATCCTTACGAGGGCAAACCCTCCTGAGGATGTCCTCACCCTCACCTCATGAGGGTTTCACTCGGTGAGGTGAGGGTGAGGAAGGGTAGGCGGATGAAAATACGTGAGGACGAGGGTGAGGGAGGAAAGACGTGGTGAGGTGAGGGCGAGGTAGGGAAGAAATGATGAGGTGAGGACGAGGGAGGAAAGACATGATGAGGTGAGGTGAGGTGAGGGTGAGACAGGGCAGAAATCACTGTTCGACGACGAGGATGGTGGCCCAAACCGTACTCCGGGCTAACGCTTTTGCCTGCGCCGACCGTTATAAATTCCCATTTTAAATCGCTACTTCTTAGGAAGAAGATGCCGGGGAAGACGTAGTTTCTGCGCTGTGGAGGTACACGAGGTGAACACAAAACGCGAATGCAGATCACCTTCTCCGTCGTCGTGATGTACTACACCGCTGAAAAAAGAGCTTTCCTAGCTCGAAAAAATATATTTTTTAAAATTGTGTCAAGTATTCGGTGAACCACCCTGTATATGCGATAACAAGGGGCCACTGGCCGGGCAGTGCGGGTGGTTGCCATTCCAACGGGAACCACGGTACCATAGCCAACATTTTGATTATTAGCCCCAAGTCTGTTGGATGATCTGAGTGTAGAGTAAAACACGCAAGAATTATACCTAGTAAGGCTGTTGAATTCCCATATTCTATGCTCTCTTTGCCGGGATGAATTCCGATTTACGCTCAGTGAGATTTCGCAGAACTGGCTGCAGCGCAAAAAACTGCTTTTGCAACATTCCACTGTAAAATCAAAGCCTGTTGGCGGTGTTGGTGTGGAATTTTTTTATTGACGCTGGGAGCAGTTCACTACAGTCATATCTTCTTTCTCTATTCTATTTTCTCTAGAACTGTGGTATAGGAAAGCGGTGCCGCAATGTGGTTGGCAAAGGAAACCACTGTAGTCTTACCATGAACATAAAGCAGCATCTTAACCACCTTGGTCTGAATCATCGCCCACTCCACCTTGCATTGTACGATGTGCTAAAAAAGAAAAAAGTGGTACTGCTCACCAAATAACATCAACATCTCTTGGTTTATTTCCGTCCCTGGTAAGACCTGTGACCGCGTAATCGCGCGCCTGGTTTTATGAACCAAATTTCTAGCTGACATGGTAAGTAATCGACACTCAGCGTTTCGCATGGTTTATTTTGACTTTCTCTGCTGTCGCTTGACCTGAACATGCTTACTTCGGTTGATATGTCATATGATGTAATTCAGCGCGTTATTGCATCATTTTAGACTTGTACTGCGGTATTATTGGTCATCCTTTACATTCACAGATACCTGGGAGTCCTGATTCCGCTGCAGGCGCAGAGGTGCAGCGGTTGGACTACGCGACACTGCCCCGCGATGGCAAGTGCTGCAATCGGTGGGGCTTGTCAGACATATGTTGTTCACTAACCATTAAAATGAACTGCCACGGTGGGCAGTTTGCTCACAATCCGATGGGCAGCTTTTGATGACGTCACAGCGTCAAGTGACCAAGGTGACCCGCGTAATAGAAGCAGGCTTCGGACAGACAGACAACCACTTTTCGGCGAATTGGAAGCAATAGAGCACTAAAATGCCAACCACAGGAATCGTTCACTCCATACTCGGGGAGTTAGTGATACTATTATTGAGCCCAAATGCTGGATTTCAGCGAGCCGTTTGATTTTAAAGTGGCCTCAGTAATGTTTTATTTTAAGCGACCGCATAAGCCCCTCACTGCAGCGGAAATCCGGCACTGCACCGGAGGAAGACACTAAAGTAATAAAAAATAAAATAAAAGCTGGGGAGCGGGATCCGAACTCGCAGCGGCAATAAAAAATCAGTTCCGCTGGCTGCTACTTCAGACCACTACGCCGTCGCCACAAGCTTTCTTTAATTATGACAATTATAAGATTGAAAACATATTCTACTTACATTAACTAAACTATTTACAAAGCTTTTAGGATACGCCACGTAACACATCGCAGAAACAGCAAGGGAGCAGTAGACGCCAGGTATAGGCTGAACGCATCACCAAGAAAGACTGCCACTCCGGTTTTAAGTTTGTCGGTTTATACATTTTCCTAACTTGAACAATCAGTTGGGAGAAATCCTAACATCCTGCTGGTACGAACTGCCAATCTCGTGCTGTGCTTGCAATGTCTTCGTCTTTGTCACGCAGCCACGTTCACGAGAGTTGTTGTTTAAAGTGCCAGTCTGTCACGCTGTATTTTGAAAGCGTGGTCTTCGTTATCTTCCATCCGAGCGCATGGGAGCGTCATCAGACAAGCATGTAGCAAACCGCACGAAATGGCGGATGATTAGAAGCAGTGAAATTGCAAAGACCCTGTGCAATCGCAATGTCATCGGGTAATGGTAATTAAGCGACCTACAAAATTTACTCGTTCTGAGTGTATTCTGTGGTTTGCGCTTATTGTAATTATTCTGGTAAACGCTACTAAATTGTTTTCTAACTACTCTTGGCGTACATAGACGATTTAGAAAACAGAGGCAGGAGAAATAACCTGATCATTTGCGGAATAAACGAGCTTAGCGAGGAGACTAGCCAGGAACTGGGAAAGGAAATAATTGAAGGTGTTTTTTTCGATAACAAGGTTTAACAGTGAATGGTGTCCAAAGATGCAACAGGACGGGCAAAAAAGAAATAGAATAGGCGCAACCAGTCGTTTTGAAACACCACGACGATGCCATTAACTCAAAAACACCAAAATGAGCTCCAAATCAAGAGGTGAGGAGTTTTCTAAACGAGTTAGGAAAATACTGAAACAGCAGTGGAAATACTGTAAAAAAGAGGGGAAAAAGGGCGCCAAGCTTTATAGCTAATCTATGATAACCTAAGCGTTAATAGCTTACTGTATGGCTGGGAGGACGCAAAAGCTCCTCGCTTTAATTAGGCTTAGGAAGAAATCAAACTGACTCCGGACTAAGAGACTTCAGACCCTGAAAATACCTAATGTTAATTGCAGAAGTGTCATAAACAAGTCAAGTGAGTTGAAGACTCTTCCGCTTTTGCACGACCCTGAAATAGCGGTTTTGACAGAAACTTGGCTCAACAATACAGTGCTTGACAGTGAGTTCGTTACCCTTAGCTACAGTTCGTACCGAAAGGATCGTGATGATAGAAGTGCAGATGTCAGCATCTGGTTTAAATCATCCCTGTGAATTTTACCAATGCCAGATGTAACCAATGTAAAGTGAATTTTTTGCGCAACGTGCTATGGAAACGTCAGATGTATTATTAGAGCAAGGTACAGGCCTCACCCCAAATCACCCAAATCTACCGTTGCCTATTATAGGAACTGAAACAATATGTGTGCACGAATGTTAGACCCGATAACCGTATTATACTGTCAGGATATTTTAATTTGTCTGAAGTATACTGGTCAAAATTTTCAGTTAAAAAGCACTACCCCGAGGTAAAGCTATGTTGGGCATTGCTTTTGACTTCGAGTTAATCGAGATTGTAGACGAAAATACTATAATTAAGGGCAATTCTCAATCAATGCTCGACCTCTTTTTTGTTAGCGGATCGATTACTGCCAAAACAAATAGCCAGAGAGTAGATAGAATATCGAACCACAAAGCTGTACTGCTCACTACTGCAGACGCCGCTTTAGAAAAGAAACCTCAACATTCATCCCATCGAAACTTTTCTCGAGCGTTTTTCGAGATACATTATAAGTATCTCCGACTCTTGATCACTTATGACTTCATTTGGACTAAGCGCATTGACTACACAATGGCTAATGATAAGCGCAAGTTGTTCTTAATGGGGAGAGCTTTGAGACTTCCTACCCCTTCTGGCCGTCTGCTAGCATACTAAAGCATTATTCTGCCGATACTAGACTGTGCGTGCGTTAGATGGCACAGTTTCCACTAATAAGATAGAACGGAAGCTCGGAACTTCTAAAACTGTTTAACGTAATTTGTGGGCCGGCATCTGACCTGTGGGCAGACATATTCTCAAGATGCTTTATGAATGCGCGAGGCGGATGAAAAAGCAAGCTCTAGGAAAGGAACGCTCATTTTTCTGACAGTCATCTTGTCTGAATGCCTTTAGAAAGGACGATGTAATTTGCGGAGATGTGTTTACGGCAACTGTTAGTAACCGTTGAGTGTGTTGCCTGGCCTTCTTAGAGACGTGGTTGGGGAGCTCTTAGAATTAGAATGCTGAGTAACCCTAGAACTTGGCCGCGATTTTTCAGTTCTGGCTGGTGGCATAGCTGCACGAAAGTATTAAGCATCAAACCACATTTACTGGTGGTGAGTAGGTGTTCGGTTCTTGCTGTCTAGCGTTCACGTGCAAAAGAATGGTTTATAACTACGCAAGAAACCTTTAAAAACAAGTGAAACTTTGTGTAAGTGCTTACACTCTATTAGCCAACTTTGCACCCCCTATGCTCACAACAGTTACGAAGAAAGGCACACCTCTCGCACAGACTATCATTATCTTTTTCAAAGAGAGACAGCATTTTCTATTTGATGCTATGCTCACACCTATGCTCACAAGAGCCAGGAAGAAAGCGTACCACTCATGCAGAATACCATTATCCTTTTCTGAGAGTGCATTTTTTATTTAATACTTGAAAAGCTATTTTTTCTCTTTTTGTGTATCCGCATAAAAATGCTAATAACGGCGCCAAGCGACACTACATGTTCAAATATTGTAAAAGCGAGCATTCGTGGAATTCATGTTTTGAACGTTGCCGATTTCTAATGGTGCCCAAAGAGACGGATAGCATCAAGTCGCATTAAGTACCATGCCGTTTAACAAAGCTCCGCTGGTGGCTTTGTGATCGCAATGATAATAGGTAGAGTTGTTCATGCTGCTGGGCCCATGTCTAGAACATGATTTAGGCAAGCGCTTAGAACCATTTTTCCACAGTGTATTGCACCATCATTAGCAGTACTTATTGAATTTCAGAGGCACACGTGACAGAAATTGTTGTTCCATTCTGTTTCTCTTTCCCTTCCGCAGGAACGTTCCGTAAATTCAAGAGGCAGGTATCTGAAAGCCTACGTTCCAAAATCAAAAACGAAAAAGAGAGACTACTCGAAAGTTTCGAAGACTCATCGTGGGAAGAAAGCTCCTCCTCGAGTCACAGAAACAAAACGAAAATAAAAAATCGTGGTTCAAGACCAAGCCACAAAAGGAGAAATAAGCATAGGGACCTTCGAGGACGAATTCTTGGTTCGAGGGAAAGGCTCGAACGTAGGCGGGAGCGTCTACGAGAGTACTTGGCGGAAAAGAGAGAGGAGCGCCCCCGAAGGCGAGAGGAGCTGGCGGAAAAAGTAACAACCGCGGCCGCGACGGTAGCCTCCTCTTTGAAAGAACGGCTTCAGAACGCCACAGATCGCGTGAAAGACACGCTACGGCTTGACGAACACAAAGAAGAGAAAGAAGAGTTATACCCCGGTCACACGGGCACCCTAAAGGCACTTTGAACTAATGCTCCTTTACGCTCCCAAAGGAGCACTACTTCAAGGGAGTTCGTCCGTGCTACACGGTCGCGGAACGACCTTCGCAAGAAGTTTTTAGCGCCCTCATCGGCGAAAAGCGTTTTTAAAATTGCAAACCTCACTGCACATGTAAATACAGAAATGTCACATTTTTTTTAGTAAATTAGTTTTATAACCGTATTATGTTAAAGCAACGCAATTTTAACTGCAATAATGACATGATTTTCCAAGTACAGAGCATAACATCACAGTGCTGGCCACACTGAGCCGTGGCTACCGTGACGCTCGTATATCTGGAACGAGAGTATGGCGTGGTGAGACTGCCGCAAAACAAATGATCTTATATTTTAAAACACCACAAATCTTATGAAGTGAATTTATAAAATTAAAATTGAACGTTTCTTTTCTCAATTTATTTATGCTGTTAACTCGCTGGGAGAGAGAGTAGTCCCTTGAAGCCTCAAAGGACGAACTCGAGCTGCCTTGTTTCGAAGCTCCTTTGAGCTAGGTGTCCTTTGGCGCGTCCGTGTGGCAGCGCGCGTTCGTCCTTAGAGTAATGGAGCATTAGTTCAAAGTACCTTTACTGTGTCCGTGTGACAGGGGTATTAGAGAAGCCTGAAAGGGAAGGCACGTTCGGCTCTTTCCATGGAGCTACAAGTGGACGAACACCAGGAATCTACAGGAAGCCGAAAGTCGATAAAATTTTCTTCCGTTCGCCACATAGCGAAACACCAAGGCGAGCTTCGACGAAAGTATATAGGCACCCTGTGCGCGGATACTCAGAAATAGAAGTAGGAACGACATTTGAAGCAAAAACAGGTAATGGCACACATGGAGCTTCGGGGAACGCCTTCGGAGTCAGGGAAACTGGTGTTTCCACGGGACGCGATTCAAAAGACACAAATCCTGCTCGAGTGACCGTGAAACCCTCTGTCATTACGTCAGAACGGGAAAAATTACGAGAAGCCGCTGAGAGTAAGAAGCCTGGTACTGAGCCAGCTGTTGTGAGTAAAACTGAGCGCAAATTCAACGCCAGCGTCATTCCTGAAACAGAAAACATTACCAATAAAACAATCAGAAAGCCTCTCGAAGGCATCTCGAATAGGAAGAGGAAAAAACAAAGCGAAAGCGTGCTTGTCGTGAAGAAGACACCAGCGTTAGGATCGGTTCCTCAGGCCAGAGCTCCTATGAAAACAAGTGAAGCTACCCGAGTAGCAGGTCCCGCTGTTCCAGATGCAAAAACCCAATTAACAACGTTCCCACATAACAAACCACGTGGTGCATCCACTAATGTCAATATACCAAATATTACTGTAAAGCCACTGGGCGAATTAACACCTCCCGCTGGTCCAGGAGCGGAAACCGAATTACCAGTACTCCCATCTAGTAAGCCACGTAGTGCATCCACTAATGTCACAAAACCAAATATTACTGAAAAGCCAGTGGCCGAAATAACACATCTCGCTGCTACAGAAACGAAAATCGGATTATCAGCACTTCCACCTAGTAAGCCAGAAAGTGCGCCTACTGCTGTGACACTGCAAAATATTCCTGAAAAGCCAGCGGCTCAAATAACACCTACCGCTGTTCCAGAAGCAAAAATCGCATTTCCAGCAGTCCCACCTAGAAAACCACAAAGCGAACCAATTCCTGTGCCGCTGCCAGAGATTGCAGAAAGGCCGGAACCTAAAACAGCACCTCCCGCTGTTCCAGAAGCATTCCCAACTAATAAACAAGAAAGCGCACACACTCCTTTGACAAAGCCAACGATTACTGAAAAACCACTTCCAGAATCTTCCCCGGGTGCCGGTGTGAGAAGTAATGCTTCCTCAGCTACTGCAAAACCAGAATCTGTAAGGAACGCACCTCTCGCACGTCCAGTCATCACTCCCGAGTTATCAAAGCTTGATGTCAGAAAACTAGCTTCGTTCACGTTTAAAAAAACACCCGCAAAGAACGCGGCCTCTCATATAAGGACAGAAAACATTCCCTCACGAATAGGAATCGGACATCCAGGAATGGGAGGATCCGAAGAACAAAAAAAAGAAATAATGTGGCCAGGATATGCGCAGCCAGGATTCAGAGGTTCATCATCTTTCAGACCGCCAACAAGGCTCTCTGGAACTTTGCCTTGGAAATGGTGGCCGCCTATTTTTCAACAGTTTCTGCAACCCATCGCTGCGCCGGTTCCGAATCAGCCCAGTATGTTCGCTAACAAATATGACAGACTATTTTCGAGACCTAAGAATAGAGGCAGAGGGGAAGGGAGAAGTCCATGGTTGACAATGACTCCTTTTTCAAAGTTCTTACTTCGATCGAAAATGCTTGCAATGCTGCGAAAACTACCTGTATGGTATCCGCTGACATCTGAGCACCTTTTGTGCAATGGAATTTATTCGCGCCGGAATGTTTTCTTAACGCTGCCTTCCGTAAATGCATTACAAACATCTCGCTCAGGCGGACGTACCCCTGAACCAAATCCTAGCTTCCTAAAAAGAAATGGTTTCAGAAGATTATTTAGTTCGCCACCTGTTACAGCCAGAATAATAACGTACAACCAAAACCCTCTGTTTCTTTCCCCGCCTATAGCCAACAGCCAACGGCTGCGGTCCCATTGGCAAAGGCAGAGTCCAATAAAGAGATTAAACACTTTTACATTTATTATCGGCAAACTCTTGTTCCGCGACGAGTCTACCTTACGACTCCAAAACGTAAAGGCAAGATCTTGGTCTTTCATGTGTGCCCATGGACCCGTATTTATACAGGACAGGTGTGCCGAGAATTTAACAATGCAGGAAACTATCCAAGAACTCCTTCGGTATGGTCCGAAATCCAAAAGAAAACTCCTTACCGTTTTTGGCCGTAGGGATTGCACCAGAAACTGTGGCCACTGCGTGAAAAAGAGAGATTAACTTCATACAACCAACTGAGATGGCAAAGGTGGCCAGCATTAAATTTTCTATTGGGGGGGGGGGGGGGGCTGCATTTGAAAAATCGACCAGAAATTGCACGCACTGATAATGGAAACCAAAATATGGGTACTCTTATCGCATTTAGGCAATTGCATGCTCTGTTAAATTAATTTAAAATTCTTGTATATGAAAAACTTTGCGATGCATACATTTAGATGCATTTTAGACCTGGGTGTGATAGTGCGCAGTCTGATTTAAGGGTTAGGATTCGCTTCATGATCTACGTGAGCAGTATACCTAAATTTGAATTGTAGTTATCCTATGATTTGACCTTGCAAATTTGCATTAAACCATGTGCCGCCTTTCAGTATCATAAATGCATAGAATTAGCGCGCGCTGCAATAACTCGCTGTTTTTATTGCGAGGCATTATTTACAATTGCAGAGATAAGGGCCTATAATTTCTAAGTGTGGTGCAACACACTGAAAGCAAAAGGTACATGCCATTCTGGGCCGCGAGAGCAAATCATTAGTTAGGCATAAATAGTGCGCTCCGATTTGGACTTTCTCCCCATAGGATACATTAGTTTTGTTTCATGCGGATGTATGCTACAGTGTGCTGAATAAATTTGAAAAGCAACATTGTCCTAATACGAAATGTTTTGGTTGGACACGTCTCTAAGTTGTCCCTCGCAATACAGCTTTTCCAATTATATATGGCACACATTTAGTGCAGTGCTACAAAAATGTTTATTTTTGCCCTTAAAATAAGATCAGATCTGTACGGACTAGGTTAATATAAGAATATGTAAAGGGCGCAGCAGTGACCTGAAAAAGGAACTCGCGTTATTATCACCACAGCCGAGCCTCTGTCTGCAACGATCGCATAGTGCTTTCATTCGCAACGATGTCAAGTTGCCTTGAACTGATATTAAAAATTGAAGAAAAACAAAAAAAGCGTACTAATTTTTGTGTCAATTTTTTTACTGAGTACGGCCAAACACTATTCATCGTATTCCGTCTAAATTACGATAAAAAAAATTTCATTTCATTAGAAACGCTAGACAGGAAATAATAAGAATGAAAAATGCTGTAACAAGACGGGTGCCAATTCATAACCCTTACTTGAGACAGTACCTTGCGCGTTAACGGTCTCCACCCGTCGATTTACACTTGAGAACAGCGCCGTGAACTTGCATGAGTTCGTCCCAAACCAAGTTCATCTGCTGAAACATGTCTTCCATAATGAGCATTAAGGAGCTAGAATCATGATGCTTCAGCATGTGCAGCGTCTCGATTCGCACTTGATTTTATTCTTCTACTTGCTCGTCCTCCGAAGCTGTGCACTGTCACCTTCTTTTCTTTCCTGAGATAAGCCCGAAGCTTCTAATTAGAGCCGTTTAATTGATAATCCAACGACAGAGCGGTTGGAAGAGTTGCTGTCCAGTCCGGAATTTCAGGTGCAGGTGAAGCCTCCAGTTCATTCCAATGGACGCCCTAAATGAAGAGTCCCCCCGCCTTTCCTTTTGGGCTGAATAAAATATTTTCAGCGCAATTGTAGTCATGCACGATACCCGCCATGAGTACTGAGCCGCACAGGAAGTATGCGGTAAGCCCAGACGATGCGTCTTCAACAAAATGTAAATAAAGGCGGCCTCAGAGCGCCTGGCTGGCTGCAAAGAGGCCCGCCCATGCGGGCGGCGTGGCGGTGATGCAGGCGGGTAAACCACTGACCGGCAACGCTATATCACTTAGGACGCTGATAGAGAGCGGAAACATAAGCCCGTGAAGTCAACCATCTGGAGTCAGTGAAGCATCACCGGCCCATGTAATGTTAAATAACACTAAAAAACAAACTTACCGGATATACTGCTTTTTATCCTTGCTCTTTGTTGACGATACGCGGTTGCGAAGTCTTCTTTAAAAATTTTCACATTGTAACAGAATCCCATAACTGCTTTTACAGCAATGAAGTCATTCCGCACTGAATATTTGGCCGTGAAGCATGTGAAACACCTAAACAGTGATTTTTTGGTGCTGCGCTTAATAAATAACAGGGTTCCTAACATTATTTTAAGATGGTGTTAACAACACCGTTTCGCCCTCTAATGGAGGCGCGACTTCAGGCACGATGTGTTAGCGCAGCTATGTTTTCGTTGTAAAAAAAGCTCCTAAGACACGCCCTATTTTTATGAACTAAAGATAAAATACCGGGAAAAAATTTTCTGCTTTTAAGCACTTCATTAATTGCTGCACTGGCGCTGTTTTCAGTGGTGAACTGCAATTAGTTCTTTTGCTGCTTGTGCGCCTTGCTTTTTGGAGCTCACAGAAGCTGGCGTCTGCTGTGGGAGAAGTCGGTGAAGTGGCTCTAGACCGGAACGCCGTACCTTCGCCTCTTCAGTTTTTTCCTGATTTTCGACATTATAATGAAACGACTGTTTCTTTTATGTTGACGGTGATGGAAGTGGAAGCTGTTGAACTTCACCGTTGCCGCCCAGATGAAACTTCTTGGCCTCCAGAATGACGCAAGCAGCGCCACCGTGGTGTACTCGTCCACCTGTGATGACTCTTCGGCTGACGACGGCTTCATCAGAGTCGTAAGCAAGAAGGCCAAGCGGAGACTCGCAGAGGTGAGGACTCGCCGTCGTCGAGTACGTCCACGATCACTACGGAGCGAGGATCATCGGCACATACAGTCCTATTTGTGCCAGAGACTCCCACCGACAATATCAACCACATCAATAGGCAAGCCACGTCCGCGTTCCTGGAGCCTCGCGTCCCGGGAGCAATTAAAGATGTTAGGGTGAATCATTTTAGGAATGTCGTCGCCATTAATGTCATGGACCGGAACGCGCTTGAGGGTTTGAACAAGATCAGAACGCTCGGCTGCCTCAGTGTTCGTTCCCATGTCCTTCTAGGCAGTGGCACTACAGCAGGCGTCATTTACGATGTCGACGTAGCCATCCGTGACTCTGATCTTCCAATTTTGATTCAACCAGCTGCCGACGGTGTAGCCATACTGCAAGCGCAGCGTCTTCGGAGGACAAAGTGCATCAAGTTGACCTTCCAAGGGGACTGCATTCCAACGTACGTGAAGTATGGGCGCTTTGAGCATGCAGTTAGGCCTTTCCTCCCGAAGCCTCTCCAGTGCCGGAAATGCATGAAGATAGGACACGTGAGTAGTGTGTGAAATTTCCCCATCGTGCCCACGATGTACTCAGCCACACAGCGGCGATTCTTGCCGGGCAACAGTCCTTACGTGTGCCAATTGCCGCGGACCTCATGACGCTGCCTCAAAAGATTGTCCTCGCGTGAAAAAAGAAAAGGCGATACTCAAATTAACAAATGACAAGAGACAATTCCACGCATAGAGAAGCTGCCGCTAAGGTGCGACGACGTCGTCGCCCTTGTCACGCACCTTCTAAAAGTGTAGCGAGCATTAGAAAGGATCGTACAAGAATTTCCGCAACTTGTCCTCGCCCTCCGCATTCTACTGTAAGTATTGGTAGCAATATGACTGTCGAGGCACAGACGGTTGTCGCAGACGGCCTTGCCCATCCCTGTCTGAGCTACACACACCCGCAGTGTCCAAGCAGGTATTGCGTACTCAGAGTACCGAATCCATTGCTAATTAGGAACAAGTCACAACTCCGGTCCAAGACCGGGGCCGGCAAGTGACTTGGCCATTAGCTCCCGAAGCACTGCACACCCTCAATGATAGAACAGTCATCGTGCACACAGGGTGTTGAGCCTACTGCTGGTCGGGTAGTAAGTCAGAAACCGACCAGGTCGCATTCTAGCAAGTGATTGCAATGCTGAAGCCAATTGTGAATGCCATGCGTCTGCTGCTTTCCAGTATGCACATTCCAGCTGCACATAATGCACTGCAGATGCCGGATTTGTTGAATACAGTGCTTGCAGCTGTCCAACAGCTGGCACAACGCATCCACCGGCCTCATCCTTCCGAGAAGTCCGATGCTTACGTTGTCATCAACATTATCAGCCGTAACGGCAAGCAGCCTTTCTTGACACTGAAACGTCTGCGCTGCCTTGTGATGGAGGGCCTACGATCTGTTCTACTCACGTCGCAGCAGTTGGCAGCCCTAAAGGTGTGCAGGCTACATATGCGGCGGCGTGTGACTTACATTGCTTGTGTCATTGCATGTCGTGCTTTTTATGGACCGCATTTCTCTACTTATTCTTTTACACCCCCTCATCCCTCTCCCCCAGTGCAGGGTAGCCAACCGGAACATTTCACTGGTTAGCCTCTCTGCCTATCCTCTACCACTTCTCTCTCTCTCTCTCTGAGATGCTAGCAGCTGCTTTCTGCTCTCCGAATATTTTGCGATGAGAGTGACTTCTCGTTTCGCTGCCAATCAGAGAGAAAAGCCCACATTTTGATCAAGTAAATGTCATGCCCGGTGAATTTTGTTACGTGGTGCTAAACCACTCATAGAACACCTTTATAAGAAGGATAGACCTCTGCGGCTCTGTCAAAAGGAATCAGAGAAGGAAGTGACGAAATGTGGCATGTAGATTGTGATGGTGGTGAAGTACTTTCAGCTCTAAGAAAAGTGTCTAGGAGCGAGGTCCTCATTGGCGATATCCTTAGTTCAGGACCCCAGTATCTTGTGTCATTGTGCGGACCCGCTCCATTCGCGGTTGCTGATCACTACAACTACACCTCTAGAGGGAAGCTCACAATGACGAGGTACTGAGATGAGGTATGCGGGTATGCCAGGGGATGTTGGGCACTCCCACATGGAGTGGGATATAGTGTGTTGAGAACTGTTTCATGAAGGCCAGTGCAAGAGTTATAGTGAAGAGAAGAAGGTGTGCTCGTTGAGGAGGTTCGGGAAGCAGTTCGTTTTGGAGCTTCCGCGACGCCCTGGCGTCCGCTCTGGGCAAAGTTGGGTGGGATGGTGGAAGTGTTCTTTGGAGTCTGTACCATTCGATGATGTGCGAGTCCGTAAACGACTGTCGGTAGTGCGTCGATGAGGAGTGACCAACCATCGACTGGTGTCCGGCCTTAAGTTAGAGATGTGAGACTGAGCGTTTCATTTCCAGCAACGGGCGTGTGGCCTGGAGCCCAGACCATGCGTACCATGGGGAGTGCGCTGGCACCAGTCAAATTCTTCAGGATCCATTGCCCGTAGCAAGTGAGCCGTCCTGGTTAACACGCCCAGCAGGCGCCGCCGGATTCGCTGAAGACGTGCTCTGTGCTAGCGGCATTATGTGGGCAGGATGCTATTTGTAGCACGGCGACGATGATGGCACCCTCTACCATCGACTGGCTCTAACTCCAGGCAATCCACGCAGCATTTGCGCGTGTCTGTCCTGGTTCACGACCACCATGCACGTAGTCACTCCGTCGCAGTTGCTGGTGTCTTAAGTATACGGTGTGGCTTGTCTTCCAATGGAGTGCATCAACGCCTGCACTCTGACCCATCTTCTGCCTCTGTGATAATCAGGATGCGGGCTTCGTAGAATTGGTGCCACCTGCATCTTTGCACAGAGCGTGGGCACCTGGGGCATTGGATTGGACAGAGGGGAGAAGTTTGGTGCCGGGCACCCGAGGCGGTCGAAGAGGGCTTTGCCTTTGCGTTTGCTGGACATGCTTGCTGGCACACTGTGTTTCGGTCAGTTATTGGATCGAATTGTGGATGCCTAGATGCAGCAGGTTTTGCGTTGAGGATTGTTGGAGAACTGCCGCCGCCGTACTGACTGCCGATCAGAGGAGAGCGTTTAAACTTTGTAGTTGTGCACGAGTGAATGTGTCGTAAGGCGCGTGGGACGTGACGAGTTCTTGCCCAGTGTGCCCGCCTGCTCGAGGCCGCCGCGTCGATTGATTGAATGTGTAAGGCTTCAGAAGACAGCATAATGAAGCGATGCTGTCTACGCACAAAGTGCATTCTTGGGTTCTTATTTTGCGAGCAAACTTCAAACGACCTGTAATGCCTTCCATTGGGTGCGCCTATAGTACGGCCAACACGTGTCCGCATGAGGAAGACACTAACGACGCTGCCTGGCTCTTGCACGTGAGGACACCGCTGGCAGTTCTGTTCTGGTATAGATCTGACTCAGCTGTTTCGTTTCTTCGCACCTGAGGCATAAGCCTACAAGTGCCTACCCGGACGTGATCGCCACCAAGTGTGTCTTCGACGCATCTGAGCTCAAGTTTTTGGGCCATCACATATCGCCTGTTATCAGCCTTTTCTGGTCCCATGTCAAGAGTCAAGATCTTCCAGGATTATCTCGATCCTACTACAATGCGCCAGTTACGCTAATTCCTGGGGCTGGTTAATTTTTCCCGACACTTTGTACCTCACTGCGCTGAGCTGCTCCGCCCGCTCACCGACCTCCCTCCGTCAACCGCTGGCACGTCCTCTGCCATTTCCTGGTCATGAGAAACACAAGCGCCTTTACTGCTGCCAAGCAAGTTGTCGCGAAGGCCGTACTTCTTACCCATCCGCGCAGCAACGCCCCTTCTAAGCTGATGGTGGATGCCTCCAACAGTAGTGAATTAATTCCGAGTGGCGGCATTCGTCTTTTTACTCTAGGAAGATACGTCTTGCTGAAACCGGCTACAATTTCTTCGGACGCGAGCTACCAGCCATCTGCAGTGCGATCCACCACTTTCAACATTTTCTGGAAGGATGCCAGTCCGACGTGCTTACCGATCACAAGACTGGCGTCCGTTTTCCAGACCAGCTCATCGAAGTACGTGTCCGGCGAACTGCGCCATCTCGCTCACATTTCGGAATTTACTACCGACATCGGCCACGTGAAGAGTGCAGCTAAAAGCGCCACTGAATCTTTTTCTCGTATAGCCGCGGTTGGCTCTCCACCTTCAACCGTCTACTGGCCCGCATTCTCGTCCGCGCAGCTGGATTACAACCAGCTCAATGCTTTTCAGGAGAACCCCCGTTCTCTCCGAATGCAGCTTGCGCCCGATGCGTACCAGCATGAGCCTTTTGTTCCTTCTTCATTACGTCGCACCATTTTCCCGTCGCTACTGATCTGTCACTCATTCATTCGGGCTACTCAGCGCCTTCTCACCCAGAGCTATGTCTGGCCCGGTATTAATGATGATGTGCACGCACGGACGTGCACGTGTCGCCCTCCCGTCATACCAAGACGCCTCCCCAGGCCTTCCTTCCAGACGGCCGTCGTTTCCATCGTGTTCAAATCGGCACCGTGGGTCCTGTACCTGTGTCCTAAGGTTATCGTTGCATAATCACCATGGTCGATCATTTCACACGCTGGCTGGAGGCTGTTCCCATTTTTGACAGCACCGCTGGCACTGTTTCCCGCGCCTTCATTTCTGTGTGGGTGTGCCACTTTAGTTGTCCTGGTACCGCGACATCAGAAAATAGACTAGTGCCATGCGAAGCCGCGATTGGCAGCTATGTTTTGGCCTAGACCCAAGACAGCTGTCTCGTTCTTTTGTTCCTGAGGCATAAGCGTACACGTCATTTTTCGATAGTGAATATTTGCCTGCACTGTCAGCGACATATGGTTGAAGTACACAGAACTGGTTTACTTAGACGTTCTGGGACGTGCAGGACATCAGGAAGCTCGAGAAAGAAAGACGAAAAAACCTCTAGCCCCTAGAATGCCCAAGGCTTGTCGAGTGCCAGGTAATAGAGTTCGGCCGCGGTACGGCTCCCGTGGAGGGGTTCGTACTGTGGCATTACTCCCCCTCTTTTAAGGGCACCGACTTTTTGCTGCAGCAATGGGATGCAGGAAGAGAAGGGAGGTCGCATGTGTCTGGCGTCTCGTGTAGACACGCCTGAGGCGCCAGCGGGAGTGGTACGGCATCATCCGGGCGGAGTGGACGACCTGAGAGGTCGGTGGTCTAAAGGAGCGAACTGTTTCTTGGGACAGAACTTCTGTAGTTCACCTCACAGAGTTGGTGTAGCACCTCGTCGGGGCCAAAATATCGGCGTAGCTTTTCGGACCATCCCCGCGTGCGTATTGGTCTCCAAACGCAGGACGGCGAAGCCAGGACGCTAACGCACATCTCCCTGACGTAGACTATAGCGGCGAGCGTTGTGGGCTCGCTGGTGCCGGGTGCACCGTCGAGCGAGTTGGCGGGCGGCCTCGGCGTGACTAACGATTTGAACAGCCCCCATAACAGAAGATGTAGCATTAGTTGGAAGGAGCATTGCGTCCAGCATGGCTGTGGCTTCGCGACCGTGCAATAAGCGAAATGGATTGAAGAGCGTGGTTTCGTGTATCGCAGTATTATATGCAAATGGGACGCAAGGAAGTATGGCGTCCAAGTTTCGATGGTCCGCTCCGACATAAGTGGAAATCATGTCGGCGATCGTTTTATTGAGCCGTTCGGTGAGCCCGTTCGTTTGAGAGTAGTAAGCGGTTGGTTTGGGCCGCTAACGCGTATAACCTGCGACGTAAGGGCCGAGGGGAACGCCGTTAGCCTGTGAGTTAGAACGCGTCTGGGTGCACCGTGACGAAGCACAATGTTTTGAATGAAAAAGTTCGCAATTTCTTCAGGGGTACCACGGGGAACCGCTTTAGTCTCACAATACTGGCTGAGGTAGTCGGTGGCCACCACATTGTAGCGGTTACCCACAAAGGACTCTGGAAATTATCCGAGTAAGTCCAGGAAGACTTAGCGGAAGAAGACTTGTGGCGGATCATTAGGCTGCAGTAGTCCGTTTTGTTTAGTCGGCGGCGCCTTGCGACATTGGCACTCACGGCAAGTTCTGAAGTGACGCTTCACATATGCAGCAACCTTGGGCAAGTAGCAGTTTTGGCGTATTCGTGCCAAAGTTCTGCAAAATCGTGGTGACCACAAAATGGGTCATCATGGCACGCCTGCAGGACTTCGTCGCGAAAGGCCGTAGGTATGACGAGTAGATAGACTGCTTCCGTCGGGCTGTAGTTTTTCTTGTACGGAATGCCATCGCGTAAACAGAACGACGACAGCCCACGCGTGAAGATTTGGAGAGAGGACTGAGCGCGTCCTTCTAAATACTTAATGAGGAACCATAGTTCACGGTCGGCTCTTTGGTGTTGAATGAGCATCGACGTGAAGATGGCGCCAAGAAAAACAGAATCGTCTTCGTGATTAGCTCGGTTGTCCTCGATAGGAGCTTGAGACAGACAGTCTGCATCACTGTGCTTCCTACCGGTGACATCGAATACTTGAAGACGAAGGCTCCAGCGCGCAAGCCATCCCGAGGGATCTTTGAAGTTTTGCCAGCCAACAAAGCTAACGGTGATCACTTACGACTCTAAAAGGACGGGGCGAAATTTGGTCACTGCCCAGGAAATTGCCACGCACTTTTTTATTGATGAAATAGTTCGCCTCGGACCGTGATAACGTGCGGCTTGCGTATGCGATTACGCGTTCGAGAGCATCCTTTCCACTGTACAAGGACGGCACCGAGGCCGAAGTTGCTGGTGTCTGTATGCAGTTCAGTGTCGGCTGACTCGTCGAAGTGTCCAAGGATGGGCGTACTTTGGAGACGAGTTCCGAAATCTTCGAAGGCCTGTTGTTGCTCTTGGCCCCAGAAGAATGGTTTTTTGTTTGGCTTCAGCTTTGGATCCCGGACGTTTTAGGGCTAGTATCACAAAACCAGATTTGTCTGGGAGGAAATGAAATTGGCATTCTACTAATGTCAGAAAAACTGACTCTTCTCAGGAAATATATGCCCACTGAGCCATATCCACTAAGCTTCATGGTATCCAAGCTCGTTTTGCGGTGCCTAAACATTTTGGCACGCTACTGCTAGACACGCCTTTCGCCAACTGAAATATTTCTTCAGGGGTAGCTCTTAAATGATGGTTGTTTTAGTTCCTTTAAAACACTGTCCTAATAGCAAGAAAAATCTGACAATTGGTCCTTGTATTTTTAAACCCCTTAATACACCGTGAATGGCCAAAAAATTTTAAATTCGCTGACGCCGCACACTTTCATGCTCCACAATGGCAGCAATATTCTTTCCACAATGAAAACAGGGGGTGCATTGTCTTTTAACACGAGGTTCTACAGTGTCAGAGAAAAAGGATTTGACAGCACCACATAGCACTTCCTTGGCGAGGGTGAGACTTCGCGACAGGCATATTTATTTCTGCCTCTGAGGAAAAAAAAAGCTTTTTTTTTCTGCACAGCATTAAGCTGCCATTCCTTCTACCAGAGGTTTTTAATGCAGCTGGCATCATAGACGTATATTAAAGAGAGCTAGACACTTCGAAGATAATTTGGAAAAGTTGCATGCGTTTTCGCAGACGCCGTGCCGCAAAGCACTAAATATGCGACAGAATCAAAAATGCGAAGTCACCAGGACATAAACATGACGCCTGGCTTGGTTTTTGTTTTCCACTGCACCAATAAAGACTGGAATTCTTTACCTGACGTCATTCACTCATTTCCACCTCGCACATTCATATCGAACCGGTCCGCCTGTGCTTCTGCAAAAGCGCACATCTCCATGTGGTGCAGGTGGTTCTATAAGGTTATCTTTGAAGTTAATTTTTTTTCTGTACATTGTTGTATTTACTTTACAAAGCACACATTTGTGAAAACGTGCGCATATTATGGTCCACGGTGCGCGTTTTCTAATTTTCTATGTTCGAGCCCCACTGCTGTCGCAGCAACGCGCACAACTTTGCTGACGAAACAATGTTTCTGCCTCTGTCTACTCGAACACAAGTAGGTTAGCAGTTTGGTTATGCTGATGCTCTTGTGAACTAAACTTTAACGACATCACTGAAAACGCTTCTTCTAATAATAGCCTTGCCCGTTTCGTTTAAAAGTGTCGGAAGATATGTTTAATGACCAAGCATCAGCATTTCTAGATGGTGAGCAACATGCAGCAAGCGCAGACCACTTCCAAATTTCAGTAAAAGCTCGTTAGAACGATATCGAAGGGGCTACACGCTTACATAAACCTTTTGCCTCGTTATAACGGTACGTGAACCAGGTTGTAAGTTTCGCATGTGAATGAACTTTTGACAGCCTAGGCAGTGTTTACTGTGCCGCCGACGTTCGCTGTGGGTTTTTCGAGCATGCCAACTGAGCGCCCACCCTGCGTTAGAATATGTGTGCGTATACCAACCGAATTGTTCAAAGGTCCTTCATTTTGTCCGGCCTTTTCTTGCAAGAGGTGGTCAGAAGATGGCCTAGGGCAGCTCTCCATCGCTGTTCAATAACGTGAGACGCCAGCAGCTTCGAGTGCACTAGCTTCTCATTAGCGACCCCGACAGGGTACATGCTTTGGCACAATACCCTCAGCCAGTCTTGGTAAAGCCGAATCTGTCGCCACAGCTCTGAGCGCATAATCTTTAAAAGCCGCTTCACATGGCCCCACGAAGGCTCAAAGGGACCAAAAAGAGCCCTCACATTATCTGGTGTCACACCTTTGCGGATCCAGAAGGCTTAACTGACGTGCTTGGCATTTTGTGTTGACAATGTGCCGTACTAGAAGATCATTTAGTGAAGAAAGAGACACACAAAAAGATCGGCTTGCTGTACTAGAAACGCTATACAAGCATTTGGGTTGAAATGATTCACTGCAGTACCAAAAAGGTATTGTGAGGAATGCGTACGCCAGACCGAAGGCTTTTTTGATGGCGCGTTGTAGTGAAGGGAAACTGTTTTCAGGTCTAGTTTTCTGTCACTTACTAGCACTGTGAGACCAACCGAGCCTCGTACCGTAAAACACACCAAGTGCACTGCCAAACGATTTTAACCATGCGACCGAGCTGTAAAAACGAAAACTAAACTGCACATGGGGCACTCAAAGTAGTCCTCAATGGAAATGCGCTCCGTGCAGCGGAGAGGTTGAAGAAGAGAACACGATATTCACCACCTGCTGTGGGTTTGCCCGGTGCTGAAGCCGACGAGAATCAGGTCTCTGGCAGCAGCGGGTCTCTCGCCGAACAATCCTAATTCATATACTGCTTGGACGCAGGGACAACACCATCGTTCACTTCTTGACTTCATTAGATCAGCGAACCTTTTTTCAATTATTTAAGCATTCTTGTCATCCATCACTAGATATCATTTATGCACTGCGGCAATAAACATCGTTTAAAAAAAAGAGAGCAAAAGCGATGGCCTTCGCAACTCTGTTGAGGCACAGGAGGGCATCGCTGATCGTGACGCGTACCAAAATCTCGCGAAGAAGAGAGCACTATTGTCAAACGAAGCGCCGAAGGTGACGAATTCTTCAGATAAATGCTCCATGGAGGCCCTGCTTGAGGCAGTATAGATTTTTCCTTATGTTTTGTGCAGTGCTCGGCCCAGCAGCCAATGCGCAGTAAGTTCACTTTCTACAACGAACCCGTAAGGAAGTATTCGGCGCCGTTAAGGCGGAACCGCATGGCGCGTTTTCCGCGAGCGAAAAACGCGACGCGCGGTGGACGCCCGCGTTGCCGTCAACGCGCGAGCACCCGCACGAAAAAAGGGGAGCGGCGCCTTCGCGGCGCGTTTTCCGGGTTGCCAGACAACGTAACTCCCAACCAGATAAATTGTCCCTGCTACCGCATATGTAATATGCCCTTAAACTTACACAACACTGCAATAGAAATAATCTTAGTGTAATTACACAACGACATTTTTTTTCCGAAGTATATTTATCAAGCTTAATTTCAAGCAGGAAGTGTGTGTGCGAAACTGCGACTATGTACTTTCTGCATGCCAAGAGGCCGCTGCTTGTTTACAACCCGACATAGAAAATGGAGTGTCGTGCGCTTACTACAGAGCAGAAGAGGCGATTGCTACTGTTAAGAGGGATGCTGATTCTGAAGCAAGAACAAATGCGGGTCAGGAGGTCTATTTGGGTGCGGCCTGCATGGTTGAGAAGAAAGCAAGAGAGCGAGTACCATACACTGGTAATATTATTTCAAATTGTTTTGTCAGCATTACCGATGAGAAATGAAGCCGCGAAGCTAATGTGTTTTTGTTATATGCAGTTCAAGGTCATGAGGGAACAGGATCCAGAGCTATTCTTCAAATATTATCGAATGACCCCAGAACTCTTTGACCTAATTCATGGCCGTGTGCGGGAGAGGCTCACAAAGATGCACGTCGTTCAGGAGCCCATCTCATCTGGCGAGCGCCTGGCAATGACATTAAGGTAACTTGTGGCATGAATCAATGTATGGCCCACTGTAGTGTTCACTTTGT
Organism: Amblyomma americanum; assembly: GCF_052857255.1. Classification (NCBI taxonomy): domain Eukaryota; kingdom Metazoa; phylum Arthropoda; class Arachnida; order Ixodida; family Ixodidae; genus Amblyomma; species Amblyomma americanum. Next base: position 103,596,456 of record NC_135498.1, read on the forward strand.
ATTTGTGCTTGATTATTTGGCACCAACACATTTCTCATAGGGAAGTTGACCAGCCAAGTGCAGATGTAATATGCAGATATAACTCAGATATGCGCAGCACATTGGTGTGACATCGATTCATGGTATTCTGTATTTAAAAATTAAATAACGCCGTCCTGCAGATACTGAACTTGATTAAAAGCACGGCTTAAGGAATGTTTTATAAATAATGATTAAACAACCTATAAAGCATGTGCTGCATGGTTCTGGGTCTCATCGTTGGTCTGAAAAGACACCTGTGGACGTAAGTTTATACTTTCTACAATGCTTGGCATACGTCAGGTATCTATGTTCAGGTAATGCCATTGTTGACATCGCCAAGGACTTCCGTGTCGGGCTGGAGACTGCACGAGAAGCGATCCACTTGACTCTCCAAGTGCTGTGGGATGATCTCGCTCCTCAGGTAAACATGCCAAGTTCACACGCTTGTCGCGGCGGGCGAATGAATGTACATAGAACAAGCAGGGCAACAACATCACGTGTGCACAGATTTGGTACATACCGTCTACGCTGAGGGCAACTGCTATAGCTCGCCAAGCCTGGTCACGCTTCATATTGTTTTTATAGTCGCGGTCGCGCACGTCCTACAGGACGCGACGCCTCTCCACTTCCATTATCAGGGCCTCGTTAAATGTTGCCTTGTCCATTTTCGATGAAAACACGACACGATGCGCGAACAAAATCACGATAGCACGTGTTTTCTTTGACTCACGCGCCAGTTCTGCCGAGAGAAAAAAAAATTGCACCAAAGAGGCCCCGCCGAGATGCGCAGACAGCAGGGCCATCTGGTGGCGAAACCAAAAAACACAGAATGCCACGTGACCAAATGCCACGTGACTTTCTGAACTCTGATTGGCGGACGCGCCGCGCGAGGCGTTTTTTTCTACTTCGAGCAGCAGCACGCGGCGGCGCGATTTCGTGTCGGACCATATTGGGCACGCGTCGAAATGACGCGCGCGTCCCACCATCCGCGCGTCAATCGCGCCTGAAATCGTGCCATGCGGTTCCGCCTTTAGAAATCGCCTTCAACATCGCCTTCATCACCACCAGCCCGACTGCACCCACTGCAGGGCAATGACCTCTCTCATGTCTCTCTAATTAACCCTCTCCTTTGCCAGCTGCGCGAACCCTATGCCTGCAAACTTCTTAATCTCATCCTCCCACCAAACTTTCTGCCGTCCCCTGCTACGCTTACCTTCTCTTGGAATTCACTCCGTTACCCTTAAGGACCAGCGGTTGTATTGCCTTCGCATTGCATACCCTGCCCAAGCCCATTCCTTCCTCATTGTGGTGCCCGGCCTATCGCGGCAGTCTTTAATGCTCAGGCGAGCAAAACGAATGAAAGGTGTGCGCCGAAGCCAGCGCGCGGGCTTATCTCGACCAGCCACGCACCGACGAACATGTGGTAATAAACGTCGCTTCGTCCCTGGAAACTCGTCTGCTCTTTCGCATAAACCACGCAACACAACACTCCTGGAAGGCGTCCGTTTCTACGTCAAGTTCCTTCCTAACATGGCAACGGTGGCGCAACTATTTTTCACGTTGCTACGTAAAAATGCCCCGTGGTGCTGGGATGAGCGTTGCCAGGAAGCGTTCACCAAGATAAAGAGCTAGCTATCCTCTCCGCCGACTTAGGCGCACTACGACCCGTGAGAACCGTTGCAGCTATCATGCGACGCATCGCACTATGTTTTAGGCGCGGTTATTTCTCATGTTTTGGATGATGGCAGCACAAAGCCAATCGCTTTCGCATGGCGTACCTTGACCGATGCCGTAAAGAAATACAGCCAGCTTGATAAAGAGGCTCTTGTAATAAAATTTGGTGTTAAAAAGCTTAATTTCTACGTTTACGGTCGTTCGTTCACAATAGTCACCCACCATGAACCGCTTCAAACAATCTCGGGCCCAAAAACTGGCCGTCGCACTATCGCAGCAGCGTGTTTGCAGAGCTTGTCTGTCACATTGTCAGCTTACCGGTATTCGCTTATCTCCAGAAAATTTAGCGAGAATGCTGAAGCCGATTTCTGTTCGCGCCTGCCGCTATCAATAGTGAAAGACGAAACACAAGAAAGAGAGGAAACTTTTCATTCATTGCGGTTGCAATCGATGCCAGTTTCAAGCCAGGACATTGCTCGAACAGCAGCTTGGGACCCCTTGCTTTGTAAAGTGATAGACTTCATAAATGTGGGGTGGCCGGCGTCTGTGACTGAAAAATATTTGAAGCCTTTTTTTACAGACGCAGCGAGCTCACAGTTCACCAATGAGGAAGGAAAAGAACTTTAATGGAATAGGAGATGTCTGCCTGGACAATTCACCAAGGCTGCATCATGTTCGGGATGCGAGTGAACGTGCCGGCAAACATGCGCAACTTGCTGCTGGACGAACTCCACGAAGGGCACCCAGGCATCGTGCGCAGCAAGCAACTGGCGCGCAGCTACGTGTGGTGGCCGTCCATTGAGGCGGACCTCGATCATCGTGTCAAGGCCTGCGTAAGTTGTCAATAACAACGTTGCGAGCCATGCAAAGCGCCCCTGCATCCTTGGTCTTGGCCGACAGCGCCATGGTAGCGCGTACATATAAATTTCACTGGCCCCTTTTTGCACGCAATGCTTCTTGTAGTCGTGGAAGCGCACTCCAAGTCGCCGGAAGTGTTTCTTATGCACTCGACTACGTCGGATGCTACAGTTGACAAATTGAGAGAGCTGTTCGGGCGGTTTGGTTTCCCAGAAACCACTGTCACTGATAACGGCCCACAGTTCACTTCAGAAGAGTTCAATCTTTTTGTAAAAGAAGTAGGCTGTCGTCACGTGCTTACAGCACCGTATCATACCAGCTCAAACGGGCTTGCAGAGTGTTTTATTCAGACACTCAAAAACGCCCTTCGTACATCTAGCGGAGCGGACACATTACATCTGAGGCTTCACATGTTTTGTCGCCCCATGCGACAACAATTCAGTCACCAGCAACTTTGTTACTCGGGCGACGGCTGCGAAATCGACTCGATGTTGTCAAGCCCGCCGTGGGATGAAGGGTTGCATATAATAAGTTCAAGCAATCCGTGGCTCGCCCACGTCGTGATCGTGACATAGCAGTCGGTGACCAAGTGATGGCTCGCAATTATTAAGGCAGACCAGACTGGGTTCCTGGTGTTGTTGGGCAGTCCGGCCATTTCTTTTACCACTCGTGCTACCACACCCAGAGGCAGTTTCAACTGGCATCGTCACAAGTACCAGCAGCTCGCGCGGACCATGGATCCGGACCGCGAAGCATCTGAGCAGGAGGGATGCGCCTCAGCCAGCGCGCGGGCTTATCACGACCAGCCACGCACCGACGAACATGCGGTAATAAACGTCGCTTCGTGTCTGGAAACTCGTCTGCTCTTTCGCATGAACCACGCAACTCAACACTCTCTATTTTGAGTAGGATGTCGTTAACCCGCGTTTGTTTCCTCACCCAATCTGTCCGCTTACGGTCTCTTAACTTTACCCCTATCGTTTTCTTTCCATGGCCCGTAGGCATACTCAGAGCCAAATACCTAATGGTGTTCATTGAAGGTTCGTTTATAGTGTTTTATAGAATTTACTTACTAAAACGAAATATCAACTATATGGATTTCTATAAGCGCTCCCAAGAGGAATGGGTATTCTTTTGGTAAATGCATTATTCTTCAAAGACAGTTCCGTAGCTAAATTCCGGTTTAGTGCAACGAAGCTAATGCAGTGAATCCCGCTGTATTGCCTACAGAATGCCTACATGGTTGGTTTTGTGGTAATATGAAAACCACTTTATTGTCCGCGGTGATCATTCAGCCAATGTCACAAATGCACAATACGAAAGGTTCGCTTCTGAGCCGTGTTGTAGAGCTGTTATCATACATGGAAATGCGAAGTTTGGAAGGGTGAGAGTTTCGCTCACCTCCGAGAGACTTGGAATGCTGACGACGCAAAGAGTGACACTTCATGACTTAGAGTCAGACCTGATGGATCGTATATATTTTTTGCAAACACCTTTCTCCAGTGGAAGTGCCCGGCTCTGCTAACTCTACATTTTCTTTTCTCATTTCATTATAACTGGTTTTCTCCACGCGAAATACCGTGCTGTTTTAAATATTCATCCGAATGTTCGAAAATTCAGGTCCTTTCTACCTTGAGGTTTTACGCATTGATGTGATGCGCCACCAATGAAGAAAATTATGGTTGAGTCGGTGCGCAAGCTACCGAAAGCTGATCGCAGAAGCCGTTGTGCGCGGCACTGACTTCATTATGCAAAATTATTGTAACCGCGGGCATATTTTATATGAGTCGCAGTCGTCGTGCGAAAAAGCCAATGACTGAGATACGAGCGATTGCCTCCTCAAAAGATGAACACGCTCCTTATTCATCACCGCTGCCCTGCTCGCGCTCCGACTGCTCATAACCTGACCTAAAGCGCAGAGGAATAGAAGGAGAGGGTGCGTTAAACGTTGCTCACCAGGCCTTCCTGATTTCCTCTCATCATATCTGCGCTTTGCGCGTCAGGTCTGAAACATGAAGGCAACCACATCCTTCAGAGCTAAATGAAGCACATATGCAGTAGTAAAATTCAAGCATAATGAAGTGAACAGCAAAATCAGGGACACAGACAGTGACACGAAGAATTAGAACAAACATTGGGCTGTGTGCATCTCAGATTGCACTGTTCGCTTCATGATGCTTCGTGACCAACTAGGCCACTAGGACATCTTAACGCAATTCTTTTCCTGCTCATTGGCATTCCTATGGATTATCTTCTTAACTATCTTCGCGTTATTCCCCTTGTGGCTACAGTGTTGTGTTCGTTCTGATTCTTCGTCCCTATGCGTGCCTCAGATTGCTCTGTTCATAATGCTTCATCACCAACTAGCACGTCAAAACGTCTTAGTGAAACAAAGGTCTTCAAATTTTATTTGAATTATATGCCAGAGCGCACCTCCTTCTGCCACTGAAAGCAGTTTTAATTGTGCCATTGATGCTTTACTGCTGGTCTATCGTAAATGCAAAACTAATGTATTTACTTAGAACCATTTATTTTTGGTGCATACGAGTAACCTAGCTATTCTGCTTTGCTTTAGCAAAGGTGCTCTTAAGAACTCCTGTCCAGAGAACGAGAAAGGCATCAGGCCGTGGCCATCGCAACTAACAATGAATGCAGATACGTCTTTGTCCATCAGGTAAGACAGCCGGCTCTATGAAGGGCACAGCAAAATCAGTGTGCGTCTGCCTTTCACGTTGTCAGCTTGTTTTCGAGAACATATGATGCCCTCAGCAACTTCAAAGAAATGATGAATCTTACTTTCCCTGAAAAATAACAGATCTCTTCTTTTTTTAACAAGGTTACTTTGAGAGTCACAAAACCAGAAACATTTCCAAGAACCAAGAGCTAGCGATACGCCCCAGGTCGCCTATGGCGTCTACCGCCTCTCTGGGGCTTCTTCTTTTCTTCTGTCTGGGTGAGCTTTGTAGCGAAAGTCTCCAGTGCTGCTTTGAAGTGTACGGCACTACACGGCTAGCTTTACTCTATCGGCAGTATGAATGCTGGTAATTTAAGTTTATTTGTTGAGAGCATGGTTTACACTATAGTCCCTGAGCTAAGCAAGCAGAATTAAATATTTAATTTATCCCACATATCTGCTTAAGCTCCACGTCCGCAATCCAACCAGCATTGCAATAACCCGTAGATACGTAATGCGTGTTGTGTGTTAGGATTAATTTGGTGGCACATAAGAATCTAAGGCTATCATGCGCCAAATTTCGCAAGATAGCTGGGGGAAATTTCTCCATGATGACACAGGGAGAAGCAAAAACCTTTTTGGATGGGCTGAGAGCAAGACAAACGATTTTGGATCGAATATCTCGCAGTATTCAATGTGAATAATGTCACAACAGGGTAGTTCCATTTCTTGTTATTGTGCTTGGGCAATAAGCAAAGGGTCGCTCAATTATGTTGAGCTGCTGACGCGAGTTTGACAGTGAGACGATTTCTTACCATCTAATTATCTTTACTGCATGAGAGGTGCCTATTCTATGCATTTCTTATTTGTCCCGTACTACGATAACCTTGATCTGCTTATCCGGGAAGTGCTTCTATCCTGATCCCCACACTTTGTACTCGGCACGAAAAAGTGTTTTTTTACTAAGGGTGTTATTGATAATAGAACAATAGTTCTTTATTACGGTCATAGAATGCATTCACTGTCCTTTATTTATACTTGGTCCTGTTATCACTCCCAACTCCAGATTCACCAGCTGCAGATAATTGTTAAATTCCACACGTTTTTGTGCCTTTTCTGTTTGTAGCAGTTCTCGAGGGGACATTCTAATCATTAGGCTTGAACACTATTTGCAAGCGAATCAATTGTGTTTCACATGTGCTCCAGCCTCAAACACACATTGAGCAAAATAGCCATGTACGCAAACAAGAAGTGTACGAAAACAAGAACAGGAATACAAATATGAAAGAACGACAAAAATTATAGAGAATACGGTGCCAGTACACTTTAGCCCTCTTTTACGAATCTTCCTTCTTAATGTCCAGGCAGTAAGTAGGTCATACAGTCGAGTGAAAAATTGGAGGACGCTTAAGCTTCGTGTTTAAGAGCAGGACGCGACAGAGTATTGCAGCGTTAATTGCCAAGGAATCCACGGAACGCCATCGTCCGTTCGGCGCGACGCCTTGCCCGGACAATTTAAGCAAAGGAAACAACTTGGTGGACACCCGTACCGCGCCGCAAGGCAAGGAAAATGAAAATAAAATTGATTTTAAGGAAAGGAAATGACGCCTCTCTCACATACCTCGATGGAAACCCAAACTGCGCCGTAAGTGAAGGAAAAGCACCCTTCTAAGAAAACACCGCAATCACTAGACGCGCCTTAGTTCATCCCAAACCATCGAGCTGGCGTGGCAATAAAAACAAAAAAAAAGTTGGTGTGGCGGAGCGTTTAAAGCGCTCGTCTCACATTCCAGAGACCCTGGTTCGATACCCCTACTTGACCATTTTCCTACATATTTTATTAATGCTTCTGGTATTTTTCGCTCACGGCCAACGCTGCCGACGGCGACGACACCGGTTTTTCTGCGACACTGGGCCCTGAACGCTGTCGTGTTAATACAGTATGCGCACTTACACCCCACTGCTCCTGACATCCGCACCGATGCGGAAGAGATCTTTCAGTCTCCAGAAATACTGCTCTTTATGAGTGCCGTACGCAAACCTCCAAATAGCTCAACAGGGGTATTTTGTTTTGTATATTTAGGTTACGGCTGCAAAATTGCACTAGTAAAAGAGCTCGTATAATTGCAAACAGATCATGTCATTTGGATGCAGAAAATTTTACATCGTGACTCATTCCTAAGTCGTGACGTCATGACCGGCTTGGATAAAGCATAATAGTCTAGAAGCGCAGCCAAATGAGTCTTAAGCTTCCTTCCCTGGAGGAAAGTTTCTCTCATTGAAGCCTGCAACTGACTGAAGTGAGCCAATGCTTCTGGCGTTGATTTTCTTTCACACTAACTCTGCACAGCAGCCATGTCCTCTTATGAGAATCGCTTGCAGAACTAGCCAAATAAAAAGGCAACATGAAGATTTCACTAAATGTTGACGCCGCTTCCCTAGCACTTTCCGAAAGATTTACGTTGTAAATGCGCTGGGCTATGTATATACTACATTCTGTATTACTACAGGCACAGCATTGTTGGGAAATAGCACAGAAGGGCTGCTCCCCAATGGAATGCATTTCGTCGTCGATTGTCGTCGATTCGACAGAGTCGCTAGGAGCAGTACTATTTCATAGAGGAGGTTAGGCACAATATAGATTTATCAAGCAGGTAAGCACATTAAAGCGCTACTGTTTCAAACAGGCTAACAGTATGGTCTAAGCATCAATGTCCGCGTTTTCGCCTTTCAGTGATACAAAGGAAAACCACTGTGGCAGCAACCTATAAGAGATGTTTGAAAGGCCTAAAACAGTGCAGACCCAATAGAGAGCTCCGGTTTAATTCCGAACACATGTAAACCTTTAACATGCATTGATATGATTGAGCGACTGGGCATTGCATTTCGCCTTCATGAGGATGCGGCTGTCGTGAAATTTGATCTCAGATCTTAGGATTAGCAGCCGAACGGCAATGGAGACTAAGAGGGAAGAAAGTTTACGTGCTTTATAAATGAAGCGATGATGCCGTCGATGCTTCAAGCGCCTGGTAATAACTAACCTTGAAATCTTACTTATCGTCCACAAGTCCTCATCCTGCATAAGCATGCCTTATACGTGTCATTTACGCACACCAGGAATAACTTTGTGTAATACGCTTTTACGAATATGTTCTTAAGGCGAGAATTGAAATTCCTATATAGGTTTCACTAAAATATTTCATGTAACTTTTGACTCACGCACCGCAACGTATTCTCGCGCCCAGATAAGTTGAATAAAGATAGAATCTGGTAAATATAACGCTAGAAAAGATTCCTACGTTGAATATCGTAGTTATGTGCACGTCTGCTGCTTTTTTCAGTTGCTTTCCCAGACACAGAATGCCGTTCTAGTAAAGAAGAGAGCCATAAAGCCTCAACGGGAGTCCAACCCCATGACTGGGATCAGCTACTACGAGAAGCTGCCTATCGACCCTTTCGTGGTATAGCCACCATTGAAAGCCTCATCGAGACTGTTTTTTCTGTACTTTGTGCGGTTCGTATGACTGACAGAGAGAGAGAGAAAGATTACTTTTTTAATACAAAGCGTTTGTAAAAAAGCTGTGCCAGTAGCTTTCTTCTTTCACTCCCTCCTTTACCCTTCCCTTACGGCGCGGTTCAGGTGTTTAACTATATATGAGAGAGATACTACGCCATTTCCTTTCCCTCCAAAAACCAATTAAAAAAAATCAGAAGCTAGGTACTATAGGGTTATTGAGCACAGCACTTGCGCCAAAGTTATGCCTTAGCAGCTGTTTTCTCGTTGTTTGTTGTGTGGCTTACGTACATGACTGCTCCCGGTTGCTACGGGGCCTTGCACCCTTCTGCAGCAAGGCCTCGTTAGAGCAGTCCCGTCACCGTCGGCTTCATAGAATGTCGAAACTAAAAATTCCCAAACTCGCTTGCTGCTCATGAAAATGCTGTTAAAGTGTACCCCATTACGGCTACTTTAGGCAGTTATGTGATCCAGGTGGACCTGACCAGTTGCATATCGAACGGAGCAGTGATTGGGTGGTAGGGTGCAACACGCCTACAGTTTGCAGTGCTTCGTCCTGAGTGAGCTCCTCAAAGCCTTAATAAAAAGGCGTCTATATCATTATGAGTGGTTGCTCTTGGATACTGTTCTTTTACGCAGCTGGGTATGGTTGTTTTTTGTTGCCAGAGTAAATGGTGTCACTGTTGCAGAAGACGGTCCCGTTGGTCTTTTGGCTGTTCCTAAATTTATCAGGATCTACAGGAAAGGATGTGCTTTAAAGAGTGCATGGTGCTTGTTCCTGGGGCCCACATATTCCTGGCTCTTGTAGGCCAGAAAGCCACGGAGATTCCATAGGGCTACGTGGGCATAGGGTATGGCGCAATTGTTGTTATCACTACTTCGCCAAAGAACGTGGTGTGTGGGGCTAAAGACCAGTTTTTGTCTGTCAAGAAAGCATTAACTTTGCGCACGACGTCCCACCTGGCGAAAAATATCAGTCATGGATCAGACCAGGTCAGTCAGAATGAAGTAGCAGGAAAAACGCAGGATCGCACCTATATATATAAACAGCGGAGTTTTGGTTTCATTCCCGAGAGTCCAAGAAAGGATTGATCGACGAAGACCTAGGAATGTCGAAACACGAGAGAGCTGTTGGTGGCGCATTTGCGGTATCCCCGAATATACCTTTGTTTTGCGCACGGTGTCTGCTGCAGGCCCTACGACCCTTTAGAGACCTGCTTAAATACAGTATTCGATGGCACACAATAGCGGTTCACGCATACAGAAAACTTGCTTAAGCTTTCATATCAGGCATTTAAGCAAGACACAGTTCGTCAGATAGGAAAACCTATGTATGATGTGTGCGACAAAGAGTCTATCAGTGGAAGGAATGCAACGATTTATTTTCCTCTTTGAAACAGGTGACTTCTGGGCCGGAAAATGGAGGCATCATGGGCGGCACTATCGTCGTCATTTGAGGCGTTCCAGGCACCGGCTGCAGAAAAACATACGCAGACGTGAGATGGTCAATCTTCTTTCAAAGCGATAATTTATTCTCTTTAGCGGATACTCCTTACCTTCTTGTTTAACTGCCTTGCCAAGTGATATATCGCTTCGCTCCGCTAGAGCCATCTAATTCAGATTCTGCCGCATCAGAGGAAATGCCTGATGAGAAAACATCTTCAGAATAACGTGTTAATAAAATGAGTAAAAGTAGTTAACATATTGCAGGTTGGCGCTCAGGCAAAAAGACGTTGAGGCTGGTAGCGGTCGGATTCAAGGACGTTGAAATTCTCCATCTCCCCTCCTGTTGGGCTGAGTTCCCGCGTGCTTTTCTTTTTTTCTTTTTATTAACTGAGTACAGGTGAATAGCCACTCAATTCTTGGCCAATCCCCCTGTGTGGGTATGCGCCATCTTTTGATAAGCTAACAACAACAACAACGACATGCTGCCATGCCGTCGGGCCCCTGTCTTGTCACCAACACCGTGAGAAATCTGGTCGAGGTGAGATCGATCCCATGTACCGTACCCCAGCGGTTAGCCGGAGCTCCAGCCCTATATCCGTCGAGACGCCAGTTCACCGTGCCAGCCGCCGGATTCTAGGCTTACTACCCGAGCTTGCACCATCGGGTATGTCCACGGAACAGCTCTGCGCCACCACAATGCCTGGCGCGACCACCCCATTTCCTGGCGCGACCACCCCCTACTTCCCGCTCCAGAACACCCGCATCCCGAAGTCCATCCACGGCGACATCTTTGAAGACGTGGAAGACTGGTTACAGCCCTAAGAGCGAGTTGCCGTGTTCAACCAGTGGTTTGATGCCGCCCAGCTTAGAAACGTCTACTTCAGCCTAGACGACGGTGCTCGGACATGGTTCGAAAACCGCGAAGAGCAGTTATCTTCGTGTACTGAGCTCCGGCGTCGTCTCCTAAAAACTTACAGCAGCTCGAATGATCACGAACAACCAGAACGCGCTCTGCAATCTCGCGTTCAGCTCCCAAATGAGAAAGTTGCAGCGCATGTAGAGGACATGACGCGCCTATTCAAGCGCGTTCACCCTGCAATGTCCGAGGAGAAAAAGCTGCGCATTCTCATGCGTGGCTTCATAGAGCACCTTTTCGCTGCCTTTGTCCGCAGCCCTCCGAAGACTGTCGCCGAGTTTATCGCTGAGTCTTTCACGATTGAGAAGGTTCTGCAGCAAAGCGCGTCCGCGTATGATCGACCCGTGTCCGCCGCCTCCGTTTCCGGCAAGTTACCATTGCACGTATCCGACGCCTTAATTTTACGCGATCTCATCAGTTCGACTGTGCACGACAAACTCTCGCAGCTGTACAAAGACCCTGCCATGGCTCCCAGCTCTATAGCGACCTTTGTCCTTTGTTCGCCCTTACCTGCCGATGAGCCTCGTCCATCATCCCCTGCTCCTGTCTCGCCTGACCGTCGTCTCACTTACGCCGAAGCCCTGCGGTGCCCTGCTTCCACTTCGGAGTCATTCGTTCCAGCTCCTGCTGAGGTGCCGGGGCCGCCTGCACCCGTGCTACAGTACGGGGAAGCTCTCCGACCATCCTTGCGAAAAACCGACGTGTGGCCCACTCCTGTCGACGCCCGCTATCTTTCACTGCGGCGACCTCTATCGGCACTGCACGTACCACTGTCTGGGCCTCGAAGGGTTTCCCGCCGATTCTCCGTGACCCCGCTATGGCGAACGACCCCGGGCCGTCGCCTATTTCCTTGAAGATCAACGTTGGCTTCTGTCTCGTTGGCCGCAGGCTCGATCCCCATCGGCCAGGAGTCGTCCTTCACCATCTACCGCGAGTTTTTCCCGGGGGGCGCAGGGCCGGTCGTCCACCCCACGGCGGGCAAACTGAAGCCAGTGACCTTAGAGGGCGGGCTTGCTGGACATCGATGTGCGGACACAACACCGATGCGGAGACAACATGACGATGCCGCGATGGTTGTGATGTCCGCAGTCACCGTTCACTCCGACACATTAACGCTCATCGACTTTACGACGCTTCGACGGTTACGAGGTCCTCAGTCCCCGATCACTCCGCCACGTCGAGGATGACACATGAAGACGCATCGACGATTACGAGGCGTGCTCTCACCGATCCTTCCGACACACTGACGCCATTAAACGTAGACACAATTCCGACGAATTACCGCTGGCACGGCCTGCAGACAACAACGCCTGCGCTCGATCATCGCCTCCAGAGCCTCCAACTGGCGTACGGCTTTCCTTAGACATATCCGTGATACTCGATGGTCGCCATGTTCGAGCGTTACTAGATGATGGTGCTGATTATTCAATTATAATGAGCCAGCTCGCTGACATTCTCAAAACATTTCTCAGACGTTCGCACGGCGGGCGGGAATCTGATTTCCCCTCTCGGCTTGTGCACCATCCGAGCTCAAATCAATAGTCAACATTTGTCGTCAGCTGTCTTGTTCTATTCGCGCGACCTTATCTTAGGCGTCTATTCTCTACGTGAATATGGGGCGATTACTGACCTTCGCGATTACAAGGTGATGTTTTCAACTGGGAATGCTGTCGCCCTCATGAATGCGCCGAGACCAAGCCACATGCTTCGCGTTTCTATGGACGCTGTCCCCCTGCCGCCTTGAACCAACGCCTTCATTTTTGTCGAGTGTGAATCACTTCAGGACGGTGACGCCATCGCCGAAACCAGCATTCTATTACTGTTAACTTAGGGCATGTGTGTGCCCCGCAGTCTGAATCATCTTCACGGTGGCCAGTCAAAGGAACTTGCTACAAATTTTACGCACGAACATTGCACCTTTTTCGCGGCACTTCAGTAGCATTTGCCGAATACATTTGCAATATTTCCGAGCGCTTCTCTTGAGAACCAGTACAGCCTCTCTTCTCCTTGGAGAGCCTCGACTTCAACTCCGCGCTGTCAACGAGCCAACGGGAACAGCTGTGTGCACTGTTGCTCGAATTCAGAGACTGCTTCACCTCCTCGTCGAAAGTGTGTCAAACTGCCGTAACCAAGCCCCACATAGAAGCACTCATGGCGTATATTCAATCCATCAACACCACTATCGCGTATTGTCTACAGAGCGCGAAGTCATTAAGTCGCCAGTTAAGGACATGCTCGAAGATGGCGTTATCAAGCCTTCCAACCGCCCATTGTCCTCTCCGGTCGTCCTCGTTAAAAAGAAAGACTGCACGCTGCGTTTTCGCGTCGATTACCGGAAGCTGAGCGCCGTCACCAAGAAGAACGTTTGCTCATTGCCACGTATTCACGCCTCTCTCGACCGCCTTAGGCGCGCTCGGTATTTTTCGTCCATCGACCTAAAAAGTGCCTGCTGGCAAATTGAGGTCGATGAACGGGACCGCGAGAAGACGGCCTTTCTCACTCCCGACGGAATTTACGAGTTTAAAGTTCTACTTTTCGGTCTTTGTTCTGCGCCTGCCACATTTGAGCGATCAATGTGACTGTCCTCGCCGGTCTTGAATGGCAGTGTTGCCCAGTCTATCTCCACGACGGGGTGGTTTTCCCCAACTCATTTAGTCAACATCCTGAACGTCTGCGGACAGTTTTCGATGCCCTTCGTTCAGCTAATCTGAAATTAATGCCTCAAAAATGCCACTTCGGTTACAAGGAGCTGAAATTTTTTCGCCATGTCGTTAGCGCCGCCGGCGTGAAACCCGACCCCGAGAAGATTGCAGCGGTTGCAGAATTTCCAACCCCACCTGAGAAGAAAGCTGTTCGCCGCTTCCTAGGGCTCTGCAGTTACTATCAGCGCTTTATCCACAATTTCGCTGACCTCGCAGAACTATTGATTCGCCTCACCCGCAACGCCCGATCTTTTGTTTGGACCGACGAGCAAGACGTGGCTTTCGCCGTGCTTCAAACACCGCACATTCTTGCCCATTTCGACGAGCGGGGTGACATTTAAATATAGAAAGACGCCAGCATGATTAGCCTCAGCGCGGTTCTCCTGCAACGCCAGGATGGCGTTGAACGATCATCGCTTATTCAAGCCGCACTTTTTCGCGCGCAGAGATTATGTATTCCCCGACAGAAGAAAAATGCCTCGCCATTATTTGGGCCACAGCGAAATTTCGCTTCTATCTTTATGGTCGCCGTTTCAAAGTGGTCACTGACCACCACTCCTTGTGTTGGTTGACCAACCTGCGTGACCCATCTGGACGCCTGGAACTTTGGAGCCTCCGCCTGCAAGAGGACCTCACAATTATCTAGAAACTCGGACATAAGCATGAAGACGCCGACACCCGCTCTCGTGCGCCTGTAGAACTCACATTCCCCGACCCGGACGACGACATAAATATCCTAAAAGCTATCCATTCTTCTGATTTGTCAACCTAGCAGCGCGCCATTCCAGTGTTGCGACCGCTCATTCCTTATTTATAAGGTCAACCAGGCACCATTACTAAATGTTTTTCTCGTCACCTCTCGTCATTTTCACCGAAACGAGGCGTGCTCTATACGAAGAATCCTGGTTCCAGTTCGCGAGCTTACCTCCTCGTCGTCCTCACAACCCTTCGAGAGGAAATCCTGTCTGCGTGCCACGACGAACCAACCTCTGGCCAATTGGGGTACTCGCAAGCTTTGAATACGCCAGCTGTTCTACTGGCCCAAACTTTAAACTGTTGTTAAACCCTATGTGCAGAGCTGTCGGCAATGTCAGCGCCGTAAGTTCCCGGCCTCGAAGCCTCCGGGGCTCCTCCAACCTATTGCACCACCACGTGCCCCATTAGATCAGGTCGGAATGGAACTTCTCGGCCCTTTCCTTTTGTCCTCGGGTGGCAACCGGTGCATCGTTATTGCCACCGACTACCTCACTCGACATGCCGAGGCCAAAACCTTACTTCGTGGCACAGCGTCCGAGGTTGCGTATTTCTTCATTAATCAGGTCGTACTTCGGCACGCAGCCCGACCTAAGTCATTACCGACAGAGGGACCGCGTTTACTTTCCAGATGTTGGCCGAAATTTTTCAAGTCAGCAGTACGACCCATCGTAAAACTGCTTACCACCCGCTGGGAAACGGGCTGGCAGAGCGGCTTAATAAGAACATGGCGGACATGCTGGCGATGTACGTCGATGTCCAAGACAGGATTTGAGACATGATCCCACCGTACGTGACATTCGCCTATAATACAGCACTTCGCTTCAAGAGACGACCCGTTTCACTCCGTTCCACCCCTCTGCGCTTGGGAGGTTCGACGCAATGCTTCCTTGCGCAACCGATGACCAACTTTCTACTGACGCTGAGCAGTTTGCCCACGAAGCCGAGCAGGCTCGTCAGCTAGCAGGAATTCACGTCGAACAGCAACAAGATAAAAACTTGCGCTGGTACCACCTCCGGCACAATCTTCGACAATCCCGGCGACCAGGTTTGAGTGTGGATACCTGTTCGACGGCGAGGCTTGTCCGAAAAACTCGTTTGTCGCTATTTCGGTGCTTATAAAACTTGCGGTGCGTCAGCGACGTTAATAACGAGGTACTCCAACACGAGGCACTTCTATAGCAGAGAAGACGTTGACTACCCCATCCAGAGATCGTCCGTGTTTTACGCATGAAGCCGTATTTTGTGCGGTGACCCCCGAGCTTCTTCGAACCTTTCTTGTGTGCTTATGTGTGCTTGTCTGTGCTTTTGTGCGCGAGTTCTTTTGCGCGGGTTCTTATTTTTAAGCGAGGAGGAATGCCAGGTGGCGCCCAGGCAGAAAGACGTTGACGGTGGTGGCTCTCGGATTGAAAGTCGTTGAAGTTATCCGTCTCCCCTCCTGAAGGACGTGTTGCCAAGCTGTCGGGTCCCTGTTTTGTCATCAACACCGTGACAATATTAAATTATTGCTTCTATAATTATTCATACAGAGACAATCAAGGGCACTTAAATTATAAATGCGGGAAGGGAAATAGCAACATAAATTTGAATTGATATTAGGCTGCTTCTGCACTGAACGATACTATATATTGGTGTTTTGTAGCTGAGTCACAGATACATGCAATTAAAGAAAGAAGCAGAAAAGGACAGTATTGTGCCAATATTTTGCCTTTTAATGTCAATAAAGACTAAAATCTTGATTAACGTTACAGCCTGCAGCCAAGAAAGAGAAGCTGATGAGACATACAAGGCGTGCTATGTTAAACATTTCCTCATTTTCTTTTTTTTATTATGTCTCCTCTCACATGTGTAGTTGCGGGGACATATTGTCGAAGCAGCTCAAATTTGACGGTTCAGGATAAAATTTCGAACTGTTCATTTCATACAGTAGCGTAAGTAAAAATGTGGTATAGACGCAGAGCCTCCGCGGTCACACAAAGCGATGTCGCTGTACTGACAGCACTAGGCGGCAGACTACCACTGAGACACGCCGGTAAAGCCTGCGTGCAGGCCTTGTGGCTCCACGGTGGTCCACGTGCCTTACGACCCATTAATTTTGGGTCTTCTCTAGCTTGGACTGCGCACGCGTACGCCTTATCGCACACCGAAGTGCCGAAAGACAAAAAAGTGCACTTGTACATAATGAACTACCCGGTGACAGCCTCGTAGCTTAGCGTTTTAAACATAACAAAGATATCGTATCCACTTGTGAGCTTATATAAAGCACTTATTCACGCTGATGAGAAGCAGGAAGTGGTGACGGGGTAACAGCAGGTGAAATTGTTAGACGGCAGTAATATCGTTAGTACGCCTATTGAATGAACTATTTCAGATGATTTCATTATACTTATTGGAAAGGAATTTCTCTACGCCTAAATAATGCATCCAGGCATCAAAAAATGCAATTAAGCTCATAACACGAGGCATCAAACGAAACTTTTCCGCCTTTGTTTATTCATTTGAGTCTAAGCCTCAAAACAGTTGCCAGTGGTATCATCGAAATGCCAAGGTTATTTTTATAAACATCTCATACTTTGTAGAATTATGTTTTGCTGGAAAGATGCACATTATATACACACACTGTATGCATGCATATACCATGCCACCCAGCATTTTTTCACTGCTGTGTTGTTTCATTGTACTTCAGCTCTTTGCCCCCAGCCTCCTTTGTCATATCCCGCGGAGGCTCCTTTTGAGATGATAAATGATGAAGATTATGAAAAAGTCATAATAATACCGGTGCAATATCTATACGCAAAATGCCCGTCCACTTGTTGCGAAGCTGATAGTTTTGTGAAATATTAACTGCTGCGTCGTAAAAGGCCGTCATGCTTTTAGGTTAGGGTGAGACTTTGAAAATGATTTTTAAAAGTTGCCTGTAGAGCAGTTGTATTAAAAGCAATGCCCATAAAATCTTGAAGCAGTAATAAAGACAGACGCAGCTTGCGGTAGAGCTCAAAGCTAGCTTTAGATTTTGGTTATTATTTGGTATTTTTATGTTATTTTTCGATTAATGTAGGTTATTCTTAAAATGTACTATCCAAGAGTGTTGGAAATTCCTACGAAAGTAGCAACTAAAGCTTTACCCAAGTGGAACTAAAATTATGAGCTTCCAGCAACAACTAGATTTGTTATGCTTTCTTTATATTTGTCGATGCATTAAATTTGCCGCATATGAATGGTTCTTTTTTAGTTAGAAAAATACATCTATCTAGGGTATTGATTCTAGTTCCAGTTGTGTAAATGACATTAACATCCGTAAAAAAATTTGTTTCTTTATCCCTTAAAGTTCTGGAGAAAAAAGTACACAAACTTCCAAGTTGTCCTTTTGATAAAAATGTCAATAAATTCCTTGCATACCGTTTTATTCATAAAAACTTCATTTGACAGTACAGCTACAGGAGTATCCCTAGTGGCTGAAAAATGTGTTAGGAAAAAACCCAGATTTAAAACCGAAATCAAAACTAAGTTTCTGATCAAACTGATCAATAACTTCAGAGCATTGAAATTTTGCAAGTATCCGAAACGAAGAGACCACGTTAAGGTGTTGCCACTTTCCCGGTAAATGTAACGAATAAAACAGAAAAAAAAATTACTTTTGAAATAGCGAATACTCAAGTGTAATTTATTTTTTGCAAGCTAAAGTAATTCTCTATGAGACGATCGCAAAATCTCAAGATCGGATTTTTCACAAAACAAACTCTCCCCTCCCCCTTAATAAAATCTGTGCTAGATAAACATGACATATGGAAATCACTGCAAGTTATACCACACTCTCAGCAAAAGCTGCAGGTTCGCTAGAGAACGCCATTGTTCGCAGAGCGCCCAAAAAAAGGTAAAGTTTGTTTTCGGAGATGCACATAATTACATATCGGTAACATCAGAATTAAAAGTAGACGATGGCAGCTACAGTCATGGCCCGCCAAAACCTGAAGATTGCCTGACTAGCGTTTTTATATATGTGCGAAAAGACGGTTTCAAAAATCCCACAATAGTCTCGGTTTTAGCTGTTTTAACTGTTATCTGATTCGCTATTGAAGATTTACTGCGCACTAAATAACAAACGCGATTTGGGACGCATATTTATGGTGATACGCACCAACAACGTTTCACTGCGCTTCTCTGTTGCGATAGTACATGCAATTTTATTTAAAAGTTTTCGTCAGTGTCATTATAGGATTGAAGGAAGGGATTGTGGGGGGGGGGGGGGGGGGGAATTTACTTACGACGAGAAACTTCCGGCTTGTCCAGAACAGGTGACCAGAGTTTCTACACAGGGACTAAGCGGCGCAGCTCTCCTGTGTGCAAGCAGTATGGGGTGGAAGGAAGTATATTTTGTGGAAGTGTGCTGTTCGAGTGTGCCCCACTACTGTTTTTTTTTTTGTCACAATGACGATTATATTTCATTTTATCGCAAAAGCCGGTGCGCGATGCAACAAACGGCAGCCGCGGCAGAAGCCGTGATTTTTCAGCCTTTTTCTAGAATAATTTGGCGCCTGATGTTTCGGAGCTTCAGAGGCTATTGAAAATTAAAAGTTATATGCACCTGCATCACTCAAATATTCAACAAGATGTAATATACGCTTGGTTTTTCAAAAGATGAAAAAGACGAATACAGAGAATAAATTTACTTTTCGGTTTTTGCAACCACTTATAGTAATCCCTACCCTTTCTTTGCCTTAATTTTAGTTTGTATGACCCCCCTAACCTCCTGCAACCACCTCGGCTACGAAAACTGTGCAATCCAAATTTTGGTAGGTCATCCCATGCTTGCCACATGCAAGTGGTCATTTAAATAGTCACCGTCTGGTTATGGCCAATCCCCCTTGTGGGTATGTGCCATTGTGTGTGGTCAACAACAACAACAACAACTTTTTCTACCGAGATTCACTAATTCTCAAGCTTGGAAACAAACTGGAGGTTTTAATACACATTGTTCCAGGAGTCGAAAAGCAAAGGGCGCTTCGAAGGCGTCTTGGTGTTGTACACAGCAGTTTTTTTGAATAGATGCTTAACTCAGAAATATTTGGTAAGCCGATTCTCCTGTCGTCGGAAGACTCTCACAGATTGAACGTAGAACGTTTCAGTGTAAAATTAAAGAGGGCTAATTGTGTCTTCATTGAGGACGCGTTCTAAATATTTTTCTGCTTTTTATGACTGGCTCAATTTTGCTAAAAAGAAAATGTACTTGATTTTTGCAGTGCTTCGAGAATGGCGTCGATATCGGATACAAGGAGGCTTGGAACAATTTGTGCAGTTCCTGCAATGGCTTCGTCGTGAGAGGAGACTGCGTTCCCCATGGCTTCCTTTTGCACCCAATTTCCTCCTGTGGTGGCTACGTGTAGGAAGACATCGCTTTGATGGACGTTGGCCAGAAGAAATTCAAGCCTACAGTGAAAACTGGCATCCTGAAATTAATGTCTTGCTGCCTGAAGAAGACTGGCTAGACCAAACATTTTTCTACAGGATTCGTAATTATCCACACTTCCCGATGTGGTGGCGACAGAAATCTCACCCTGGAATGATTTTGCATTGGTCCCGAGGTAATGTAAAAATACCCGTGAAAAACTTTACGCCAACAGAGTCGTCTTCATTTGACAGAAGGCTGTCTAGATGGCAGCAAGGAGTAAGTCCCCTTTACCTTGAATGGGGGAAACGCTGGCCAGTAGCGTGGCGTACAGGCCAATGGTCGGTCCGAAATCTTGGATACCGCATTGGCTCTCAAGAATTCCCACGGTCTCTTCGAGAACGACAATGGCCTAAAGAATTACGCGCACCTGAAAGTCAGTACATGCCTGGTCACCTTCAGTGGTGGAAACTTGGCGGTACTGAAGGTGGTAATGAAAGGCAACTTCAAGCAAGACAAAAACACCATACTAGCAGGAAGGAATTTCACGACGGTGCTCAGGATTCAGAACAATGGCCCGAAGAGCAATATGGCAGATTTGGTGAGACCCTTCCTATATTTAGTAGGTGGCAACGAGCAGTTCAGCCAAACTGGAGAAAAGGTAAAATGGGACTTCAATCGAACTGGCGAGGCCTTGAGAATACGCTGAGCACCGGAGAGAAAGGAGAGCAAAGACCTGCTTTGGTTACAATGATGGACTATGCCAGTTTTGGGCTGCGTGGGGTTCAACGCAGTTTAACTGGGCACCACCCTCTCATGTCCGGGCAATGGAAGCCGCTAGCAAGACAACCTAACAATGCATTTTTAGAATCCGGAGAATGGCAAGACGGTCAACGAGAAGCACCTCGCTACAGTATAGTCTGGCAACAAGGCGGAGGCCCTTACAGTATTCCACAATCACCGCGCGATTACGAAGACTTACAAGAATATCGCGAGAGAAGACTATATTTACTTCGCAGTCAACACAGACGCAGCCTTTCAAATACAAGGGCCGACAACTTATGGCTTAAGAGTCGAAGAATTCCGAGGCTTGGTGCGCAGCTATCTTCTAAACGAGACCCTAGAAATCATTTTCTGCCTTATTATCACCAGCTTGCAATAACGCAAGGACTGTCATCGCAGGAGCGTCCTCGGTACATGCTCTGGTGGAACGGTGAAGTTGGGCTTAGTCCAGAAATAAACAGGGCTGCACAAGGAGCTACCAGCAGAGTTAGCCGTTGGGAACCCTGGACGGAAAGGCGACAGAAGCCCAGTTACCTTTTGTTGAGACAAGACCGTACAAGACATGAGCCAGACAGACAATCGCTTAAAGAAAGCAGACATTTTCGCGAATTCCATCCTGACCCTCAAAGGTCTCATTGGCTGGCTCTTTTAAGTTCCGTAGGGAAACCCGCCTACTGGAACCGTAAAAACATTGAATGGTTAGGACTTGATTGGTCGAGGCAACCTAGTATTGTCACAGCTGGGAAGAGAAACCAGAGATATGCAGCCCCTCAGACTGAAGAACAATGGCGGGGTGCACAGAAGCGGCTCGCTGTTTTACGTATGCGTCGTTTTGAAAAACATCGTGGGCCCCTTGACCCTTGGTTCTGGATGTGGGTGCAAGAAAAAAGAAGGCCTCAGTTGAGGCGGCAGGAAAGTACCTTTGGAAACATAGAAGGTTGGCGTCGACTTCAATGGTGGAAAGCTCAAAGTGAACCATACGGAAGGATGCAGCCAATTAATCGGAATATGCCACTCCATCACGACACGGAACCACATCAGGACTCTCGTTACATTTCGCCTGCGCAGAAAGATGCAATGATTGATATTTGGTTGCTAGGCAGTGGGGGCCCACAAGGACGCTACAAAATAATTACGCCTTACATACGAAACGCTCGTGTGCACCGACAGCCCACCTCGGTGGGATCTCTCTTTTATTTACCCTGGCAGCAACATGGTAGATGGCCGGGCAACATGGACCTATGGTGGGATGCTCAGCAGACAGGTGGCCCACACGGTACTCGCCACAACATGTTGTGGTCAGTACAGCGCAGATTGTTTGGGCTGCCTGGCAGTTGGCAGGTGGAAAATGGAAAACCGATAGAGAGCCTCCAAACCCCCCGCAGTGCATACCCACTAGCAGGCAGAGAAGAGTATAATATTGAAAATGGGCCTGAAGTTGCACGTGCTTACTTACTATGGCGGGGACAGGAAGGAGCGCCTTCTTTATACTTTCCATGCAAAGAGAGGGGCATGAAACCTCAAACAAATTTGCAAATCCTAAGCCAAGGCTCATCAGAGCCAGCCTTTATTCAACAGAACCGAAAATTTGTACCAGGTTCCCGTCATGTCCCGCAGTGGTTAGATAGAGGATTAAGTGGTGATGTCAACTGGCGGTGGCAGCAACGTAATAAAAGACCTCAAACTAGCCCACTCGAAGTGTATGGCAGTTTTCTTCCTTTCGAACAAGCACCTGGCACACAAGCGATCGCAATGTTACCTATGAAACCAGTCGCTCCTCAATGGCGGCAATATGGAACGCGACCGGGACACAGTGGCCAGCTAGAGGAATCAATTCGAGAAGAACCACCGCCAGAAACGCCAATGACTAGACATGCACCCCACCTAATGGGAGTTCTATATTCCAGAAATAATCTTCCCGAGACACCTGGAGACCTCTTATCGAGGCAGCATGCCCAAAAGTTTCCTAGGCAAATGTCGTCAACACTACGTCCTGTTACGATACATTTGGGCGAACAATTTCTGAATCCACAATATAAGTACGCATTTTACAGGCAGCCAGCTTTCTTAGGACGCGTTCGAGGGACGGAGGAACCAACCGACAGATTGCAATGGGCCAAGCAAGCCTTCAGATCGCAGGGACGCCCGCCCATTACGGTCCCGTCCTCACTCCCCATGAGGCAATGGCTTCAGTTTCCGACTTTAGCTCGCTTCCAGCCAACAATTCGTCCACTTTCAATATTGCGAGAAAGACTCACCTACAGGGATAATGAAGCGGCAGGCACAAGACCAGCAAGAGACCAGGAGCCTCCTGGCTATCTTACAGCCCTGTACGGCCAAGACAAGCAAAGTCGCCATTGGAGGAAGTTCCCTACCGGTGCACTTTCTGGACAACCTATAAGGTGGGCCTACCAAAAGATTCCTTATTGGTGGAGAGCGCAATGTGGCAGCTGTGCGCAGGAGTATGGAGTACCAGGGGTACGTTATAAGATTATTTGTCTACAAGTTCCACAGTCTACAAATGTGTGGCACCTGCTGCATCGTGCATTTGCCGGCCTTGATGGAAATGAATAACAATTGAATATCATGAATAAAATTTGTTGGCACTGCCACTTTCGGCGTATTCATGAAATGCACCCCAAACAACTTCCAAACATCTGGAACGATACAAAGAATCTGCTATTTGACAGACAGCTAAATGTCTATTCCCCTAAAAGAAAAGTATAGAGCGATAGAGGGTGTGACAAGTGCACGGGATGCGTACAGCACTCTTGGTGGTCTCTCAAACTTCAGAAGCTTCGCCGCATCACGGCGAATAGATACGTTTATTTGAGACAACTGCACTGGAAAATAATATAGAAAAAATGCATGATAACTATTGAACATTAACTATGGCTATCACAAATCATTTGCTTTTATTTTAATTTGAATACTATTTTATGACGTCGAGATGACAGCTGCATGAGCTGCCACTGATTAGGTGTCCGTCTCGCACCTTGAAGCAACGGCACCACTGCGAAACATATTTAGTTGTCGCAAAGTTCAGGAAGTGCTGAAAGATGCCTACATTACTAGACAAAATTTAAAAAAAGTGTTTATATACTCCGAGAATGGTAACATGCTACTTCAAACAAACACCGCATGTACAGCTTACCTCAAAAGAAACGAGTATCGTCCTTGGCAGAAAATTGACAGCGCCACCAAATTACATTTGTTTTGGCAGTGCGATACCATAAAGCAGGTGTTGATAGCTTGACACTGAGTTTTGTGCCATTATTTCCTGATTGTGTTGGCTGACCCTTACATGTCTCTCTCCACACAGTCACACATAACTTCAGGTGCTATGGCTTGGGGTTGATGTTTGCCAAAATCTGTGTGCAGGTTTCGCCTTCGTCCCCTCAAGAACGCGTTTAATGATGATGATGATGCTTATGGATTGTTATGGCCCAAGGGCATTTATTTCCAAAGAATGTCATGACACAAGGTATTTTCTACTTCTCAAAGTGGGGTAAAACACCCATTTGCCAACCATTTCACCCTAAATAAGCCGAGTACCAGACCAGCGGAAAGCTTGTACCCATTGTATCACCGGTGGGTACCCGGCGGCACTGGGGATCGAACCCCAGAACGAGTTTGTCTGGTGACAATCGTCGCATTCAGTAGCGTGATGGAGGCGCTGTCAGTATAATCCTGGAAACGATCTCACAGTGTTAACGGTGATGTGTCGAACATGAAATGCGTTAAAGGTGTGTTAAAGGCGGCAATGAAGCCCGACTGCGGTATGTGAGGAAAATATGGCATGTTAAAAGGCTGGCGAAGGCCACTTTCTCCGCTGTATTGTCACTGGAAATTACGTTTGAGCAAATCACTACTATGCAGTGTAATACCTGGAGCCCACGCACCCGTTACCGAGGTCGCCTTGTCCCCAAATGTTTTAACTAGCCCATTAGCTGTCAAAGTGGTGGTCGCCATACTTTGAAAACATGGCGCAGTGTTGCGCCGGTTGAAGGGCTGGATCATGCCGGACGAGCAGCCAAATCTCGCCGCACCCGCCACGGTAGCTAAATGTTTAGACCGCTCGCTAATAACCTGAAGGACTTGGTTTCAATGCGAGCCGCGAAGGCAGCGCTTCGATAGAGGCCGAATGCAAAAACTACCTTGTGCCAAGCGATGAGAGTGGACGTTAAAAAACCACATGTGGCCGGAATTAATCTCCACCCCCTAAATGCGGCGTCTTATTCATCCTGTTTGCAGGTTTGTTCCGGTAAGCCTCACATGTCATAACACGCCATAATAGCACCGTGAAATATTGTTCTCCTTAGCACTTTCTTTATTCCTTGACAGGTTTCCTTAATAGCGGCTTGGGGAGAGAGGCGCAAGAGGGGCGCAATTGCACCTCCGCTCGCTAAAAAGTGTTGTGCTCATGGCAAAGATAATATAGAGAGCTTTTAGTTTCAGCCTGGGATTTTTCCAATCCATTGCATAATAAAATGAATACAGCCACCAAGAAAACCATAAAAACTTCCGGTCAGACACACATTATGTCACAGCGGTTGACTTAACGTAGATAGATAAAGAGGAGGAGGGAAAGGCAGGGATGTTAACCAGAAAGGGGTTCCAATTAACGTAAAATCAAACAAAAGTGACTAGAAAAGGACAGAGACAGTTTTTAAACTGCTAATAGTTCACGCTAAAAAGAGTTTGTTGCCGAGGTCTCAGTTTCAAGCTTCTTTAGAACAATGAGTTTCACGCAACTGAACACTAGTGTGCAATTGGCATATTGAAACTTTTAGAGCAAAAATAAGAAATATTACTTTATAAGAGGAAAGCAACTCAAAAAATTTCAGAACCTATTTGTGCATTTTCTTTTCAGTTCTGTTGTGCGATAACTATTGCATGATTTTCTCTCGCAAAGAAATATCCTTAGTTTCTGATGACGTCAAATATCAGGAAATATCACTGTCTGTCACCTTGATAATAGAAGCCCACATACCGAGAACATTAATCTTTAGAAAGAAGAGTAAAGATGTTTGTATTAAAGTTAACCCTTATTGTAACAACCATCTCTCCGGTTGGTCGGTAAAAATCCAAATATACGTTTAAACGTGATTTCTTGAGCACGTGGAGAACACCATAAACGACAATTAACCACAAAAATAGCTTGCTTGTGCTTTCTTTACCAGTGGTAAAGCGCGGTTTTTATTTAGAATGAATGTATACACCACAATATTACACAAGAACAAACTTCCATTCAATGAGCAGCGATTATTTTTGTAGCTTTTGAAGCGTCGAAAGGTGATATGCTACATTCACTGTAGAAATGTTATATGCTTTAAAGTGAAGTGAGAGAAAAGGGCTCATTAATAAATGAAGAGTGCAATAGCCTTAGTGCTCTCAGCATTTCGGGTTAGAGAAAATTAAGCCATTCTGATATATTTTGTGAGTGAACGTTAACTGCAGTTACAAACAAAGATAAGCTAATAGAAGGAAAGCTTAGTTAGCGTGCCTAAAAAGTGATTTGTCAAATTTTTACGCACGTGCGCCAAAAAAACTCAACGTATCAACTTCGTTTTGTGTATATGTGATACCCTTTCTAAAGTAAACCTCTGGATTCCCGATTTTTCATATCGGTTTTTGCTAGTTATCGTCAAAAACTAGCTTCGTTTGGACATATATTTGCGCTTGAAATGGAAGTAAATGCCTATTTATTTGTACTCATGAAGGCTTGTAAAAAGTATACTCGCCCATGCGTTAACCTTTATTGACCAATGCGAAGAAATAAAAGAAAGCAATTGTTACTTTCAAATTTTACTAGGTACTGTTCACAAATTTGGAAACCAATATTGAATTTTGTTCGCGCCGCTATAGTTTCAGAAATCGATATGTCAACTAGAATGAGCATTTCGGGATTTTTCGCATCTTGCCCAGGTGCCTGAAGCATGAAATCGAACGCATTGAACCTACTTCAAGGCGCCGAGAAAGCAAGCAATTTCTGATTCGACAAATCTGTTTCTCTTCTTCCCGCTGTAGTGGTCAGAAAATGAGACAGGGAATTGCTGGACGATGACTGGAAGTATAGCAACCGCGTCTTCCTTTTCTTCACACAGTTTACTCGCAGTAGCGCCAGATTCTTTGACCAGAAAACGTTGGTAACTCAAAACATGTCGACATGAAACTTGTATGCAAGCGTGCAAGCGGAATGTCACAAATCCGCTACACCTGTAGTGTTAGTGGCCTAGAGATCAATTTTTTTGTCAACTAGGAATTTTTTCTTAATACAAATTGAATTAACCCATTTGATGTATGCCTTCTAAAAATTATTTTAAAGTGAGCGGAATTAGTGAGGCTGAATTTCCGGATGATATATATGGAGAAATAACTCATACACAACCAGAGAACGACGAATATACCAATTTTAAAATGCGAATAATTACTCGTCAGTAATATATCTGCATATTAGACTTCATAAAGTGATCCTTTTTTACATTTCAAATGCTTGAATCAGAGATGGAGAAAATATTCATGCAAATTTTTCGTCGAACGTCGCCCGGAAATATTGTGTGAGCTTCCCGGTGACGTTCTTTAAGTCACGCAGAGAGAGATTATCCAAAAAAATTCGATGTGAGTGCAAGTAACTGAGCCAGAGGCACAGACACCCGGACACGTTATCTTTTCCTTTCTCGCAGTAGGTGGTGCTTTAATACATGAAGAGATAAAAGTTTTCGCGTATACGCCAAGCGATGCACACGCTGTGCGGTCATTGAAATCAAACTGCAAGACAAATACTATGTCCTTCTTTAAGGTTTAATAATTTAGGTAAAGTTCAGTTAACTCCGAATGCACGGGGAGCATTGACATCCAATTGTAACGAGAAATAGAAATTTTTGACCGCGCTGGCTCGCTATTGTGATCTATAATGCGGCTGTTTCGGTACCTATGCAGCTCACGCACTTCGGAGGCATCTACAGCACGGAAGTGTCTCTGCTCTGTGGTAACACCTGAAATACTACGCGCTTCGATGTCGCTATGCTTGTTAAAAATACGCTGAAGACCGCTTAAGAACAGGACTGCGCAATTCAAAACAAAGAGTCTACGGGGTTAAGCTTGAATAAAGACCAGCTGTTCTTTTTACATGGCTAACTCGTTTACCTAGTAAGAAGAAAGGTTTTCTTGGGTGAAGTTGTATGTGACTGAAGTGTTAATGTTCTCAGCGCACAGTTATAGGACAATGAGTACCAATGCACATTGGCCTGTGTCTAGAGTTTACCGTATTCTAATCAGAAAGAGACAACTCACTACGAAAACGCAACTTTTATGAGTCACAAAAGTCCTAAAAAGGTAACGCAGGTGTCGACATCAGCGGCCGATTTCGGAAGTAAAAATGTGTGCGTCGATGCCCTTTTTGGGCAACGGTCCATGAGGCTACGCTACAGTGCCATTCGGTTTAAAACAGTGGCATCCTGTCCTGGTCTCGCCAATAAATGAGCCTTTTCCAGCTGTAGAAACGTAAACAGGGCTGGAAGGAGACTGCTCATCAAATTTTACTCATAACAATAATTGGGTGCAGTTGTCCAGACTGCCCACTTAAAGCTTAAATGTGTCTTCAAAATATAGAGATTAAAAATGAACATCACAAAATCACTAATGTCTGGTTTTTATTTAAGAGACGTGGAGGTCATCGAATGAAAACTGCCTAGTCCGAAACGCAAATGTTAACCATTCTAACAAATGGCCCGCAGAGTCCCGGCTAAATCTGCAGCTTCATAAAAGAGAAAAACACTATTATAACAACAGTCAAACGGGCGAATCGGTGCTACATACTGAAAGGCAAACAGCGCAAAAGACAAAGGCATTAATGAATGCTTTCATTAAGTAAGCAAAAACTGCATCATTTCTAATGGAAATCCAAGAAGCAGCAATATCGTCAAAATGAAATACGCACAGAAAGTTAGCCGACAAATAAATGGCATGGGATTTTTGTTGTATACAAGAAATAGCTCATGTTCAAAATAATAATCCCATTTGTATTTCACCCCGTTACAACACGGTTATGAATACCTGAAACCTGGCCGATTAATTTTCCTTCCGCACCGCATCAATACCACTGAGCATAAGGACAACCACCGGAGTGAAATATTTCGGTTAGCGGATGCACGCAAAGCATGGAAATGCGAAAATCACCGGTAGAGAATCGAAGAAAAAGCTCAAAATGCCATTTGTGTAAGCCAAAAACGAAACTCGATTTAAAACACGCTGCCTCTCTTGTCGTTGCGAGTAGACGCCAGCATGGCGTTCTTTGGATGGCGGCCGTGGCACTTTTTGGGACGAATGATAGATTGCGCTAGAAGCCGCAATCTGTCTCAGGCTGACAGGGTACTAACGGTGATAGGGTTCTTTTATTTTCTTCCGCTCGATCACTTTACAACAGCTCACCATAGAACCAACTGACCAGCAAGGAAGACTGTTTAAAGGTTAGATGGCGTTAGATGGTTATTGTTAGCAATACTGGGTGTTATTCAAGCTACCTAACTTGATCTGAAAAAAAAAGAAAACGAGCCAAGCACGTCTCCGTAAAAGATGTGCTGAAAACTATGAGAGATTCAAGCCCCTTCTTCCCTCCAGTGCAAAGTTTTGTGCGGATTTTTTTATCGATATTGATTTCATAGAAAATCCTGTTCTGAACACTTCGCATAGAGTGATTATGTTGCAAAGTTCCGGCATACCACGGCTCATATTCTTTCTTTTTTGGTTCTCATCATTGACTTTTCGGAAACACAATAAACGCGTTTGACTCGCAACATATAGAGTTTATTACACAGGCATGCCATCATGGACTGCATATTCTATATAAAAAGGAAGCTTTTAAAGGCATTCTTAATTCTAGTTATATTTAATTTATCGACTAACACACATCGAAGCGTAATCTTGAGAAGGGCTAATTCGTTACATACGCAGTAAAATTGGTTACGGCCGGCAATATGAGTCCTTTTCTGGCTAATACGCTGTAATGTGTCGCCAAAGAATGCGACCCCAGTCTTTTGCGATTAGTCTAAAAATAATTGTTTTCCGTTGGATTGCGTAAATTATAGCGATAAAGAAACCACCAGAGGTTCCTCTTTCAATCATACGCAACCTCCACGTGAGTAAGACGCGGAAACAGGTTTATTCTGCCTTTAAATACCACTGAATAAAGATCAGCGCCGTCGTGAAGCTGCAAAATCCTTCACAACATTAAAACCGCTATTCGCATCTGCCTACTAGCAGAAATAGGTGCCCTGGTACAGGCCCCTAACAATCTCTTTCGACAGAATGCCGTGTGCACCACGTGTGAGGAGGAAACCGGTGCACGTCACGAAGCTTGCACCTCCTGACCCGGAGCAGCTGTATGCTAAGCGGTCGCCGAAGCCGTCTTCTAGCAACCTCCCAACACTAGCACTAGCACAGTGTTTACCGACACCGAAGGTGTCCTCGGCCACTTTTCCACCAATGCATTCCCCCCGCACATTCATGCGGAACTCAACCACCGTACCTGCTTAGGCACTGTTATGTGCATTTCATTCCTGGTTGATGAAGGCATAGATAGTAAAGGAAAAGCTCGCGGCACCTCCCCGAGCTAGCCTCCTGAACACAGAAAACTTACAACGGCAAGGACTAGGGGGGAATTCCCCACAAACCCAGGAGACAGCGTGCATTCTTGCACAAGTTCGTATGCAGCATATAAGTATCTAGGCGTCCATACCACACGAAGGTTAACATGGCGTACCCATATCGAATACACAACTAATACCGCTAATCGCATGTTAGGGTATTTACGTCGCAACTTTTCGGCCGCTCTATTGTCCCTAAACCTCCTACTTAATGAGTAATACGTCCTAAGCTTGAATACGTAACATCCATATCGGAACTTGCGCACGAAAACCTTATAACTTTCCTCTAGCTTATTCAAGATAATTTCGTTTGCTTGATCCTTTCCAACTATTACCGTACCGCAAGTATCACATCCATGAAAGCTTACCTTTCCCTCTCATCCTTACAGTCTTGCCGGAAAATCAGTCGCTTAACTCTTTTTCACAAGGTATATCTCCACGTCGGGCTGCATGAAGATTTCATTTTAGCACCCGATTTCCCGTCGCATTGATCATCGTCACAAAGTCGGGATTGCGAAATGCTATACCAACACCTGCTTTCAGCCTCACCACCCACGGACTTCCATCGAGGGAACCACCTTCGCCCCGATGTTCCAGGCATTCAAGGTAACGTACGTTTTCGCGATGCACTAGCTAACTTTGTATATTCAGGGGACAGTTGAATTTGTGTTCCAATAACATTCACTCCATTCTACTCATTGTTTTGTTGTATTCTATGAAACCCACGTACTCCTCTTAGTAATGCCTCTGGCCCTGATTACAATAAATGACTAAATATTGACGAACATTTTGTAGAGAAAAGCAGAGAAGGGCTCGAAAACGGCGATATTTCTATTTCTTTTCTGAAAGGGATTAGCCGATGCGAGGCTGAATATTTCCGCTGGTTCATTAAGTTCCTGATCTGAAACTATATTCAACGCTGTCATGGTGAATGCTTGTGGCTTCAACGATGGATTCGCTCAACACAGCTTGTCACGACAGTCGTGACAGTGACCGGAAAGGTGGTTAGCTCTGTATCGACCAAGATAACTGATATGCCCATGAAGTCAAATATTTTGGCACATATCAGCTGAATACGGTAAACCATCCCTCCTGCGCTCTGACCACTGCCGTTTCCACGCTTCTTCCATTCATGTGGTCTGCTGGAGATCGAATTCATTTTTCGCACACTTCGACAACTCGTTTAGGGCAAAACATGGGGGCCTTATTGCCACATTCTTCAAGGAAATCCGATAGAATTTAGGTTGCATGTTATGTCGTCATAATTAGTGTTGTGGTGTCTGAAGTGCGGTCTGAGACAGGACCGCTCCGCTAGCTCGCGCCCCAGCTGTGGCCGCGAAGAATAACATATCGAGGAATAGCCAGCAGGCAAAGGTGTTTACTGGGGAGCTCCACAAACTGATGGCCTCTTCTGTACAGTACTGGCGGAAGGCGGGAGTGGCGTCACTTTGACAGCTGGGGCTCCCAGCGTGGTCCAGACCCGTCCGCCTGCATAACAATCGCTCCGCCGTCTCTCTTATCGGCAACTCCCGCACTGCCGCCGAAAATGAGAGTTGGGGAAGAGGTCCGCCCGCCTGTCTCCAGCGTTCTCCGCTGCCGCTTGGAGGGAAGCTGAGCCTTCAGCGTGGCGGCGCCGCCACGCTGTCACGTGGTACGGAGCAGCTGCCGGCTGCGCGGTGCCGTGGCTGATCACGTGGTTCGTCACGTGTTTGGTCACGTGACCAAGTTCCACTCGGCCAGCTGTAGCTATCGCGTCACTCAAGGTTTAACCAGAGCTAAACTACCGACAATTTTTTTTAAATGTCTCCATGGGGATAAGTCGCTGAGACTACGCCGCATGTAGCCCAGAACGCGTGAGGCTTCAGAGCAAATGGATTCGATGTGTGCAATCCATGATAGCGATGGTGTCATGTGCAGGCCAAGATGTTTTTATGATGATGCGTGGGCATGATTAAAATATTTCCGACCCTTTAGTCACCTAATCCACTAAGCCACGTTGCTCCGCCTTCTGGGATGGACCTACTTCGAAAATTTTGGGTGTACTTTGAAAATTTGGGTGGTCGGCCACCTTCAAAATTTTCGATGGCCTCAGATTTTTTTAATTTGGCGCAACCCTGATTTGCCTTCTGCTGGTCACGTGATGTTGATGACGTCACCTTCTCGATAGCTTTCATAAATAGTGGGGAGTCCTCGCATCACGAGTGGCACAATGTCGCAACGGTTAAGTGGCGGTCCACTGCTCTAGCTCGTAGTTGTTGAAAAAACAGCCACCGATGGGGCTTGTGAGATCAAAGTTGCTCTTTCCGAGCTCCCGTTAGGCTCATGCGCAGCGCCACGGTGGGCAGTTTGCTCACTATCGAGTGGGTAGGCCGCCACATGCAAAAGTGGGCAGGTTGCGGTGACGTCAAAAATTCACGCGACCTCTTTCAACCAACCAGAGAAATTCATGAGAGAGGAGCCGAAAATATTTTGTGGGACGACAACCCAAACGCTACCAAGTCAAAAATTAAACTTCACATTTGCACTAATTGCTACAACATTTTGATGAGAATTTATTCATAAAAAGTTTTCATATATATGCATCCGTGAAATGCTGTAGATGTCGAAATTACGCGTAGCTTGTGTTCTTTTTATTACGACACTTAAAATGGCTGCTGTGAAATTTTAATAAGCATTCTGCTACAGAAGCGTGCACCTCCTGAGTTAGCCCGATGAAACGAGGCGGTTAGCTCGCTCAGTAAGGCAAATGGACATTAAGCAGGGACATGGTTTTGACAATCGCTTATCTAGCATTTTTTCCTATAGCCCTCTTCACAAGTTGCGGATGGAAATATGTATATGAAAAGCGGTTTCTTATCTCAGGTATGGCACGTTCTAGAACGCAATGAATAATAGCTGGTGGTGAAACTTCCTCTAAGTTTAAAACCAATATTGGATAGCGATTCGGGCACCCTTCAATACAAGTAAGAACTGATGGCAGCTCCAAATAACACGCCTGGTGTTGGGTTTTAATATTAGGCTGCTTTCGAAGTAGCAGCGACTTGCGCACTCCACTCTACTAATGATAGTTTTATTATTCTTCTGAGAATGTGTTGTGTGCTGGGTGCATAACAATATAAAGCTTCGCATGAGAAAAAAACGAAGGCAAGTACACTGTACGCAAGCAGGAACAGTTCTTTGTTTCTGTTGCTTATTGTGCGGAGAAAAATACAGCCAAAAAGGGGAAAAAAGCGAGCACGCCAAGGAAACAAAGCGGTCATATACAGTTTATGAACAATCAATTCGTTCGAGTAAAGCGTGTAGAATAGCTTGTGAAAAAGTTGACCTCTTGACTGATCCATCGGCGACACAACAGATTACGCAAATACAGTGCAGCAGAAACTGCGAATGTGTGAATATTTATGGGCTACTGATTTCCAAGGAATGAAGCACTTCATCATGTAGCCCTTCCTCGGGCAGCGCAGAATCGGAGCAAAGGGTCGAGACGGGATTTTATGTGGGCCTACTTTTACTGAACAGAAAGCGTGATGTCTAAAGTGCTTGACCTGAAGTGGACTACACGCATTAAATTTTATGTATCCCAGTGCTGGAAGCAATGACGACTGAGCGCGAGAGCGATTTCCTCTCGGCAACTTGAAGCCATTGAAAATAAATACTGCTTCGCTTGCATATTCAATTTCCACTGAACAATGTGAATTTCATAGCATCATATACCTTAAGGGCTACCTTAGACAACTTGCACTTATGATCTGGGGCATTACAAAAATCTCAGTAACAGACCATTGGCACATATGTCGTAATACGCAGCGCCATTTTTTTTTCACAGAACCAAAGAGAGTAGCAATTTTTAAGTGCGCATCGAAACTCTACGCAAGCATGAAAACCTGGCTTGCAACCATTTGCCTAACGTTACCAACCCTTAAAGTTCACTGTCGGTAATAAGATAAGACTTTTTCTAGAACAATTCACGTTTGTTATCAGCAAATATCAGTGAGTGCATTAGCCCATACCTTTGATAGTGCACAGGAAACGTCACTTTTGTTTGCTCATCAGTAAGACCACTAAGAGCTTCGAGTCGCAATGATTGCATGTAGCTATTTCTGAGGCATCTCCAAACCAAATTATAAAGTATAATATATAATTATAAAGTATGCGCTCAGTCGATGCTCGAATCAAGATAACGGCAACGACAGCGTAGTGTGTGCAATTCAACAATACTACATGCGTAGCTTTGGTTCAGTTGGATAAAATCTGTTTCCTCGTCCTTCCTAGTGCTTTGCAAGCTCATCTAGAGTTTGAATAGCACATATACCGGATGTTTCAGCGAGCACTTGCAAAAATTTTGAAAATAGGCTTTTTGGGGTAAAAATATGGCTTCCGCGGCATTGTGTTCCCAGTGTGGGCGGACACCACAAAAACTGGTGAATCGACTGAAGTAGTAAGCGCGCTAACTAATTTTAATAATTATTTTTTCTACTATCAGAGTTAGGCGCCTAGTTGCAATTATAGGTATGTAGCTGGTCGTTATAGTAACAGCCATATCAGTTTTTAGGTTTTCGAAAGCGCTATTACCCTTTGCGCTGTGCCTCGACAAAATTTGTCTTTAACGACTAGTTACGTGCAATAGAGGGGCTGCTTTGCCCGCATGCTTTTGAGAACGCATGTATTTTCGCACGATGCAGCAAACTTTTGTCGAGCCACAGCGGCGAGCACAATCCCGTTTTCGAGATTCTAAAAACTGATAGGGCTATTACTGGCAAAGGATAGGGTTAATGGGAGAGACATGGGAGAGGCCTTTGCCCTGCAGTGGGTGTAGTAAGGCTGATGATGATGATGATTACTAACAACCGCCTACAACCTTTGACTGCAACTAGGCGCCTAACTCTACAAGTTCAAAGGTTGATTACTAAAAATTAGTTAACCAGCTTACTATTTAAGACGAAGCACCAGTTTTCTGGTGTCTGGCAACACTGGTATTATTATGCCGTAAAAGCCATATTTTTACCCCATAGAGCCTATCTGAAAGTTTTTAAGAGTATTCGCTGAAACATCCGGAAGTATAGGTTTATTTGCATGAAGTCTGTGTTTTATTAGTGCAGAAACACTATTCCAATGGGTAAACCCCAACCAAGATCTCGTATTGTTTTTGGGTTTGTGCAAAGTATCTTACGATAACGACAGTTTTGCGCAAAGCGAAATAAGTAGAAATAAACAAAACAAATATTGCCGTGACTGTGATTCGAACCCATGGCGGCGCGAACAGGTCAGCATCGCTGGCCAGCGCTCGAGAGGAGTGCGCTATCACTGCATTTTTTTTTTCAACATGGCAGCCGATCACGCCTAGTTTTAAAGAGCAACACCCTCTTGCTCTGTGCGTTAAACATCGTCGTCTTAATAAACTTCCGTCTGCGGCGCGAAGGCACAGACAGAGAATTCTCTGTCTTGATCGTCGTCGTTATCGTTCATGCAAATATGCCTTCGCACATTTATAAAATTTAGGCAAAACTTTCATCATTTTCTTCACTCCATTTCTTTTCTCAACGCATTCGAACTGCTGGTTTTATGTGTGCATTATTCACAAAGGCACTTGTTAGGGTCCCCAATTTTACGCCAGCTTTCGCTTCTCTGTTCGGACTATCCCATACATCTAGCTCCTGAAAGAATTATTTTATTGCGAAGCATTCTTTGCCTACCTGACTCCAGATTCCGCAATGTATGTGCCCATCTAAGGTGTGGCCTGCTGAGCGCCCAGCGCCCTGCGCTCGCTCATAGCCACTCAGTGCGGCACCGCACCTGGACCCATCGGGGCACCGCGCGCACGCACAAATGTGGCTGGTTGGATCGCTGGCTCCGCAGCGCTAGCTCGCCGAGCGGGCGGCAAGTCGGTTCGCCTTTGCCGTACTGACTTCGGCGAGCCGTGTCAGAGGAGGTGGAGCCTCACAAGTGGCCACCACCGAGAGTAGAAGAGCTCCTCAAAAAAAAATATCGATGCGTACATGAAATGAGTGGAGCCGCGCTACAACAGCGCACCCACGAAATCAACAATGCGAAGCAACAGCTTCTACAGCACATGCGGGAAGCCACCTGAAAACAGCGTGTCCTCAATAACTCCAGAGCAACGTCGAAAATATGGACTGATAAAGTGAGAGAAAATAAACGACCTTATAGACATCCGGCGCAGTGGTAACTGCCACATTTTCTCCGCTCTTGTTCGCCATCACTCTTTATGTTATCCTATATTTAGGCAAACAATTTTCTTGCCGTCTTAACGACTTTGAGCCTTGTACAAAACCAGGGAGTCTGTATATATCACTAAGTCACGTCACTTTTTGAAAATAATGTACCCCGAAGGCACCAGAAGATCTTTAAGCTGCACACATAAAGCTATTCACTTCATGTAGACAATAAACACTAATTGAAAGAACATTAAAAGTACCGGGATATATCAATCATTTTCCAGACGACAAGACAAAAGGCAGACCCATAAACATACCATATGCCAAGAGTGGTGACAAAAAACCAAATGATGTTTAATTAGGGCCAAAAATTTTAACGCTCTGTTCGCTCCTGCTAAATTCATGAATCAACTCTCTTCAAGAGGCATGGTAGAATGTAAATGCATCTTAGTGTTCCTTCAGCATGATGTTTCTGTCGCACGCTAAATGAATGTTACAAAATCTATGGGATCCGTGAAAACTTTGCGCAGAATCTGGTCACATTTATTACATATTTCCTTAACCTGCTTAGTCTGTTTTATTGTAATCGCTTCATTTTCCTGTTCATGAAATTTAACATTGCAACTATGCAATGCATTGTCACAAAAATCTGGAGAGGTGCGTGCACTCATAAGTTGTTATTGAACTATTCTCTTTCAAAGCGACTTTCTCTAGACGAGCGACAAGAGAGCGAAAATATGCAAGACAAAAAATACAAGGCAACGCCGGAACATTCGCCGTGCGGTAACCTAAACCGACGCCTCTTCTGTATGCGTAGGTATTGATATTCACGCTACCACCACCCAGACCTTGCGGAGCTCGCTATGACAAGAGCTGCAGACCATGCTGCAGACTCTGCATGCGGGGTAGCCATTGCGAGGTACCTTATAAGCGTGCATTTCTCCTATGCAGAATATTTTCCCGGGTGCCGTGAGGACCGGCCGCATCTCCGCACACACTCTCTGGAGAGGAAGCTGTCCTGTATTCCCAACTACCGACAGATAACTTCCCCTTGCCGCAACACAGACGTGCCCATCGCCTCATCGACATCCTTCATCATGTAGCCTTTTCTCAAACCCGTTTACACTCTACCACGTGGCGTGGAAAAGTGCTAGCATCCACCAACTGCCTTTCCGCCCGCTCTAAGGGCCTCATGAATCATTGGTGGTCCCTCCTCTTGCCCAGCCACCACTTTCCGCTGTTCCTCTACGCGAAGGACATAGATAGAAAGAGAAATTGTTGCCAGGAAGAAAGAAAAGGAAACTGCACAGGCCTGCTCACTGGCTCAAGCCGAACCACAATCGCTACCACGTGTAGATAGTAGGAGAGTTGAAAGATGGGATAGAAAGACAGGACAGTAAAGACGCGCTAAAGACAAGGCCGATCCTGCAGGCAGTGCAATACCGGGCCAACCGTTGGCGGGAGTGAAGCATTCGTCAAACTCTCCGCCACATTTCCAAAAATAAGTAAAATTGGACCCGTAACAGATACTCTACGGGGTCCGGACATTCGCTCTCGCGAAGGACATAGCGGACAGAGCTAGGCTTTTGTAATAAGAGGCCCGCACAATGGCTTTTTTTACTTGAATAAACGCTTCTCTTTCCTTTCCCCGCGCAAGTGCCTCGACCTTATATTACTGATTGAGCAATACACTAAGAAATTTCTATCCGCTTACAAAAAAGCGGCTAAAAAACGCACTATGAAACGCAGCATGGTTGTAAAGAATACCCAAAGCGCTTCTCAGGATTTCAATGTGACATTCAGCAAACGGTCACCTGAGGCAGTTTTGGCAGCGACAGAAGAAAAGATGGTACAAAGCACTCCTCGAGCGAAAACACAATGCGCTTAATCCATCAGGGCTATAGTCTCAAAGCAAAAATAAAATTTCCAGTTGTTATAGATGGAAGGCCGTGGCAAGAATATACTGAATGATATCAATCATAAAAACAAGCCCATTCTTTTCAGGCGCTGATGCGGTCATCCCCTTAACGTAATGTAAAACTGCATTTACAATGAAATATGTTGCTATATATAGTAAAGAGTCTCATTGTAAATGCTGAAATAAGTTCTATGATGCAATAAACTCAAAAGTTTGTCATACAAATATCATATAATTATACAAATCATAAAAATTACCATAAAAATTTCAATCATTCTTGCAAAATTATGCATTTCTCATACAGATATCGTATAAAATCATTAAAATGATGACATCTCTATGACGAAGCCTGTATGAGGGTATTGCATTATACAACTTTTTTCACCTGGAAATTAAGAAAAATAACAGCCACACAATCGCTTTTCAGTACTGTTAATATGGGTGGGCATCCCTTTGAACTTTTATAACATGAGCGGGTAGTGAAAACAGTAATTAGTCAATGCGAGATTTCATGCGATGCATAAAAGTGGGCATTTGCCGCATAATCGACCTGATCAGCTTCAGCCACGAGCCGAAGCATTTTCTTTGTGGAGACGTCTTTCAATGACATGAGGCCTAAAGCTGACAGTGATTATAATTTACCTTGTCGGCTTATCATGGCTTGGTTCAAAATACTCAGAACTGACTGCGAGCATCTTGGACGCCCGCGAGATTTTGCAGCGCATTTCCGTGCCGTTAAGTTTGGCCTACTCCACGCCAGCCTTGGAATGTCGTTGGCGCGCCACAAGCCTCAAAGATGTTATGTTTTTTACAACGCAGTTACAGGTTTCTAAAAAGGCGTCAGACCACCCGATGAAGGAGCATTTCTTTCTTTACGCACTGAAGTGCTTTTTGAATCCTCGTAACCTCCACTGGAGATAGATTTGTGAACAAGGCCCCCGTAAGCCGGGGCCGAAACGTCATCATTTTAACGATTGGTCGGCGCTTGAAGATTTTCCGCCGAGATAGTAATCTGCACTGATAGTCAGAGCGTAAGAGTCACCTAAGCGATCAAAACGAATGTTTATGTAGTAGTAGTAGTAAAGACTTTTATTCGACCATAATTTATAGGCCGAGCATGTCGACCACCTGGGCGACCAGAAGCCGCTGTTCTTCTTCCCCTTCAGCGCCAAGCCAGTCGAGCCAGGTGGTGATGGATAGAAAGGGTGGGGGGAAGGAACCCGACTGCTGAGCAGCCGGGCAATAGAAGAGGCAATGGGCCAGGTCCGCATAGATGCAGGGGCAGTGGGGACAGGAAGGGTCCGATCGATAGCAATAGTGGAAGAGGCGGGACGGGGTGATAACTGCATTCATCTGAATGTGCCGAAGAAGGCGAGACTCCGGCACCGTGAGTGATGGATGAGGAGGAGGGTAAAGGCGTTTGTCGAGGCGGAGCTCAAGGTAGACCTCTTTTATGGTGCGGCGAAGGGTGAGCCTCCCACCGTCCTCCGAGGGCTTGGGCCAGGGGATCAACGGTGCCCGGAAAAGTGTGTCGCGGGCGAGCTGATGGGCCAGCTCATTGCCGTCAATCCCTGAATGCCCAGGGACCCAGCGGAGGAAAACGATGGAAGGCTGCAGTGCGGAGACCGCTCGCTCGACCTCCTGTTGGAGAGAAGGGGTCAGGGTGCGTTTCTGTATGTGGTGTATAGCGGCTTGTGAGTCTGAATAGACTGTGTACTCTTGGAGAGAGGGAAGGAGGGCAAATGACTGGAGGGCATGCGCAATGGCGAGGACCTCGAGGGACAATGCGTCTGGAGGGTGTAGATACGGCCCGCTGGTGTGGGTTTCAGGAGAAGGGAGGTGTGGATGGTACAGGGCGTAGCCGCAGGAACCTCGAGGAGCCACGAAGGAGGCATCCGTGTAAGCTACACCCTGGGTATCAAAGAGAGGGGAATGGTGCTGTGCGGCCGCATGACGACGTCCGGCGTGCAGGACGGGGGACATGTTGGTCGGGAGGGGAAGGATACGAAGATTGGGAGCGGGGGTGGGAATAGGAGAGGTAAACGGGGAGATTGGAATGGGCGAGATACCCGCTTGAGTCAATAACCACTGACCCTGACGGGTAAGGGAAAGCCGGGCGAGTTGTGAGTCACGATGGAGACTGAGAAGAGAACGAAGAGGATGGAAGAGGCCTGTGGCAAAGAGCTTAGTGGTAGAGGTAGTGATAGGGAGGTTGAGAGCTGCCTTGTAGAGGCCCACAAGGGCAGTCTCGAGAGCGTTAAGTTGAGTCTCATTGAATGAAGCGTAGGGTGCAAAGTACAAGACTTTGTTGAGGGCCAGCGCGTGGGCAACGCGGCACGCGTGAGCCTCGTGGAGACCTGAGCGTCGAGTGACCACGCGCCGCAGGAGGTGAGTTACAGAGTGGCAGGTGGTGACAGCGCGGTGGAGGGCTTGCACATTCTTAGCCGCATGCAAAGGGAAGCCAAGAACTTTGCACTGTGTGACGACAGGAATGGGAGAGCCAGAAAGGTGGAGAGAGACGAAGTGGTTGTGTGAGCGCTGGTAGGAGGAATGGTTGAGAAGGAGAAGCTCGGATTTCTCAGGAGCAGGAGAGAGGCCAGCGGTGGTGAGAAAGGAGTCGATGAGATCTAGGCCACGTTGCAGGGTGTCCTGTACGTGACCGGGAGAGCCAGATGAACACCAGAGAGTGATGTCATCGGCGTAAAATATATGATGCAGGTCGGGAATTTCAGCTAGCTGGGAGGCGAGAGGGGCCATAGCGAGATTGAAAAGGGTAGGAGAGAGAACAGCACCTTGAGGAGTGCCACGGGTGAGGTGGTGTGGGTTAGACAAGTGGGTATCTACTCGAAAGCGAGCCACACGTTTAGAGAGGAATGAGCGGATATAGGAGTACATGCGGGAGCCACAATCCAAAGAGGCGAGTTGAGAAAGGATGTGATCGTGGCAAACACCGTCAAAGGCCTTGCGCACATCGACAGTCACAAGTGCGTAAATTTGAGTGGGTGTAGGGGACAGGAACGTTTGCTGGAGAATCAGAAACATGTCCTGTGCACAGACGCGGCGTCGGAAGCCAATGAGAGAATGGGGGAAGAACTCCCGTGCCTCAAGGAAATCAGAGAGGCGAGTCAGAGCCATTCGCTCAAGGGTCTTACCAACGCACGACGTCAGGGAGATTGGGCGGAGGTTAGAGAGAGAGGGAGGTTTGCCCGGCTTTGGAATCATAGAAATAAGGGAGGATGTCCAGGAGCTCGGCAAGCAGCCGCTCTCCCAGGCCTCATTGTAGGTTTGAAGGAGGAATTCTTTGGCGCAGTCAGGAAGGTTACGAAGTGTGGTGTATGTAATGGCATCCTCACCGGGAGCCGAGCGTGTAGAATTAGCAGCCAGAGCAGATTCGAGCTCCCGGAGAGTGAAGCATTGGTCCAGATCGGGGTTAGGTCCACCTGAGTACATCGGGTAGGAGGGTGCCAGAGGGGGCGGGAGGTAGAGAGAGGCGAGTTGATCAAAAACTTCGGAGGGAGTCCCCT
This sequence comes from Amblyomma americanum, assembly GCF_052857255.1. NCBI lineage: Eukaryota > Metazoa > Arthropoda > Arachnida > Ixodida > Ixodidae > Amblyomma > Amblyomma americanum. The sequence goes on from NC_135498.1 coordinate 103,638,448, forward strand.
GAGTGAGGGCTTTAGCTAGAGTGGGAGCAAGGGCAGGCTTACTGCCAAGGAGGGATTTAAAGAGAGACCATGCGGATCGCGAGTGCAATGCAGAATCAAGGCCATCACAAAGAGCACTCCAACGAGAATGCTCGAGGGAGGCGCAGTGGGCGACGATCTCAGCCCGCAGAGCAGTGATCCGGGAGGAAAGTTGGGCATTGTGTGGTTGGGAGCGAAAGGAGCGTTGAAGACGTTTACGGCGACGCCATAAACGGATAAGGTGTGGATCTGGGTCCTGGATTGGGTAACGAGAGCGAACGCGACGGCTACTGGACGTGAGCGCTGCAGAGATGCGCGACGTCCAGTCGTCGTAGGATTGAAAGGAGTCGGAGGCGAGATTTGTGCGAAAAGCATGCCAGTCAGTGTGAATAACCGGATGACAGCGAGGGATGTGGGAAAGAGAGGTGGTGATATGGATGAGAAAGTGGTCACTTAGAAGAGTTTCGGCTGTCACCTGCCAGTAAAAGGAAAGTGATCCCCGAGAGAAAGTGAGGTCGGGTGTCGTGGAGCGTTGTGAGGCAATACCCGCTCGAGTAGGAGAGCCAGGAGTATTAAGAAGGGTGAGGTGGCGTTCCTGGGCCAGACAATGCAGGAGGCGGCCGGGTTTGAGGGTTTGTGGGTAGCCCCAGAGTGTGTGAGGGGCATTAAAGTCACCACCAAAGAGGAGATGGGAGGTAGAAGGAAGAGAGTGAAGGAATTTGCCCAGAGCAGAGAATAAAGAGGAAGTGACAGGGGGGTTGTAAAAAGACAAAAGGACGAGTGAGATGCGGGAAGAAGGGTGGTAATAAACCACACAAACTAAATATTTAAGGAGGGTGGAGGGGATGTCAATTTGCTCTACGAGCACGTCACTGCGTACATAAATAGACGCAAGTGGCGTGGCCGTAGTGGCATGGTAGGCGCGGTAGCCTGGGACATTGCGGGCCGTCCGGGTTTCCTGGAGAAGGAGAAAATGAGGCAGAGAGGGGCGGGTGAGTAGGTACTGGTGGAGGGGGGTCTTATTGTGGCAAAGATTTCGGCAGTTCCACTGCACAATTTCGAGGTCCTCGCCAAACGCCATTATGAGAGTGGAGAGGAACGCGATGGTACGCGTTCCTTCTTTTTTGCCGGGGGCAGTGACTCATGGACGGATTGGAGCATAGATGTGAAAGATTCCAATTGCTTTGATTGTGCTTGGAGGGTGGTAAGAATCTGGAGAACCGAAGTTTCCAGCTGAACCAAGCGAGTGTGATGTGCCTGTGTGGTGGTTTCGACAAGGTCAGCCAAAGGGGCGACCTGGGCACTGGAGGAGGGAGTGGGGAACGTGGCAAGGTGCTCATTTAGCTTGCTAAGCTGGGAGGTAAGAGAGGAGGTGGTTGTCTGGAGGGTTTGAGTCAAGGCATGTATCTGCTGTTGTAGATCGTGGGAAATGCGCTGCTGCTCTCGCTGCTGGCGTTCGAGCATTGCTAGCCGGAGGTCGAAGGAGCGGCTCGCGTCAGTCAAGGATGGAGAGGGTGGTGTAGTGGAAGAGAGGGACGCTGGCACCGAGGATCCTTTAACTATGGCGGCGAAGGAGCCTGGTGGTGACGTGATCGGAGCTGATGGATATTCATGATTAGAGGAGGAGGACGAGGAGGAGGAGGAGGGGGTGGTGGGTTGAGTGGCCCGGCGCAAAGCTAAGATAACATAACTAGGGCAGAATTTGCCAGTGCCTGCATTTTGTTTCACAGCCGCTTCATGTTGCGCTGCAAATGCACGTCTCCGAATAATGCCGGAAACTGGCGATAAATGTTAGTTTTCAAAGAGCAGTCAGCCTGCACACCATGTTTGATGAAATCTTCTTATTATTCACTCTATTATCACGCAGTAATGGGCAATCATAATTTTTTTTTTGCTTAGGAAGCAATTTATGACCACCCTTTACGATCTTTTCACGGCGAATTATAGCCTTTGAAATGTGGAAAATCGAACTATGCGGATTATTTCTTGTAAAGTGTAGGAAAGAGCATTTTAATGTTTAGACTTCCGTGATAAGAGAATCACGGTGAGGCTCATTGATCTATCATGCTCCTCAGGCTAAAATGGGCAAAGCTTTCGCATTGACCTTAATGTGTCGCTTTAAGCCAATAAGCGCAAAAAGTCTTGCGAGGGTTCATTGACCCCACTACAACCACTGTTGATCCAATGCTTATGGGAACCTCCACCGAGAAGTATATTTTTGTAATAAGGGAGGGATAACTTAGCAGCATCTAACATAGCGCAGCCATATGGCTATAAACGAAAGCTATATAACTTTCACGGAAACTTCGAAATTGAAGACAAAATGTCCTTGGACCAAGTTTCAACCCGAACCACCGCATGTCTCGGGCAATCACTCAAGAGACTGAATTAACGAGAAGTACAAGCAGATACGGTGAAACCGGATATATCAACAACTAGGAGTAGGAAAGGTGTTGATCCAAAGTTTATGGGAATATACCTGTCTAGGGCGAATCTTCAACTACCATGTTTCCTTTGCCCCTAGTACCAAGTGGCTTTCCTTTGTAACCTTACGGATGCTCCGGGGTGGCCAATATCGATTACGTACTCCCATTTTAAAAAATTAGTCCACCTTGGGAGATTTCCTTAACCGCTGGACTTCCACCGTTGCACTTCGAGTTTTAATCAATTCGCGCTAGCACTACCATCTGCTAGCAGTCCTTGTAAACTCAATTGACAGAGCAACTGCCCCGGACAGGCGGTGGTCCCAGGTTCGATCCACAGTCCACGAGGAATTTTTTTTCACGTACTATGTATATCTGAAAGCAGTATAGTTTTCCTTTGTAGTCCTTTGGCGATGCTTTATTTGGATGGTAATTGCAGAGCCCCTAGCTTTCGCCGATGCTAAGCCTAGAACATCACTACTCGCAGTTGAAATAGTGAGACATTATATCGAACACTGAAAAATAAAAAAAACGCGTGACAACCATTCCAACCGGGATCTTTACCTTTCCTTTACCAGCCGCGTGCGGTAGCTCAGTGGTTATGGTGCTCGGCTGCTGACCCGAAAGATGCGAAAGACCCCAAACACGAATTTCGATGGAGGCGAAATTTTAGAGGCCCGTGTACTGTGCGATGTCAGTGCACGTTAAAGAACCACAGGTGGACGAAATTTTTGGAGCCCCTCACTACGGCGTGCCTCTTAGCCTGAGGTGCTTTGGGACGTTAAACTCCATTAACCATAAACCAAAGCTTTCCTTCATCGTGGAATCAGGATTAAAAAGATAAGGTTTATTTTGAGTATTTCAGGGACAGTTGGGTTTCCTATTTCGATCGGCACTACTAATACAAATCTGTACAGATGATTAATACAACCAAAATTCTTCACCTAGCTAGCAATAGGAGCGAGCCCACCAACAACTAAGCAAAGAATTTAAAAAAGCAATAATTAATGTGTTTCTCGATAAGTCGCCGCATTATTCTCTAGTAGGCGCCCTTCATTACTCCGTGTTTTCACTATGCTGAATCTGTTCAGTGGTAAACTCTCTCTAATCAAAACATGCTAAATCATAAGAAGATTGTTTTTCGGCCTAGAAATCTCGTCAGTGCACTAAACCGTCAATTGGTCTTCAACTTTCGGTTACCATAACTACGTACGTGTCAGTCACTCACCCCTGTGAGCGCCGTAGACTCATTTCAACACCAATTCGTCTCCATATATCCGGAACTCCACTTCAAGAAAGTTCGAGAGTAAAAATCTTGGACTTGGCTATACACGAGTCAGGAACAGGGACTGCTTGGCTTTCTCGAGGTAAAAATTAAGCGATTCAGGCGTTATGTCTGACTAGACGCGTTGCTCCTAAAACAGGCAGCGCCCGCTCTCATGCTGCATGACCGTTAGTGCGGCAGGTTGTGCAACCGCGCCTCTTTTACCAAGCTCAATTCCAGCATTTGACGAGGGCTCAATGGGATCGAAATGAAGCCTTTAATCGAGTGGAAATGAGGGCGATCACTTCCCTTCTCCGCATTACCCAGACCGTGGTGCTCCGAGAACATGCGCAGCTGACCGCTCTAGATGAGCTAATGCAAGCTGGCTTAAGTCTAATCTTGCACACACAACGAGTGCACTCAGGGCATACGCATCATCGCACTCCATTCTACACCCCCCTCTGCCAGCTCTCTCTCCCTGGCGTTCTGTGCAGCTAAGCGACAACAAGCCAACTGATCTACGTCGGCCATCAATTACCCGCGCGGCGTCGTCGTTTCGCGACCGAATTACAGAACAAGACGCTGATCTGCCGCATCGCTCGAACGTTTCAACGCATCGCTCCAACGGCAGGTTACTGTCCTTGCAAGCCTGCCCTGAACAAAACGTCCAGGTTTCGTTTCCCAGAACCTCCTTCTTCATTCTGTTGTGAGAAGCTTGCTGTACGAGCGACACTTTTCTTTCTGGCCGCCGTTTCCATGGTACCTACGGCCTGTATTGTCATTCGCACCGACGCTCTACTACGACACTCCTACTACTACGCGTCAGGCGTACCCCAGAAATTTGCCAAGACGTCCATCGTCTAGCGGCATGCATTCCACAGCCAACCCGTATCGAGTGGGTCTAACCTCACAAAACCGTGCACATTCTGCGACTCACCTTGTCACCCCGACCTCGCATTTTCCACGAGTCCTCACTCTGGATGACCCTACCTTCTTTTTAACAAGAAGGAAACACCTCCGGTGCCGCATACGTGCTCTAATCCCTTCGAGAGCGGTGACCCTCCCCCGCGGACTTCAGCGTGCAGAGGAGGTTGCGCTTCGGAGGATCCGGATCAGGGTTGCCCTGACTGCAGCCGTGACTCGAAAGTGGCGCAAGTTCAAGCTTTATATCCCCACCCCGTGTGTTCAGTCTGCAAGAACAGAAATACTGAGGTCGATGCTCACCACCTGCTGTAGGTTTTCCCGGCGCTGAAGCCGACGAGAATTCGGCACCTGCGGGCAGCGGGTCTCTCGCCGAACAATCCTACTTCATATACCGCTTGGACGCAGGGACCATATCATCGTTCAATACTTGACTTTATTAGGTCAGTCAACTGTTTTTTTCCATTTCTTAAGCATCCTTGTCGTTACATGCCCTTTTATGCCCTGACGCAATAAACATCTCTTAAAAAAGCGTTTGTCTTCCTAGTTTACGAATTTGTGTGGATTTCCAAGCATTTCAGTGAGTTGCGAATTGCGTTGTACTGTTCACAAGACGCGGCGTGCAGCCTTGAGAGTGCACGCTTACTTGTTACGTTTTGAATGAACTCCAACCATTATAGTCTAGAAATGGTCATCCACATCATAGTGGCCTGTGTTATCTTTCGGTCCTGCTCGTGAACTGTAATTTCTTATTATGCAGTATTGCGCGAAAACAACCTGCACTTTGCATCAACGATTTGTCCAGCATATCTGGTGTCGCGGTTTCATTATCTAGTTTTTTGCGGTCGCTTTGTATAGATTGGCCCGAGTGTCGTGAGCGTGGCATATAATATATTTTTATTACTGCTTACTGAGCAGAGACCGCTCCTTCTTGATAGTATTATTCATTGAGAATACCGCTCTCATGCTTAGTGGGGAAACATTTTGTCACATGAAACGCCGCTAAAGGACCGCTGAGGGCAAATAAAGTTGCCTAAATCAGTTGAATACAGCGTATTAGTAATAAAGATGGCACTTGCATAAAAAATTTAACCTTTAAAAGCAAGAAACACGCCGAGACTTCAAATATGGGTATCGCCGCCCCAGGCTGCTATCACATGCAAGGTGCGATGATGTCGAGTACATTCTTTTGCGTACCCCTGAATCTTTTGAGTACACCGCTCTATCTAGTTTCACCCAATGACCAGGGACTTGATAATTCTCTTGACGCCGTTATCAACGCTACGAGCCGGAATCTAGATGCAGGAAAACAAAAAAATAACTGCCTTATTAGCTTACTTGGCCAAATGCGAAGTATTGCGCTAGCACGTCGCGCTTCATTTCGCTTTCGGTTATATAGGCTGAGTTTCAAGGTCAGGCTTCAGGCAAGGATCGGCAAAATCGATGATTGCGGACCTCAGTGGTAGAGCACAAAAAATTTTGGGACAGTTTAACGCAACGTAAGAGGGCACTGCGATAGCGGTGTGTTCTGGATAGATTACTTATGGGCTAGATTAATTACGTATGGGTGGAAGTATATGAAGACAACGAAATGCAGGGCACAGTACGAGAGAGTGGTAGTTAAACAAGAAGTGAAGGCTTTCTGATCGGCTATGTCTCGAAATCCTTCTAGCTGGTGACAGGTCATTGCCGTTGACGGAGGTCTTCCGACATCTCGAGTTACCACGGACACGTACAAAGTAGTCTTGCCTCGACTTCCTACAGCTAATTTCGTCCTCGACACAGTCTCTCTGCATGCTGAACTCCAGAGTCGCCCTCAGAGTGCTCCCAACTTCCGAGACGCTCTCGAGGAGATTTTCGACCTCCGTGACATTCTGTGTATTGGCTAGTGCCAGATGAGCCAGGTTAGGATGCTCACCTGCGATAGTAGTTCCTCCAAGCAGAAGCTTGTTCTTCCTTATCGAAGATTTAAAGTGTATTGCTGCGAATATTTGCAGTGTTTGTTCGTTCTTCAACTCTGCCGCCACACCACTTCATCGCTTTGTTGGCGACGCAAGACGTGACTAGTTTATCTCGATTGATCGCAGCCAGGCAGAGCTGATTCTACGTCGTTCCGGAATGTTCTAGTAACTTTGCACGCTTTATCTCGAAAGTTCGCTATAGGCTTTAAATTGAGCACGGCCGACAGCGACGGGCATTCTATTCGACGACCGCCGAGCACGGCTGTCGCTTTTCCGCCGCCGAGTGATTCAGTCCATAGTGGGCGCAAGTAAGCCCAATAAACACTTTTGTTTTAGAAGACCTTTTGTACGTCTTCATCGCTCCTTCGACTGCCGTCACCATTACGTGACATCTGGTGGAGGTGCTAGGTTGCCTTCCATGTTCCGGACACCCCCTTCAAGTCGTGACGCCAGCCCTCAGCGCTTCGCACCCGAGGACGAGCCAGCAGCTCAGCGAGCCAGCCGACTTCTCCAGGGAGAGGAGCCTGAGTTAGGGACCTTGTTGGACCTCACCAGACAGCGAAAAAACGCTGCTACGAGCACCACAACCTCGCCGAAGATGTCGAAACCGATCATACTGCAGCAGCCATGGGTGCCGCCAACTTTCAATGGATACCTAGGCGAAGACCCCGAAGAATGGTTGGACCAATTAGAGCGCGTGGCGTCGTTCAACAAGTGGGATGATGCGGCAAAAATTGGACACGTATTTTTCTCTTTGGATGGCTCCGCACGCACGTGTTTTGAAAACCACGAGTCATCCCTTACGACATGGGAGCTATTCAAGAGATAACTATTGAAGGTATTCTTTTAGTATCGTGAAGAAAGAGCCGAACGACTCCTCGAGTCCAGGATCCAGCTTCCGAATGAGCCCGTCGGTGGTTACGTCGAGGAGATGAAGCACCTGTTTCGCCGCGCCGACCCCGAGATGACCGAGGAAAAGAAAGTACAGTTTTTAATGCGCGGCCTAAAAGAACAACTCTTTGGCAGCCTCGGCCGCCAGCCGCCAAAAACAGCTACGAATTCATGCAAGAAGCCTGCACGATTGAGAAGACCCTCGACGTCCGAGCTCGGCAGTACAATCGCCCTTCCTCTTCCTGTGCAATCCGTTCGGACACGAAGGCCATTACCAGCGGCAGCTTGCGTGAAGTTATCCGCGAAATCGTGCAATAGGAGCTATGCCGATTACCGCCATCCTCCCCACAGCCACAAGCAGCGACACTGATGGATGTTGTACGGGAAGAAGTGCACTTGGCACCCCGACAGCCACAGAACCCCAGGCCATGACCTATGCCGCTGCAGTAAGGACTCCTCAGCCCCAACGACAACCCCTGCATCCTGTCCGTCATGAACAACTTGTTCCCGAACGCCACCCCCTGCCCCCGCCCGCCCAGCCTACGATCGACGGTCAAGCCCCAGGAAATGCGACGCCTGGAGGACTTCCGACAACCGGCCGTTGTGCTTCCATTGTGGTGAGGCCGGCCATATTCTTCGTCACTCTCCGTACCGATGTATCGGTCTTCGAGGATTTGCCGTTAACGCCCCACTACCACGCTTCGACCAACGTCCGCAGGAAATCGACGAGTACCTGCGTCGAGAGGAGCACACGCCGAACCGCTTTTCGCGCTCATGCTGGCCGTCAACATCGCGCTTTGCGTCGCCACGCCGCAGCTAAGCAGCCGCGGTACGAGGAAGGACTCCCAGCCCCTGTTGTGGAAACTAAAGACAGCAACCTCTGGAGGTGAGGTTGCTCACGAGCGAAACGCCGAGGATCCTCCACCGACCACGCCACATGAAGACGCTGCACCCGCAACGCTGCATGAAGAACCTACACTCGATCGCCTCACCGACACCGCACAAAATGACAACCCCGACCACGAGGCATACTGCATTAAAAACGACGCCGCCACCCAGAAAAGCTTCGACCACACGACCCACCCGCGAAGAAGCCGTGACCCGACGCCGAGAGCGACATGCAATGCAAGAGCCACGACATCCGACTTAGAAGTAGTTATCGACGGCCGGAAATTTACCGCTCTAGTCGACACAGGAGCCGATTACTCGGTGATGAACGGAACATTCGCTGCGCAGCTGAGAAAAGTCACAACGGCTTGGGATGGCCCACAAACTTGCACCGCGGGGGGCCACCTCATTATGGCATCAGGACAATGCACAGCGCGAGTGACTGTCAAAGGACATACCTGTCCAACGACCTTTGTTGTGGTACGGCAATGCTCCCGCGAAGTGATCTTGCGTATGGATTCCCTTAATGAGCATCAGGCGATCATTGAGCTGCGATCCAAGCTGAACACGCTTTCGACGGACGATGCCAGCGCTTCGATGAAAACTCGGCAAAATTACGTCGCCCTGAGTGTCTTGGAGGAAGAAGTGAACGTCCCACCCCGTTCAAGCGTTATCATGACTGTAGGCGCCACGAAAGCAAATAACGCAGAAACCATCATCGAGGGGAACATGCAGTTGCTTCTAGACCGAGGAATCAGCATCGCAAGATGCATCGCACATTTCCGCAATGGCCAGGCTGAAGTACTGCTGACTAATTTCAGCGAAGAATACCGCCACATTAACAGAGGAACGACGATTGCTTTCTTCGAAGAAATGTCCGACGTACGAGAATCCCTCACCCTCTCGACCCCTCCGCAGAAGATTCGCCTGACCAAGAGAACTCGCCCACTTTCGACATCAACCAAGCCCTGCCGCTGAACAGACAAGAACAGATCCGCAATCTGCTTCGAAGCTACAGACAGTGTTTTTCGACATCGCCGAAGGTCCAACAGACACCAATTGCCAAGCATCGCATTATAACGGACCAACACGTCCGACCTCTCCGTCAAAGCCAATACCGTGTGTCAAAGCGAGAACGTCAAGCCATCAAGGACAAAGTCGAAGAAATGTTTCGCGACGACGTCATCCAGCCTTCAAGCAGCCCATGGGCGGCACCGGTTGTTCTAGTGAGAAAGAAAGACGGCACACTTCAATTCTGCGTTGACTACCGCCGCTTGAACAACATAACAAAGAAGGACGTCTACCCCATCCCTCGCATCGACGACACACTGGACCGGCTCCACAACTCCAGGTATTTCTCATCGATGGACCTCAAGAGCGACTACTGGCAAATTGAGGTGGATAAAAGAGATCGCGAGAAGACGGCATTCATCAATCCAGATAGGCTCTTTGAGTTCAAGGTGCTGCCATTTTGTCTCTGTTCTGCACGTTTCAGCGAGTAATGGATACAGTGTTGGCAGCAGTGAAGTGGTAAATTTGTCTAGTATATTTAGATGACTTCGTTGTCTTAGCCATGAATTTTGAACAGCACCTCAAAAGACTTCGAACACTACTACACGCCATCAACTCGTGTGGTCTAACCTTCAAAAAAGAGAGGTGCCACTGCCTGTGAAGATCTGATGTTTCCAGGCCACATCGTTAGCAAGGATGGAGTACGCCCAGATCCACACAAAACAGCTGCTATTGAGCAGTTTCCACCGCCGGCCGATAAGAAAGCAGTGCTTAGATTTCTCGGACTGTGCGCATATTAGCGACGATTTGTGAAAAACTTTTCGCGCTTCGCCGAGCCCCTGACCCAACTGACGAAGGCAGACGTGCCGTTTAAATGAGAAGTGCCGCAAGCAGAAGCCTTCAAGGAACCTCAACGTCGTTTACAGTCCCCACCGATACTCGCGCATTTTGATGAAAACGCCGATACTGAAGTTCATACCGACGCAAGCAGCGTGGGCCTAGGCGTCGTCCTCGTTCAAAAAAGTAAAGGGCTGGGGAAAGTCATCGCATGCGCTAGCCGTTCCCTTTCCAAGGCCAAGGCTAACTATTCGACTACTGAGGAGTGCCTTGCCATCATTTGGGCTACGTCAAAATTCCGCCCCTACCTGTACGGACGACCATTCACGGTGGTCAGCAATCACCAAGCGCTGTGCTGGCGTGACAATTTGAAGGACCCTCTGGCCAACTCGCTCGATGGAGTCTGCGTCTCCAGGATTTTCACATCACCGTCGTTTACAAGTCTGGACGCAAGCACTCTGACGCCGATTGCCTCTCACGAGCCCCTGAAGATACAACGCCGCCGGACGACGCTGAGTACGCCTTCCTGGGACCCATAAACTCCAGCTCTTTTGCTGAGCAGCAACGCTCGGACCCCGACCTAAAACTCCTCATCGAGTACCTGGAAGGCAAGCTTTCTTCACCCCCCGCTTCATTCAAGCGAGGACTGTCTTCCTTCTGTGTGCAGAATGAGGTCCTTGTGAAGAACTTTGCAGCGAGCAGAACAGCCTACCTTCTTGTTGTACCTGCTTGTCTCCGCGAAAAAGTTCTACACACTTCACACGACGAGCCGACAGCTGGGCATCTCGGGTTTACTCGCCCCCTCCGCCGCATTAAGACAAGTATTACAGGCCCCGACTGTCTGCCGATGTCGCACATTATGTGAAAACCTGCCGAGATTGTCAGCGACGAAAGACCCCTCCCACACGACCAGCAGAATTTCTGAACCCCATTGAACCTCCCTAAAGGCCCTTTCAGCAGATCGGCATGGACTTGCATGGCCCTTTTCCAACGTCAATGTCTGGAAATAAGTGGATCATCATAACGACCGACTACCTGACCCGCTGCGCCGAGGCGAAAGCCCTACCGAACAGAACAGCAGCAGAAGTGGCGAAATTTTTCGTGGAGTGCATTCTTCTTCGACACGGCGCCCCCGATGCGCTCATTACGGACAGAGGAACAACATTCACGGCGTAACTAACGCAAGCCATCCTGCGTTACAGCCAAACCAGCCACAGGAGGACAACTGCATACCATCCGCAGACCAACTGACTGACCGAGCGCCTGAACAAAACCATCGCCGATATTCGCGCCATGTATGTCGATGCCTAACACAAAACCTGGGATGTCATATTGCCTTACGTCGTCTTTGCCTACAACACCGCAGTGCAGGAGACCACCCAGATAACGCCTTTTAGGCTCGTCCATGGCAGGGCGGCCACGACCACGCTAGATGCCATGCTGCCCAACATTACAGAAGAGAACTTCGACGTTGCCGCCTACCTTCAACGCGCAGAAGAAGCTCCCACAATGGGTAGGTTCCATTCAGCCAGAGACCATCATCATCATCATCATCATCAGAAGAAGAAGAAGCTCGAAGGCCTGCCCGATTACGGATCAAAGATCAGCAGCGGTCCGACGCCAGACGCTACAACCTACGAAGGCGCAACGCGGAATACAAGCCAGGAGACCAAGTCTGGGTTTGGACGCCCATTCGCCGCCGTGGTTTGAGCGAAAAGCTTTTGCGCGGCTACTTCGGCCCGTACAAGGTTCTTCGTCGGCTAGGTGATCTGGATTATGAAGGCATCCCTGACGCAATGAGTGCATCCCAGCGACGCCGCATACGACTAGAAGATGTCCGTGTAGTCCGTCTGAAGCCGTATTATGCGCGCTAAAGGACGCTGCATTTCCATACTCTATTTTCGCAACATCCGTTTTATCTCTTACTAGTCGCATTATTTGTTTTAATGCATCGGGTCGATGCTTCTTTGAGAGTTGAGTAATGCCGCGAATATTTGCAGTGTTTGTTCGTTCTTCAAATCTGCCGCTGCACCACATAATCGCTCTGTTGGCGACGCAAGACGCAACTATATTTATCTAGATTGATCGCAGCCAGGCAGAGCTGTTTCTACGTTGTTCCGGAATGTTCTAGTAACTTTGCACGGTTTATTTCGAAGTTTCCCTATCAGATTTAAATTGAGCAGGGCCGACACCGGCGGGCATTCTGTTCGACAACCGCCGTGCACGTTTGCCGCTTCGCCGCCGCCGAGTGATTCAGTCCATTGTCGGCGCAAATCAGCCAAATAAACAGTTTTCTTTTAGAAGACCTTTTGTCCGCCTTCATCGTTCCGGTGACTGCCGTCACCACTACGTGACAGTATGGAATTTAACCGGGGCAGCATAAACGTGAAGGTTACGCTGCTTTGGCTTCCGCGTTATACGGAGCACGAGAGGATTACAACGACGTTGGAGCCTTTGGTACTGTACAATTTGTCGAGCGCGACTCGAGACTTTGCCCCAAAAGGGAAAACATGGAAATAGCGAACCGTGAAATCTCGCTCACGCTTAAGGACCTAGCGTAAGCCAGTACAATTCCTCACACGCTCATTGATTTCAGGGTGCAGCCCTTAGTTTTGATTACAGGTGAGCCTCCGATGAGTCTTTGTTGCAGCCGGGTTGGTCATGCACGGTGTCTGTGTCGTACGCCTCGGTCCACCCAGTGCCGACGCTTTAGAAATAGAGCAGAGAACTGTGTCGTGATCTAAGCTGACAGGCTGCGTCAGGGCAACTGGACATATAAGGATGAGGTGGTATGAGAACATATTATGAATGCGTCGGATGTTGAGGACGCGTCTGGTGAGCTGAGTCAAAAGCTCATGAGTCATGAGAACAAGGACCAGTCTTCAGTGGCAAATAGTAGCAACGGACAGCCTGCAAGTACGGACCATCTTGGATCACCGTCTCCAGACCCGAAGCTACCAAACCCCGGTCAGTCTGAGCGTGCCGCTATGAGTCCTGTGCTTCCTGCCCAGGAGCCATCTGTCACCCAGGGATCACGACAGCTGGACATCCCTTCTGTAGAGTTAGTGGAGGCGTTACAGCCAGTGAATGAGCTACAAGACTGTTCCGCTGATTATGCCCTTTCGTCGATGAAGTGCAGCAGCGAGGTGTCAGCCCCTAGCGAGTTTCGTGCTCCATCGGCTATCAGCGTGGCTGCGAGTGACGTGGTCCTCACGGCTTCATGGGCCGAAGCCTTGGCTGTTTCGGAAAAGGGCATGAACAGAAGCGCACCTTTGAAGCGTCTTACAGATGTGAAGGTGTGTGTCGGTGACGATGAGCAGACGGCATTCGGTGTGGTGGCATTGGGAAGGACAACTTCAAAACTAAAGGTGATGTCTGCCCTACAGTCCACCGGCTTACAGGCGGGCCACCCCGTTCCAGGGGACGCGTTCACTGACAGGCACCACAAATGGCCAGTGTCGCAGCATTTCATGTCACTACGCTTAACATTAGGGATTTGCGTAATCGCTGAAGGAAACATCAGTTGCGGCATCTTTTAAAGAAATGTAGTGTGAGTGTGCCATCCATTGAGGAAACCAAGCTGTCCTCTGATGACGAGACTGAAGCTGTGCTCGAACCATTTTTACCAGAATTCATTCGCTCGCCACTGAAGAGCCTAATCCGGATGGTGCATACTATTCCTGGCCGACACACCGAGAGCTACTGCCATGTCGTACTCCATAGATGACGACGGGCGACCTACTTTTTGTGAACTAGCAGTGTCGGGTGTACATTGGCGAATTTTTATATTTATCCTTTTTAAAACAGCAAGATAATGAGCCATTTTTTCTATTTTTTTCTATCATTAGTTGAACATTGTGCACGGATCGTAAAACTATACAGCTGGGTCATTTTAATTGTGTTTGTGGGGATGAAGAGCGAGCAGTGTTATGCAAGCGTTACAACAAAGTGCTGCTTTACTTACTAATTTTCTATGCGAATATAATATTGTGGATGTTGGAAAAGATAAGGGCGACCATATTCACTTTACTCATTTTCATTGCTCCCTACTGTTCGGCTTGACAAGATTTGCGTTTCAGCAGACACATTAGCCAGCATTTTTGGTTACTGGGTGAGGCCCATATCATTAAGTGATCACGGCATGGTGTCTTGCCTTGAAACATTTTTTGTTTCTCTATTAAATGAAAGACAGGATGAAAAATGAGAATTTTAAAAACTTTGTGACAGTCCTCTCGGGACGCTAGAAACACTCCGTGCCATATTATTCTCGGTAAAGATTTGTCCTTGAGCACTTTCTGGTTTTGTTGAGGTATTTAAAGACACGACAGATGCATCTGTCTCCCAGAAAATTGCCTTTAAAGCCTCCTCGACAGTCCTGTCAAAGTCGTGAGGCCCTGACTGAAAAAGACGGGCTGCCGCCGTTTTGACATGAATCGATGTGCAGCAGAGGTTGTGGAATCTGCTCGCAAATCTCTGTTGCCACTTGCACTTTCATTGCGCAACTGGCCTGTGATGGTAACATCTGTATTTAGTTTCATGTTGTTTTTTCGTGTATCCTCTGTTGGCACGGTGTCCACATTCCTAAGGTTGACCTAGACGTAATTATACTCTGGAATAAAAAGCGGAAGTCTGCAAGGAATTGCGCGCTCTTAACATTTAATTTCTGCTTGTCAAATTTATAGAGCCATCTCAGGCAGATACAGCAAACTGCATTAGGGAAAACCAGTAAGCACTATAGCGTCTGGAGGTTTATTGTCGAGAGGAAAAAGTAGCGTTTATGCTCGCATGCTATCTTGTAAACTGGTCGTTTACGACGTAGTTCAACATGCGAAAGGTCTGTATGAGTTAATGTGGAAACGCCCCGTAATTTTCATTGCCAAAGAGAAACTGTTGCGGTGGAATCTCAAAATTTCTCTTCCAGAAATATGGAGATCGCGCTCAGTACCCGAAATCTTTCATTGTTGTTGCCGTGCCGTTTTTGAGCGCAGGTGCTCTCCTAAATGCCTTTGTTAACTGTAGGTGCTTATATCTTTGGACTAAAAGAATAAACTTCAATGATTTCATCCCTAAACCTTGTTCGTGCAGGTCGCTAATAGAGATGTGTAGTCTTTGTTATTAGACTTTCTAAAGGCGAAGCAGTAAGAATTCTAGCGAGAGGAAATTAGGGAAAATCTCTCGCATGGCAGCTTAATAAAGAAGAAAAATTTGTGGAGCTATGCTTACCGGCATAGCGCATTAATCAGCGAAAGTTGTTTTAGCTTTGATTTATCCATTTAGCCCCGGCATTTGGCCGTGGGTTCTATACATCCTCAGCAGCCCTAAGAGATGGCATATTCTGGCTAATGCGAATCAGCGTAATCTGCTCATGTCACCTGTCACCTCGCACCGTCTCTCTTTGTTCCCCCTCACATTATTTCCCTTCCTCCTCTTCCTTCAACACGGTGAGGGGTAATAATAATAATAATAATTGGTTTTTGGGGAAAGGAAATGGCGCAGTATCTGTCTCATATATCGTTGGACACCTGAACCGCGCCGTAAGGGAAGGGGTAAAGGAGGGAGTGAAAGAAGAAAGGAAGAGAGAGGTGCCGTAGTGGAGGACCTCTCTCTTCCTTTCTTCTTTCACTCCCTCCTTCCTATTTTAAATTTGCCACCTTCCAGGGTGGGCACGGAATGGCCGGTGAATTGATTTAGTTTGATTAAATGAACTAAATTAAAAATCAGTGGACAATATTAAGTAATAAATATTTCACTAAGTAATAAAAGCCTTACTTCTGAAGCTGTACATTTCACGGCAGAATGCAGGACTATATTAGCTTTCAGTGAAAATAAAACGCAGACACGGTGGACACGCTGTCTGACACGGTGACACAGTGGATACGGTGGACAACTCAACCAGATGTGAGAAAATGAAAGAAAAAATGAAAATTGGTTATTTGGGGGAAAGGAAATTGCGCAGTATCCGTCTCGCATATCGGCGGACACTATGAACCGTGCCGTAAGGGAAGGAATACAGGAGGGACTGAGAGAAGATAGGAAGAAAGAGGTGCCGTAGTGGAGGGCTCCGGAATAATTTCGACCACCTGGGGATCTTTAACGTGCACTGACATCGCACAGCACACGGGCGCCTCGCGTTTCGCCTCCATTGAAACGCGGCCTCCGCGGTCGGGTTCGAGCCCGGGTACTGCGGATCAGTAGTTACTGCGCGATTTCCTTTCCTCAAAAACCACCAATGAGCAGTGGCTAGTATAGCGATGCTTCTTTGAGGCCATCTGCGGTCTTTCATTGGTACTTTGGCTACGCTTCTTGGAGGGTCTTTCTTGCCGGCGAATACTTAATTAGTAATACCAGCTTGAAAGGAGAGCAAATCTAATGTTTATTTTTCGCAGTTTCTTTCAGAACTTGAGAGATTTTTCAACCTAGGGTTGTAAAGAACAAATGAAATAAAAAAGCGACAGGGCCCAACGGAGCTCTCTCCTTGATTTTGTGCACAATGGGTACAAGGGCCATACAAAATCCAGCTTGGTGACGCCCGCCATAAACTTTTTGTATACGACGCTGACTTGAAACATTCAATATATACATGAGCTTTTACACCTTCATTGCACCGAAACTAATGTGCTATGGTGGGTGCAGTCAACGCCCCCTCATGTTTGCCTGCCAAGCCAGCAATGGTGCATACTTAAAGGGTGCATATCAACGAGCCGTATTCTGTACAGGAAATGTGGCATGTTTCATGTATCTCCTCAAAAAAAGAAATTTTTATCTCTTTAACGAGTGGAATGCTGAAGAAAAATCTCGGAATGCAGATTCTGGGGTGAATATACATTTGAAAATGTCTAACATTGTGTCAGCAAAAAGAAACACGTCATGGTTCTATACATGCCACAGTTTTGAGCCGAGTTGTCCAAATAAGTGCAGAAAACTAAGTTTTGCGGAAAGGTGAATTGTTTGCTGCACAATGTTTTTACACTTAGCTTTTAATAAATATTCTGGTCATGATTTATGCAAAAATAATTTTTCCTGTCCAAATGTTTAATTGGTACCCGAGGATTTTATATAATTTGTTTTCTATGAGATTAGCGTATTTCCGGATTTTAACGCGGTACCCTATCTACAAAGGTCAACTTCAATTCTTCCTATGTGCCCCTTTATGGGCAGCAGAAAGGATCTTACAATTTGAAAAGCTTAAATTGATCGAACGTGTGAAACTTGCAGGTAATCCAATAGAATTGTTTTGTACTAACGTATTAACTGGTGGCATGATGCGCCTTAATAAAGCCGCGAAGGTGTAAGGGCTTTGCCACAGCGCACAGAATCGGGTAAGCAGCCCCATGATAACGCCGTCTACAACGCCGGCGCATATCCAGCGCAGAAAAGTTTGCGCCACGGAGGAAAACCAGCGCCACCTCCGGTAAAGCCCGCGGAGAGTTGTGTGATGTTGCTGGAAGACGCACGGCAGGAAGTGGACTCAGACAGCGGAAGTATGCAAATAAAGCAACGATGAGGTCATTACTGAACTTTCCCGCACTTTGATGCGGTCGGTAGACGCCTAAACATCATCGCGACTTACCAATGATTAAGCCACCATTTGAAACACTAGCGCAAAGTATCTTGGCATGCTTTACCTACAAGCTTCATTAATTTGAAAATGCTCCGCATTTAAGGAGGACGCAAAAACCGGGTCTCTGCCCTCCATCATCCAGTGAACCATGACACTAACGCAAAGGTTACGTTAACTGATATTGATATAAAACACCTTGTTTAGCTAACAACTCAGTTCCATGGAAGTGTTCCGTTCGCGAAGCACTTTTGCAACATGCAAACAAAAGTAATATCAGTTGTTTCTTTCCCACTCTGGCCACAGTGTTCAACGATTCCTTTCAAAAGAATGATACTGCCACTTTTTCTAAAAGAACAACGCTTGTGTACACGCATAACATTTGCAGAGTTTCAAAGAAACTCAAGGACGAAAGACTGAAAAAAGACCTTTTCGGGTCCGCTGTCTATTGTTTGAAAAATACGAAGCCCTTGGAAGCTATATCCGTATAGGCTCCTCTTATTTCCTTTTTTTTTCTAGACATTGTCTCAGACTGGCAAAGAAATTTGTATGAGGCCATTGTTTGGATAAGGGTCCGGGAAGGGGTGGCCAGAATTTCATTTTGAAGCTCCTGGCAGTCGTATATAAAAGCTACGCGCATACAAATCCCCGGCAGACGAAGTAGTGCGGCGCATCAGCAGCACCATGAAGTCTCTCAGGCTCACCGCGCTGGTCGTCAGCCTTTTGGGTAAGCTTTGCTGCGCTTGTCAAAATACTGTCTCCTTTATAAGTCGCCGGATTTACATCCTGCAGCAATCTTATGTAATAACCGTATTGGGGTACTTTGCTTTTCGGCATTGCTTCAATCAAAGCATGTTAAACGCAGCTTCAAGAGGAAGATTTTTAACGAAACTTTCGGGTAGCATTTAATCAAAAACTTAGGTTTACTTTTTTAATGATAAACCACCACACAGTGTCTCAGGAGTTACGGTTCTCTTTTGAATGAGAGACACCATTAAAGATGTTAAAGTACTTTCGCAAAAAACTTCAACGTGAACTCCACCGGCAGCGTGTTCTTTCTCAGGTGACTCTAGACAATGCATAATGAGGCAAAGGCGATGGCTGCCACAGTCTGTTTTTTTTTCTACGCTGTTAATCTTGGATTTTCCAAGAAGCTCGATCAAGTTCACATTTTTACGTCCTTCAATGTCATCTAAGATCCGTTTTTCTGCTTTCCATTACAGTATCCCGTGGATTTGAATCCTCTCAAGCCTTTCAGTGTGAGTACCTGGAACTCCGGCAAGCCCAAAATTTAGGAAATGGACAATTATTCACAGAACCGGTTACCCAGGCACTGTGGCTTTCTACACAATGTTAATACGAGTACGCAGAAGTTTAATTCTGGTAGGAGCACTAGGAAGCTCACCGTGGTAATAGACTATTAAGAAAACAGATGTTTGCCCCAGCAAAACACGTTCGCCATTAATATCTTACTTCAGTAAAACAAAAAGCATTTCCCAACACGTTAATCTGATAATAAGATATTGAAGTAGTTGTCCGTTCTGTAAGGTCGCATTCAGAAAGATTTTGTTCGTCTTACTAACCTACTGCGGCCGCTTGTTAAGGCATATAGAAAGAAACACCATATTACAAGAGTACTACACGATGATTCCAAGTTAGGTACTTTAGCGAAAAAGCTTGAACGCCAGTTAAAATATTCAGACGCCCAGTCCGAAGTTCGGTATTTCAATGCCGTCAAAGAAGAACTGACATTTCGGCTGTAATTCTACAGTCATCAGACGTGAGTTAATTTTGATGCCGAATAGGGCATCCATGCCAGAACTATGCCGTATTGTTCCCCCCAACCGCTACCATAGCACTGCTTTAAAAGAACACTCCATAGGGACCAAACGTTTTCTCACAGTCAAAATCTTTTTAAAGGCTTTATGTAATTTATTTTTCAAATAGGCTCCGAAAATTTTGTCGCTACAAAAAATAAACGTGGAGCTAGTAATGCAGAGAAAGTTTCCAAAGCAGTTGGATTGGAAATTAGCCTACCGCAGACCTTTTTTAAAGGATACTGATTAAAATAACAAGTAAAATAATTTACAGTAGTTCAGGAGACTTTTCAATATTATCTAATACTAGCTCTTTAAACAGGAATTTGTGAGGAATTTTTCCACAAGGAATTATTCATGCATAACATGTTTAAATGATAAACAACCTTCTGCATTTCTGGTAAGTAACCATTATGATATGACGTCATACCCTTAGGGCGGAGCTTAAATCTCCCCTCCAATTTTTTAACTGCTTTCTGACTGCGCATATCTGAGAAAATGTGGCTTGCCCAGGGTAGGAATTAGCAAAAGGTGGCTGCAGGATCTGTGGCGCACTCGTTGGAAACCCGCGCAATATTCCCACTCATTCTGTGCCAATTTTGAAGAAAACTATTGGATTCTCTTGGTCAGCTCAATAACAAAGCTAGGTTATGAGGACTGGAAAATAAAGATACAAAACGACCTGGATGGCACCAGCCACATCAGAGTTTCAAGAGGATGATTAAAGGAAAGTTAATGTGTTGATCCCTTAAGGAGCACAGGTGATTGGCCCAACATTGTAACCGTATTTGCAAAGGCTGGCCCTACAAGGGACCAGGATGGAACCATCTTGTTGCAATATTGGGCCGATTAAATGTGCTGCTTTGGTAAGTTTTGGTACCAAGGCTTTTAGAGAGTGAACAAAGTTCCAAATCCACAAAATTAAAATACGACTAAAAGTGCTGATGAAGATGCACTAAAGACTTCACTACTCCAGCTTGCCTTAAAAAATAACTTTCTGCAGAAATTATCCCAAATATGCATTAAGCGTCATTCTTTCTCAGATCTCCTAGAACACTGATCTCAGGCGTAGTAGTGGCTAATATAAAAACAAGTATCTGCCTTGTGTCTGCAAGGAAGGATTCGGGCAGCGTATATTTTACTTTCATTAAATTATTTTTAATACTTTGTGCTCAGCATAGTGTAACGCGCTCCTCATGCCCGCATCCAATTCCTTGAAGTGCGTGGTACTGACTTGCTGTAGCGCTCAATAGAAGACGGCAGCCTAGCAAAGCTGATGCTAAGCACGTTTTACATTGAAGGCGAGGTGGGAGGCTTATAGGCTGAGTCTTTGGAACATAATCGACGCTAGAGCATATACCAAAGTCATTAAAACATATCAATGTCATTAAAACATGTCGCGATGATCCTCGATGTCGCCGCATATTTTGTTTCATTTAGGCCTGTAGTACCCTACGCACCCTATAGACTCATAGGCTTGGAGCACTTGAAAGCTTCTCAATAGTACTTTAAGTTAGGACATCAGCAACTAAATATATCTAAATTGAGCAGATAAGTCAGCTGAAGAGCTCATTATTATGCACATAAGACGGAAGCCAACAGTCACTGAAACCAAGGAAAGCGTAGGAAAATGTGTCTCCTTTATTTTTATTTGTGGTGTTAATCAGTGCAGCCAAAGAGACTGTTGTCCTACTTCTTATGTGTAGCTTTAGTGGACACATCTCTGAAAACAAAGTGCTGGTACGCCTTACGTAGAAAGAAAGGGCATGTCACAAAACACATTGTTACCGCCCAGACTGCGCCATCAAAAGAAGCAGGTCGTGGACATGCATGCAGGTTGAATCTTGCAAGATTACATCTTGCCGCAAAAACTTCCTTAATATCAAGGTCATAAAAATCGATAACAGCAGTGTTCGTATCCTGTTAAAGTGATCCCTCTCTTTTTATTGAAAGAAATGTGTAACATAAAAAGTCACTTGGGTAAATTGCCATTGAAAGAGGTCGTAGAGCGAGACTGTTGATGGAACCTGCTATTAAAAAATGTCTACTACGTCTAAAAAAATTGTACAGCGCATATTTTTACTTCATACTATATCCCTCTAGGAAAAGTTCAAGTTTAGGCTACACTTTTTGCGGTATGTGCTGCGTTGCTAATAAGGTCTAAAACTATTTCATTAAACTGCCAATTTAACCTTGCTCCATAATGAGAATTAGAATTGCCTGATAGAATAATTTTGAAATGTTTTCTTATGGCTACCGGGTATTATTACATTACTTTTCTACTTATTTTAGAAAGCCACCAACTCATTGCATCAGACACTGTATAAAAAACTTGGGTAGATTTAATTTTCACGCCAATACTACCTTGTAGAGGGAAGGGTACCTTCAGCCAGTGCGATGGGCTCGTTGTGTGCGCCACACGTTTTTGTGTTCATGAGATAAGCGGCCGTGGCTTTTTCAGTAGGCCGTAGCACCTGGAAATTCCTTTAATAACAATAAAAGAAGCATTGCTGTTAAGAGTTACGGAATACGTCTAGCCACATGTAAGAGAATGTGTTTAATGACAGCTTAATTTTTTACCTAAAATTTAATAGAAATAGTCGGATATAGCCTACCTAAGTCTGCAACGAAGCACCGCCCACAGTCAAGACCACCGCATAGAATTCCTCCACGACAAAATGTAGCGCGTTGTCAAAGTTTTTCCAGTTGCCCAGACAAGAAGCTAATCACAACACAAACCTATTAGGTAAATGATTTTGGTGCCGCTGGTTTGTTTAATGGCCACGTATTTAAAAGCTGATTTACTTTACTGTTTTGGTTTGTCAGCGGAGTAATACAGGGCGCCGCGGCATAAGGCGCATTATTACAAACTGCTGTTTTCTTAAATTATATCCTACTATTGATGACCAAATTATGATTCATTACCTTTACTGAAATGACATTGTAAGAACTGCAAAACTACATTCAAAGGCTCACTAAACAGAGGCAACACTCGACCATGTCGCATTAATTATCATTACCTGGTTAGGCAGAAAAGCTGAATAAATATCGGGCAGTACAACTGCTGGAGAAGAATAAGGAGAACAGAACTCTTGGGACACTGACTATTTTTTACCTGCATATATTGAGGATGACATAATCGGCACAGCGCTAGCAAATGGGGTGAAGAACCATAGAGCTCAGCGATTAAGATTTCAACGACGAAGGAAAGCGACTTCAGGTGCTTAATTTCCTGGGTTACATCAAATCCGCTCGACTTGCAATATAGAGTATTAGTTTACTCGTCAAAAAATGTAGTTCATAATTAACTAACACATCTGTGCATTTCATTATTCATTAGACTGCAGTGTTTGCAACATCTTGATTTCAATTTGCAGGGCAAGTTGGTGATGATTTCGGTTCAAGTGGCGGCTTCGGTTCAAGTGGTGGCTTCGGTTCAAGTAATGGCGGAGGATTTGGAGGCGGATACGGTGGCGGATACGGAGGAAGCGGGTATGGCGGCGGAGGAAGCTCAGAAGGTTGGTCCAGTGGTGGAGATGGTGGTGGAGGCGCATCCGGAGGTTGGTCCAGCAGCAGAGGCGGACTAGAAGGATCTAGCGACTTCTCTGGTGGAAGTAGCGGCTCTGGTTGGGGCAGCGGCAGTGGTCCAAGTGGATTCAGGTGGATGTCACCCTTGTCGTGGAGATATATTTCCGGAAGATATGGAGGAGGACAAGGAAGAGGATCATGGAGATCATACGGGAGCTCACCAACATCTTGGTACTTTTCGGGTGGCCAGGGACCTTGGGGAAGTTTTGGGGGATCACAAGGACAAGATGACCAAGGTGGAAATGGAAGATTCTCTGGAGGGGTAGGATGGAGCGGTAGCCAGTCCGGAGGCCAAGGAGGTAGCGGTGGCGGAGCGGGAGGAATCGGCGGCGGATTGGATGGATATGGTGGTGGATTCCGTGGGCAGGGAGGAGGACGGCAAGGTGGTGGCGGGCAGTTGAATTGGCTAGGTAGCAGTGGTGAACAGGGTGGACTTGGTGGACAAGGCGGTTTTGACGGAGGTATCGATCAAGGACAAAGTAGCAGCACAGGTGGACAAGGAGGCAGGCAGTGGGGACAAAACGAACAAGATGGACAATCTGGAGGCAGTGTCGGCCCACTGAGCTCGTTTGGAAACCTATTGGGCGGCTCTGGAGGAGGAGGAGGCAGCAGAGGATTTGGAATCGGAAATCTATTTGGCGGTGGCTTAGGCGGTGGAGGAGGACAATCTGGAGGCGGACTTGGTGGTGGACTCAGCAGGCTGAGCTCATTTAGAGGCCTATTCGGCAGCTCAAGAGGAGGAGGAGGAGGAGGAGGTCGTGGACTTGGAAGTATATTAGGCGGCGGCTCAAGTGGGGGAGGTTTCTTAAGCAGCATCACTAGAGGAGGTGGACTAGGCGGCGGCGGTTTTTCTGATGGGTTGCTTTCGCGCTTTCGAAGTCGTGGCGGCAGCCAAGGCGGTCTTCTATCCCGATTTGGCGGTGGTGAAGGAGGAAGCAGCGGAATGTTTGGCTTAGGAAGTGGGGGATTTGGCAGTATTGGTGGCAGTCAACGTTTGTTCTCACGCCTGAGTGGTCGATTATCTCAAAGGAGACTGAGACGTCTGTATAAGAAATTACGAAGGCGGGGACAAGTGACAAGCTACAGCCAGTTCCTCCAGCAGATTGCGTTGTCCGGTGGATTGGGTGGAGGTAGTCAAGGAGGCGGCTTTGGTGGTCCATGGAGTGGCGGCAGTGGTTCGTACTGGATTTCCGAACCGCAGTCCTGGATATGGAAATCTCAAGGTGGTCTTGGTGGTGGACAAGGAGGTGGCTTCGGACTAGGATCCGGTAGTGGATTCGGCCAAGGCTCAAGCAGCGGATTTGGTAGTGGTTCAAGTGGAGGGTACGGTGGAAGTTCAGGCGGCGGATTTGGCAGTGGATACGGAGGGGGTTTAGGAAGCTCATTTGGTGGTGGTAGTTCAGGAGGCAGCTTTGGTGGAAGCTCAGGAGGTTCTTTCGGTGGAAGCTCAGGAGGTTCTTTCGGTGGAGGCAGTGGCTGGGGCAACGGCGGCTGGAGTTCGCAACAGCAGCAGCAAAGCTATTAATCTGAACACAGCGCATTACAAGCATGTGCTATTTTCGCCAACTAAATATAAACATGAGGCGTACCTTTTCTTTCCTGATAATAAAAGCACGAAACAACTAATGAATGTGGTTTGCATTTCACTGGTATTCCTGTTCGTCACTTCCATTGTAGACAATCACTATACACCATGGAAGGCTGAACGTGTAGTGCCGACCTTTGTTATAAACATTAGAACTGTGCATCGGCATGAGTAACCACGTGCACAGAACTAACGTTTAAGAACGAATTTCAAATAAAGCAAAAAAATAACTCCGCAGCTTTCGCCCACTACTGCGTCGAATACTTGACTGCGTTAAGGTTGTTGCACATGCAAACCGATTCGGCGAGTTCTGGGACCAGCGGCTCATCGCGATAATCGTTCACTAAAAGTTTCATGTGCGTCTTCTGCCACTGTGAAGCGCAATTCTGCTGGCATAGAATATGCGCTCTGGGTCGTTTCGGGTTGTAGAATCCCATGAAACTCTGTTACTAGAGCAATAAATATGCATTATTTGTTCACTTTTCTCAAATTTCTTGCATATATAAAACTCGCTTATGAAGCAATGAATGCAGCCTTTCTTTTTTCAATCCCTTGTTTTACACGGAAGCCCTTAACTGCCGTGCACGACGTTTGATATATGTATAACCGGTCTTTGTAAATGTCGACGTACGCGGAAGCCGAGGAGGAGACTTTTAAAAACACGGGTGGACGGGAACACCCCTCTCTTCACAACGAAGAGGCTGGCGGTTTGGCATTGCTAAGCACGAAATGTTTTGCGAAACCACAGTTTCTTGGAGTTGGACACCACCGCAAAGTACCTAAAAGCGCAACTAAGGTGTCCACTGGCACCCATGGTGCCAGTTATGCACGTCTTGAACTTTTCCATCCCCAGTGCCAGTTTACCTTATCTATGCCGGTGGCCTACGCTCCAGTACAGCGTTTCTGCCACAATGTTGTCATTGCCAACGCGTATTACTTTAGTGCATTGTTTCTGCCACAACAGTGCCCACGCCAACGCCTACAGCGCACATCTATCTTTCACTACCGCTAGATAGCTCAAAGTATGAGTATTAGTTTGATAGTAGCATTAGTTGATGAAGAAGGCTAAGTGCAATGCAGAGGACGAGTGTGCGGCTGTTTACCACGAGGCATGTTCGGCTGCGGCCATAGCCGAATGCTCTCGCGCAGTGGCCAGCGAAGCTGATCAGTTCTTGCCGCCGCGGGGTCGAAACGTAGTCCCGAATATTTCTTTGATTTATTTCTATTGATTTTTTCACCAGACACAAACGCACAAGCATCGCACACCCGTAAAAATCAGCGCCTCACAGCGCATCTGTCCGTGTCGTCCTCCTTCCTTGTCTGTTGTCCTTTGTGCGCTGGTTCAGCGATCATGGTTTACCAACTAGCCCAACAACAAGTATTGCCACAAAATTCGCACGATCTTCTTCTGGCTTCACCCACTGTCATAGTGCCTTCGCACTAAAAGGTCCTCAATGATGGGCTCCTACTTGTCCAAGAGTCCAGCATCGCCCGAAAGATGTTTATGTACACCCGCCGTCAAAATTAAACGGAAGACAATTATGGCAATTATGGCAAAGCACAGCGCTCGATATTTATTGTTCCACTGTGTAATTCACACAACTACTATATGGCTGAATGTATTTATTCCTTTATAAAATGAAGGCGATAAAATTAATTTTTTTTTGGCTAAGATTGCCTGCCATTTACTTTCTGCGGCACCTGCAGGTCATTGGACGCATCGTGCCATTTAGTTTCAGCGGTACAGTACTGTACGGATTTTTTTTTAAATCCGGCGGACAATTCAGCAACACGGGGATTGGAACTCCGGTCCTCTTGCATGCGACGCGGATGCTCTACCTATACGCTATGAGGTCGGACGCATGAAGAGGAAGGACGTATTGCAGACAGGCGTGTACAAGAAGTACTATTTAAATGCCGAATCAAATAAGAACCGGCTTGCTTTTGTGCTAGATCGAATTCGGAGAGTGTAATAAAAGGCGGATTTGAATTAAAATTTAATAGTGAAAGTACCAAATCGAGCACGAATCGAATATATTGGCGATTATTCCCTATATCTGCGAATGCTCGCAGAAATCGAACATTCATGGCATACGGTGAAGCGCTAGTTCATGCGTGGTTAATTGTGTGCTTAAAGCCGTATTAGTCGAAAGGCGAAAAAAAGCTCTCCACCATAGCGAGATGCAACATGATGTAAGTTTATGAATTCAGTGGCAGTCACGTTATAGGCCTAAAGAAATTGTTTTCCTACAGAAGTCGACATATACCTAACTTGAGCTAATTATGATTTAATGAGAAAGACAAGGGTTGAAGACAACACCTTAGATATCGGTCATAAAGGCAGGCTTTGCTAAACCTGGCTGAACCCTGTTGCGTTGCCCGATCTTGAAAGCCACATGTGCGAGCGTTGTGAATACTGTGACACAAACGAGCAGCGTAGTGGAACTGCAAACAAACTCCCACAGAGACCGATCGCAGCAGCAAATTTTGTGGCATCGAAGTAGGCTGTCAAGAATTGATAATGCGTCCCTGACTGCCGAAGAGAAACGCTAATGCGTGCAGGTTTCAACAAGACAACAAACAGATCAGACAAAACAAAACGAACCGGTGTTTATAATTTAGAAGAAAAGATCCAATACGAAACAAAAACAAAACCACACAACACGCGTACAACACTACAGAATAAAGGAAAGAGTTCGTCAGGTACTGAGCGCCTCAGGTGAAGCGGGGGATGCCTTGCAGACAGGGCGGACGCGGATGGATGTAGTGGGACGCGTCCCTGGCGTTGCGTCGAAGAAAACGGCGGAAGGGAGCCATGTGGTAGTAGTAGCGGAAAGGAACACAGGAAGACGCCGGTGGATTCCCGTCAACAGCCCAAGAACTTGGCAGCAACAGAAAAAGCGTAACGAGGTCCCGTCGACGGCATCCCAACACGCCGTAGGCTTAATGCAGGCTATCCAAGAGTGCCTTTGGACAGCACGGACCCTCAATCCACCGGCTGCCACCTTCAGACTTGACAGGAACGCAGGAGGCTTGCGTCGGTGATCCAAGGGAGGTCCACGGCAGCACGGACCCGACGTCCGACGGCTGCCACCTCCACGGCTTAATGGCACGATTTGCACTGCGCTGTCTCCTTTCACATCTCGGTTTTCTGATACGTCAGCTTTCCGCTTCTCGTGCTCGCCACGCTCCCCGTCGCCGTCGCCTCGCACACAACTTCGCACGCGCAGACGCGCAACGCTGGGCCGGCAGGGGCAGCGCTCCGCTATCGACGCACCACTGTTGACACACCGTGCTCAAAATACCCTGACGATTTCGTGTGCACATCGCATAGTCCCTGTTTTTTAAATTCTCCGAAAAAACTACAGCGTGCTCTATTCGAACTTCGCGCTAAACATTCGAAAAGTATACGAAAACTTAAGTACAGATTCGATTCGTTGCAGACATTCTCAAACCCGCCCTATTTAATTAGTTTGTCAGTTAAAATGAAAGGATATTCAACTCTTTATTTGAAAACTTTGAATATTCCCACAGCGCTAATTCTTGGGTAATTTCACAACATACTTGGAGTGTACCGATCCATACGAAAGTGTTTCAGTTCCATAAATCAAAAAGAATGGTTATTGTGTGTGCGGTGTGCACTCTTTAAAATACATAGCTTTATGAATATATCCTTTCCCAATACTTCGCCAAAATGCCTTCCCAAAAATAAAAACAAAAGAAAAAATTGGCAGTGGTTTAGCTTTGATTAAACCTTGAAGGAAGCGGAAGCTTCATGACCATGGCTAGACATCGGTTTTCGTCACGTTCTGACGAGGCCAAATTCGGTGGCCCGGGTGGGCCAAATTTTGAGCATAGCCACCTAAGTTTCAAGATCCGCACTGGATTGGCCATGCCCGATTTAGGCTAGACATCGATTTTTATCACATTCCAATGAGGCCAAATTTGGTGACCCGGTGGGCCAAAATTCGGGAGCGGCCACTTAAATTTCGAGGTCATCACTGGATTGGCCATACCCGAATTAGGCCCATGGACAGCCTGGGCTAAGCCCCCCCCCCCCCCCCCCCCTCCTGTACTGTGGCCTGCGTTATTGCGAGGCATGGCCTACGTGACTGCTTCGCTCGGCGTGACCTCTAAGTCGCTTGAAGGTCAAAACCGGTCGTTCCGCGACGGCTTGAAAACCTAGCGTAGTGAAGCTTCCGCTTTAAGATTAGTAATCTAGACTTCGCGCGTTTTACGTGCGCTAACGCTGTATCACACTCCCTTGGTGGCGCCTAGAGCGGCTCGTGCGAGAAAGAAAATAAAGAAGGCACGGGGCCGTGGCACGTGAAGCCACGGCTGGCTGTTCTATTCTTGCCTGCATCCGAGTCAGCTGCTCGTTCCTTTGCTCCTAATGCATAAGCCTACAAGTGATGACTATACTCCGTCTCACAAGATGTTTGCAGCACTACGAAAGGTACAGCTCTCTCGTCCAATCAGGATGGCGCGCACTACATTAGTGTGTTCCTACGCGCCTGTGGCTCGATCCACCTGATGTCCAGGTGGCTTCTTTCTACCTCTATTTATAGTAGCACCGAGCCACAGGTGTTCCACCGCGCAGCGCCGCGCCTTTCCTCAAAATCCAACTTTCAATTTTCAGTTTTCTCTCGCTTCTTTCCCTCCTTTATCTCTTCCTTTACGATGCGGTTCGGGTGTCCACCGAGATATTGTCTTTCTTCTTTCCCTCCCTCCTTTATCCCTTCCTTTACTGCGCGGTTCGGGTGTCCACCGATATATGTGAGACAACCAGGGTACTGTTCTCATCAGTTCCTCTGTTGTCGCGTCGCAGTAAATTTCAGTAATCGTGTCATGTGCATATAAATTTATTTACTCCAGCGTGCCGAGGCAGCCGAGTGTCGATGGTGGCGAAATGCAAAACAAGCCCATGTGCTGCGCGAGAGGCAACGCACGTTAAACGGGTTCGATCATCTCATCGTCCTCATAACAACTGAATTCAGCACTGCTGGTTGTGTCGTCCTCCAGGTTGACAACAATGGCCGGTCCCTGGTCAACAACATCGTCGATGATGTGGTCCAGTTTTCTCATCACATCTTCCTCACTGATAATATGCTGCACGTATTTCTTCCATTTCTCAACAGTCACTTGCGTGATGCCTTGCCAAACCAGAGGCTCGACGTCTTGGAGCTTAAACGTCTTGTTTTGGCTGGCCACGAAACCCTTGACCTCGCTCCAGACAAGCTCTATCGGATTCAGTTGGCAGTGGTACGGTGGCAGGCGCACAACGAGATGGCCAGCAGCTTTAGCAATGCAGTCGACACGGTATTGCTCCCCACCTGTGTTCACATTGCTGACAAGCTGCATGAGCTCGGCCTTCACCATGCCGCTGCTCCACGCGACACCTTTTCCGGACAGCCAAGCCTGTATGTCCTTTTTGAGGCTACTCATCCGCGGCACTTTATCCTGCTTCACAGAATGATATGGCGCGTTGTCCATCACTATAACGCTGCCGGGTGGTAGTAGTGGGAGAAGTCTCCTGGAGAACCAGTTTTCGTAGTGTTCCCCGTTCATTTCCTCGTGGTAATCGCCCGAGTTTTTCTTCGCTCGGAAAACTTCCGCTGCGCCTTCGACAAAACCTTGCTCACTACCGCAATGCGTCACAATAAGCCTGCCACCTTTGCCACTGGGGTTTTGTAGACCAGTCGACAGTCCGGATCGATGCGCTTGGTGTGCAGATTGGATGGTGCAGTCAGTCCACACTCGACTACGCGTGTGGCCGGCGTTAACCCACGTTTCGTCGGTGAAGAAAATAGGCCTACCCTGGCGTCGCAGCTCCGCTATCTGGCGCAGGTACCGGCGGCGACACTGCACAATGTGGGTCGCTTCGATTAACATCGCATTCCGAGAGCGCTTCTTATATCGGAAGCCAAGTTTCTTCAACATCCTCTGCATTGTCGCTGCGGACACGGTCGGTAGCGTTTCGTCCTTTTCGAAATGCGCAACCACCTTCGCGATAGTTGGAATTTCCCCTCTCTAAAAAAAGGTGTGTACCACCCTTCGCAACACGCTCAGGTCAAAATCGTCCAGCTTCTTCGTCCGCTCGCGGCCTCTTCCGCCAGCACGCTTCTTCGGTGACAACACTCGGCCCGCGTTCAACGTCTCCGTTGTCCACTTGTAAAGCGTTCGCTCGCTCACCTGCGTGAGTTTTGCCGTCCTCTTGATGAGCGCATTTGTACTCCAACTGCCCCCGCACTCGACGCGAAGCGCTTCAAGAACATTTAAAGCCACCTGCTTCGCCTGCTTGGGGAAACAGCGCACTGTCGGTGTAGAGCACACAGGAGACAAAACAGACTCGTCCGACGCCATGTTGGAAAGTGGCGACGCATCACTACCTCGCAGCAGGCCTCCGCAGAGCTGTGTCCGTACGGGCTTTGTCTGGTAATTTCACCAGTGATTGAAACACTCCCTACCATTTAAATATACCTGTCCAAATCATGTTTTTAGTTGCAATGCTTATTGTTTTGATTAATAGTCATACACTCCTCAAATATTCGAGGGACTATTTTCTGCGTTTCTGCAGCCCTGATTGGACGAGAGAGCTCTACCTTCCGTAGTGCTGCAAACATCTTGTGAGACGAAGTATAAGGACGAACACCATGACTGAGCAGGGCGACCTCTCTACTGAACAGGACTCGCGCCCGCAGGACGTCGCATTGCTGCAGCTCGCCTCCCTCCCTTCTGGCCTCAGAACCCGCAAGTCTAGTTTTTACAGGCCGAGGCGCAGTTCACCCACTATCGCATCACTTCGGAAACGACGCGCTGCTACCAGGTTGTCTCCGCGTTTGCTCCTGATGTGGCCTGCAACCTCTCGGATCTTCTCTCCGAACCCACAGTCGACACACCTTATCAGTGCCTCAAGAAAAAGGTAATGGCGAGACTCATGTTGGCGGACCATGCCTGCCTCCAGCAGCTCCTTGTCGCAGAGGACCTAGACGGCCGGCACCCATCTCACCTGCTGCGCCGTATGCGGCATCTTCTCGGGGAGCGCGACACCCAGCCACACTCTGCTGCTTTGAGAGCTCTTCCTCAACCGCCTTCCGCAGCCAATTCGCTTTTTCCTCGCGACGGCCGCCGACGTGACCCTCGACCTCCTGGCGAGCTCGCTGATCGTGTTCATGAGGTGGTTCCCCCTCCGTACCTGCTGTCTTGTCGCCTACTGACACGCTGACACGGTGATTTCGCACCTTGAGGCCCGCATCGAGGAGCTTGCAACCTCGGTCGCCGCCCTCCGGCAACCGCCCAGTGTGGTCCATTAGCCTCGTCCCAGTCATCGCTCCCCTTCACGCGCTCGTCATGCTCGGTGCACCACCACCGTTTCCGGCACCGCGCCAAAAAGTGTTCATCCCCTTTGCTCGTGGTCGGAAAACGCCCGCCGGGATCACTGACGCGGCGTGTGATCTTTCTTGACGTCGCGGACGCCTTTTATGAATGACTTTTATGGACGCCATTTTATGAATGTATCGGAATTTATATTTAAGTTTGCCTCTCCTGTGTTACCATGCAGGAGAAATCTCCTTTGCATTGGCGACCTACTCGTGTCCAGTGAAAAATAGAGGAGATGGACAAAGACAGCGAATATGAGTTTATGGTGCACCATGCGTTCGCTGAAGGGAATTCATAAAACTAGACAAAAGGCTCAGCGAGAGGAAAAATACTCATTGGACTGCCAGCTGTCCTTTCGAGCGCTCACATTCTTTGTGCGTTAAAGATAACATTGCAGTGACTGTATTTTCTGGCAGCTGAGAACCTGAGATAAAACTAGGCTGACAAGCTGTAGCCTTTTACATCAGAACTTTTTTCCAACACATTCATGCTATCATTGTAATCTTACTCGTTGAAATCATCATCATCATCATCATCATCAGCCCGACTACACCCATTGCAGGGTAAAGGCCTCTCCCATGTATCCAATTAACCCTGTCCTTTGCCAGCTGCACCCACCCTATGCCAGCAAACGTCTTAATCTCAACCGCCCACCTAACCTTCTGACGCCCCCTGCTACGCTTGCCTTCTCTTGGAATTTACTACATTACCCTTAAGGACCAGCGGTTATCTTGCCTTCGCGTTGCATGCCCTGCCCACGCCCATTTATGCCTCTTGATTTCGACTAGAATGTCATTCACCCGCGTTTGTTCCCTCACCCACTCTGCCCGCTTACGGTCCACGGTGCAAGAGTACTGAGGTGTTGACACTGCGACCGCTGGAGCGTCCAGATTATGATCGGTCGCGGCGGAGCGCGCCTTGCAGTTCGGCTGCAAGCCGACAGATGGCGCCGCTGTCAGCGGGCCCTGTAAAAGGCAGGTTTAAGGACAGTGGAGGGAAAGTAGATTTTAAGCGGGTAGAAGTAACCAAGCGAAGGTTATCTGACTGGCGGCCAAAATCAAGACAAGAGTAAAATTTCATAAGTCATGGCTAAGTGGCTTGAGCCACCGCCCGATTTAAAGGATTCAGCCTTATCCATCCATCCATCCATCCATCCATCCATCCATCCATCCATCCATCCATCCATCCATCCATCCATCCATCCATCCATCCATCCATCCATCCGTCCGTCCGTCCGTCCGTCCGTCCGTCCATCCATCCATCCATCCATCCATCCACCCACCCAGTTGAGCGGTGCTAGCGCCTTGAGATTCCGCTGCTCAAGCTCGATTTTCGCTTTGGTGGCGTGAATTGAATTGAAAACACTAAGGAAGTTCGTTGCTTGGAATTAAATTCAGTACTGTGCCAGTCTTAACATTTTGTTTGCATGAAATTACCTTGTGTAAAGAAGTGGATGATATGGACTCGGTCGAGCAGTACTCGAAGCTAATTCACGTTTCGCTTCCTCACTCAATTCATGTTTCAATCGACCTAATAATAGAGCTAACTAAGCATAATAAATATAAGTGGGGTCATCGTGCCGTTTTCCGTTCACAACGGCAGAAAATTATTGTTACCGGAAAGTTTTTGCTTCACGCTTATCGTTGCTTCTTCACTCTATATGAAGACCGTTCAAACATTGTTTCGCTTTGTGGGCTGATTTTCAAGATGCTGCCCACTAGTATAGCGAGGCTATTTACGACTCAAGTTGTGAAGAGGCTGCGTATCAGGTAAAAACTTTCTCACGCCGGAAATGCATCAGACGGGATGAAACGGCGCGTCGGATCATGGTCAATAATCCAACACGAAAGCTTGAAAAAACGGCATTTTTATTCCGATGCATATTATCATAGAACGGGCATAATTTTCAATAAGCTCCTTTCCACTGGAGGCGAAATGGCTCTTGAAGGACTCAAGTATGCAGGGGTCAGCGTTCAGCCAAGTACACTTTCGAAACTCACAATGAGATGAAAATATAAGGAAATCACCATCTCAGAAGTTTACACTGTCATGTACTCGCACAATTAAAAAACGAAATGAAAAATTTCAGAAATTTATTGCACACCATATGCCAAGTGCAAACAAAAAATGCAGTAACTGGGTGAAATGTTCATGATCTACACAGTGTCACTGCGCGGTAACAGCAGTTTTTCATCTAACGTAAAAAGCAAAAGCGCCAAAACTGTAGCATATAGGAAGATTGATGAAAATTGCGGCTAAGAGGGACAAAGCTTAGCCAGTTTCTTTTTTTCTTGAGTCTCCTTTTTCATGCTCATGTTAACATGCCTGAAGTGCTGCCTCATCCGCATGCTAACATAGTAGTGAAGCAATTGAGCCACTGTCTCTTCTTTGTGCTCATCACATAGAAAAGTAATGGTATAGGTGTCCAGAACACCATCAATTGTGCCCCAGTAGAGAGTCTGTGTCTGCATATGCTGCAAACAAATGTTCAGTTTGTTTCAGTAAGTTATAAAGATGCATATTTGGATGTATAAGTACTCCTCTGTCCTTTGCATTTGTCAGTGCTGCCTCAGCTGTACTGCTCTTTTCTGAACGGAAGGGTGATTTGCGTGTAGGACGGTTGGTGAATTTTTTCATTTTCCTGGCCATGAATCCTGCTAAATAAAGGACAATGCAGTCTACAACTTCAGTTTCTTCTCCTTTTTTCGTTTGGCTGATGATGTCTTCACAAGTTTCCGCTTCACATATCCTACAAAGTCAGCTGATGACGCTTTGAAATTGGGCTTATCAGAGTCCTGAAGTCTGATACATCTGGGAGTGGCTTTTCTCCGTCAACTACTCTGCAGTTGCCAAATTTAGGAGGCTTTAGAAGGGTGCATATATACAATGTCTGATACAGCTGCAAGAAAGTAGGCATTGAGGGGTGGTCATTTTGTCTTCCAGCCAGTCTCATCTTTCCAAAGAAGCGCTCAATTAGATCTTGGTTCCTCTTGCTTGTTAAAACATATTTGAAATTCAAATCCTCAAAGAGAACTTTCCAAAGGTCTCTTGTTGATTTTAGTGTGACCCCAAGGCCCTCACAAGTACTCTTAGTTAGAAACATGTCTTTTGTTATCAAGCCGCACTCAAGTTCCCTCTCCCAGCGGTCAAGCCATTGAATGCCGCAGCTAATAGCTCCAAGGTCTGAATTCTGCCTTGTAATGTCTTCAGCCGAAAAACGTCTGTTTAGTGCATCGAAAAGGCCATTCAAATATAAAGTAAATTCCTCAGTTGCTTCACTGTCGCTAAGACGGGCACACCTTGTTCTCTGCAGAATTTAATGCCCGATGCCATAGAGCGGCTGAACGCTTGCGCTGCCAATTTCACACGCATTTTTTCACAAGTAGTTGGATATATGTGACAGCATGTTATCTTTGGACACACGCGTAAGCTTCCAGCTTTGTCGTGGTCCTCCTTATTAACTGCACTATAATATACCCATCTAATCCATTTGCCTTCCTTCTTCAGGTACGTCTGCTACTTGAGGCGATTCCTAATACATTTAAATGAGCGTGGCACATCCGAAAAGACGAACACCTTTCTTGAAGGGTCACTTGGGTGGGTGAAAGAGTTGCAGCAGTCTTGAAGGTTCCAGCTTATACCCAGTGTTCTCCACATACTTCTATTCGTCGATGCGCCATCACAAACAAAGCCATGAATTTTGGCACCAGCTTCTTCGATGAGCGCAAGTGCTTGAAGGAGCAACGGCGCAAGAACGGTGCCTTTTGTTGCACCTTTGGCAGCGAATACTCGAATTGGCTGGCCATATCTATCACCAAAAGGGCAAAACATAAAAACCATAGCATGGTCAGCAAGCTAGCCTGAGTCTGCTGTCTCTGAAGCCAATCCTACATATGTAATTGTACTTGAATTGAAACGTTTACTCTTGCGGACTTGCATTTCGTCAAACATTATCATACCGCGTTGTTGACAACAGTCCTTCTTCGCCAACTTCTTTAGAGCAGGAAATAACTTGCTGTCAAAGCCAGACTTGAAGCCGACCGTCGCCATGTAACGACGTATTGTTCTGATTGATGGCAATGCTACAATTTCATTTTGCATTAGAAATTCCTATCCTGCAGGTGACCGAATATGTAGGAGCAGACAGAGCAGTACCCAGCTGTCGTAATACATTCGGTCCTTCTTTGAACCAACCTTCCTGTCTGCCACGCACTCTTTAGAAACGAGCTGCTGAGCTTCGGGAAGGTTTGCCTCCTTAAAGGACGTTATATAGTTTCTTCATTTAAACGTTCTAGCTTTTCTTGGCACTTAGCAAGTTCTGCTTCAACTTTCTTTTTCCTGTTTAGAAGCCGTACTTCAGATTTATGACAGTCATTTGTCGCTTTGCGTATCGTCTCAACTCTGACCTTTTTCGATGGACTTGCTATGAGCCGAAAATTCCTCACTTTGCCTTTTTTCTTTTGTCTGGCATGATGGATACGAGTCACATCCTTCAGTCGTTGACAAGCCTTGCAGATTGTTCCACCAGTAAGCAGCATACACTTGTGCCGCCCCATTCCACAGATATCAACATAAGCACACTCTCGATGGATATTATTAAATTTTTTTTACAGGGGCCACCGGTGCACACATGCATGTCATGGAAACATTGAAGAGCACTTTCTATTGTACTTACAGAATTCATACTTCTGTCACAGCTCACACTCTCGACATTTATAAAACGGCCATGAACAAATTCCCTCACCGACAGAGAGCCGTCAGTGCAAGGTGTTACCTGTACAGTTTTGCGCAGATAAGCTGGGTAGGTACAGTCTAAAGTGTTTGGCAAAGCCGCTTCAGAAAAAATCACAGCATGCAGTCCAAAGTTTTCGACTATTTGCACTGCCCGTGGTTTGCTGGGGAGCTGAATACTTAATGTACGTTCGCAAAGCAGTGAAAATGACACCTGCTCTTCTCTGCCCAGGGTGTACGTTGTGGCGTTGTACTGTTTCTTGTCTGAGTTTCCTTTGGGTTCAACAGGAATCCTGTTCATGCTGCTGCGTTGACAGGAACTGGCTGCTATGCCGTCGCCTTCTGGGCTGCCAATCAAGATGACAAAAGTGTCCAGGAAGGTTAAAGGTAATGATAATTTAACAAGCAAAGCTAGAATATCGAGATAAGCAAGCAACTTGCAGCAACGATCTGTGCTAAATAGCCCTGACAATTACACTGGAAAAAAAATCAGTTGCAACACTGATAATGCAGGTTGCTGGAAGAGCTCTTTTCACAATGATGCAGGTAATGCATAAACTGAGATATTGCAGGATGGCAAGAAAAAACGCTGAGTATAGTTTTTTGTCGGCAGAAAAAGCACGAAGTCATCGCAGTAGCCAAAGCTAGTTTACCTGGCGTTCTTCTCTGTCCTGAGCGAAGCAAACTGTATTGTGATGCAGTTCAATCGGGTTCCCTTCCTTCGGGTATTCTTCTGGATTTAGAGAACTGTAAGAGAGACGAACTAGCAGCCACGGTGCCGTCTGCAGCGCAGTCCTGAATCGTGCTGTCAATCAGCATGAAACAAAATTGTGTATAGAATGTTTGCAGCTATTTAAAAAAAAAGCAACCGAGCGCACATAAAGCGAGTAGCTTACTTCCATTCCACTTGGTTGAGCATCACGACGCGGTGTATTTGTTGCTCCATCAAGTGCCAGATATGACATCAGAGTGGCAGTCAGAGTCAAGATGCTGTCGCTTAACCTCTGGCTCCAAGGCTGTTTCCTGATCTGCAGCCATCATCACAGCAGGCAAGGAAGCTTGGAGAGGGTGCATCGCACCGCTGTCGTCGATCTTCGCTCGACATCGCTTAGATGCTTGCCCAAGAAGTTTCCTCTTCCGAGGTGGCTTTCTATGCCGCTCTGGCCGCGTGAGATAGATACTTAG
Source organism: Amblyomma americanum (assembly GCF_052857255.1). NCBI lineage: Eukaryota > Metazoa > Arthropoda > Arachnida > Ixodida > Ixodidae > Amblyomma > Amblyomma americanum. The sequence goes on from NC_135498.1 coordinate 103,676,506, forward strand.
GACAGCTCGGAAATAACGTAGGAACTGCATCTCTGGAAACCACGGGCCTCTTTTCCGCGCGAACAAGGATCTATCGAGCTCCACGTGATATGTCCGGGATATCGCGTCCTCTGGAAAATGCTTGGCGCAGACATGATCAGTGGGCATTAACGTCTGGTCTGCCCTAGGAATCGCACGGCGCCAGCTCTCCAAACGAACATTGTCGGACGGAGCTTTGAATAGTGGCACACGCTCCGCACAAGTCCGGTAACCCGAATTGCAGTTCGTCACGAAGCACTTTCGTCCCATTGCGCAGCACTCAGCGCAGCGCTCACCAGCTGTGGGCTACTCTGCCGACGATAGCCAAACACAAGGTCTTGGTGAAAAATAAAGGAACTTGTTTAAAACAGCACAGCAGTGCAGCCGCATACTCCAAAATGTCGCAAAACCACGTGCGCAGTGCCGCGCCACGCCAGACCAAGCCGCCCTGAGTGGGCCCGCCTTTCGCAGCGCCCTCTAAGCTAGCGACCGGTTTTCAAGCCCCCCCCCCCTCCCCCCCCCCCCCCCCCGTCCTCCCCACGGGACATGTGGCCGCGAGCGGGCGGCGCTCTCGCGCATGGCGTGGGGGGGGGGAGGGGGGGGGGGGGGGGGTTAGTGTCAACGCCTGAGTATGTTTTTCTTACGTCGTGTACCGGTCTCTTAACGTTACACCTATCATTTTTCTTTCCATGGCTCGCTGCGTTGTCCTTAACTTAAGCCGAACCCTTTTCGTTAGCCTCCACGTCTCTGCCCCGTAGGTGAGTACCGGTAAGATACAGCTGTTGTACACTTGTCTTTTCAGGGATATTGGTAACCTGCTATTCATGATCTAAGAGAACCTGCCATATGCGCTCCGCCGCATTCTTGTCCGTCTAGTTATTTCCCTCTCAAGATCCGGATCAGCTGTCATTACCCGCCCAAAGTAGACATATTCCTTTACCACTTCCAGAACCTTGCTACTAATTGTGAACTGCTGTTCCCTTGGAGACTATTGAACATTACTTGGTTTTCTGCATGTTAATTTTTAGAGCCAGCGTTCTGCTCTGCCTGTCTAACTCATTGATCATAATTTGCAGTTCACCTCCTCAATAACTCACCAAGGCAATGTCGTCAGCGAATCGCAGATTATTTAGATTTTCTCCATTAACTCTTATCCCCACCTGTTCCCAATTCAGGCCTCGGAATACCTCCTATAAACAAGCGGTGAATTGCATTGGCGAGATTGTGTCCGCTTGCCTGACGCCCTTCCTTATTGAAATTTTATGTCACCTTATGAAGGACTATGGTAGCTGCGCAGTTGCTATATTTAACTTCCAGTATTTTGACATAAGCCACTTCTAAACCCTGATTCCGCCGTACCTGTATGACTGCTGAGGTTTCCACTGAGTCAAATGCTTTCTTATAATCATTGAAGGCCATATAGGAGTTGGTTATATTCTGCTGTTACCTGATCCTCACCAGGTGCTTTTTCTCTTTGCATTGCTCCCGAGGTGTTCCTTAGTTCCTTTTTCGCTATTGGCGAGAGTACGCATTGCTGTGTGGTACAGTCTCTTTCATTACCGTTCTGATCACATTGGCTACTGTATAGATTTGTGCCCTTCGGCTACTTTAACGATCTTATCCATATTGCCAATATCATTGCCCTCCTTGTCTCTTAACGCATACATCCGGTTTTCACGTATGCCTAGTTTCTTCCAAAACTACCTGCCCTAAGTAAACGTATTTCTTTACCACTTACAGCACTTCGCTACCAATTGGGAACTGCTGTTTCCTTGGAGACTATTGAACATTACTCTGGTTTTCTGCATGGTAAATTTTAGATCCAGGATTCTGCTCTGCCTTTCTAACTCATCTATCATGATGTGCCGCTTCTCTCCTGAGTGACTCACAAAGCAATGTCATCAGGGAATCGCAAATTATTTAGACATTCTTTACTAACTCATATCCTGAACTGTTCTCAATTCAGGCAAATAATTAAATAAATACCAGCCTGTTGATTCACCAGATTAGATCATAATAAGCAGAACGGTGGTGAAATCGCTAGGCGGGTACATAATTTGGTGCGCCATCTCATGTTGTCCATCTGCAGAGGGATGCGTAGCTGAGCACAACACGTAACCTCCATCCTCAGTTACTTTAATGAAAGAACAAGATGAATGCGGATATGTCATGGCAAAAAAAAATGTCAGTGAGATATAGCAAGCATATTCTTTCTCAGTTATGTGAAAACAGGTAACAATCTGTTAAGCGTGCATATAACGACACTCTGACTGTGTAGCTATTAAAAACAAATGCTATGTAATATCTTCACAGGCTGTGACATGTTTCAAGAATGCCAAAAAATCATAATACAAATGGAATAAGTGTGTCCTGTTATATTCAATACCGGTGCCTTGTAAGAGAATAGAAGATTCACTGACATTCAAAATGAATGGTTTTACGCTGCTAAAGGCAGTAACGTGCTGCTAAACAGACATAGTATTTAACGGCGTGTCAATATAACGAGTGAGGTAAGGGACGTGTGAATTATGTTTGATATATATATATATATACACTCATAGCGCTGTAACCAATAGTCATCACTCTTAATCTCATGTGTCTGGATTCGTTTTTCTTGGAACAGCTGCTCAGACAAAGTAGCACATTTCCGGGACTAGTTTTCGCGGATGTGAAGTCCGCAGGGGCAAATTTCGGCTGAAAATAAATTTTAAACATTGCGAAAGCAGCATACAATCGGTACCAGTGTTAGGACCAGTTCTCCACGGCCACTTTGACCAACCGTCGTGCGCTGTTGAACACTGACCCGATTCCTTCTCATAAACCTAGTGAACCACGAAGGAACACATTTGAAATCCTGGATATTTTGTGCAGAAGCCATAGTAGAAGGAACCATCATAATTCCGCAGCCGATAACGGATTCTGCGCTCCCCGAGGCTGTCCTCCCCACACTATAAGCTTTTCACGAAGGTCAGGCCAAGCTCGTGTCCGCCGCCCACTTGTTTTTTTCCTGCAGGCATTTTCCACTGATGTCTCAGGGAAGCAATACACATTCGGGAATATTTTTCATCGTCGTCGCATTATTTCAACGCGGCTTAGTTCAACTTTAGTGCTTGAGCACCCTTGACAACACCAAGAGTGGATGCTGCTGTCAAGACCGTGCTGGCTGTACGTCTTTTTGGAGCCTTTGCCACCATTCTTCAAGGATGACTACGCCTCTCCTGACGTTATTCATCGAGGTTCTGCGCGTGCGCTCAGAAATCTAAGCGCCGAAAGCCAGCCTACGCGAGGAGCATTCGCTTCCATACCGAATCTGATTTCTTCTCGGAGCAGATTATTCATCTCATTTACCACGAAAAAATGTCGCACTCGCAGTCAGGCCCCGTATCCATTCTTTTACCTTTACTCCCCCATTAGGCTTTTTCGGCTCTGACAAACGATATTTAAAAATTAAATCAGTTTCGGTCCGCACTTATAGACAGTCCGCAACACGCGAAATTTCAACGTTTAAACATGTATTGACCGCGTATTATAGTACTGAATATACGGTACCTGACATCTTGTGACGTTATCTTAGAGAAATATATAGATAAAGAGGACGAAGGAAGGCAGGTATGTTAACCAGAAGAGTGTTCCGGTTGCCTACCCTGCACTGGGGAGGAGGGATGAGGGGATTGAAAAGAGAAATGGAGACTTAATTATGCGACAATCGATAGAGCTGCGATTCTCAAGCCAAACAGCTCATTTGATGAATGTCTATCCCCGTCTATAGACAAACACCATGTTTACCAACAAAGCGGGGGTTCGCGGCAGGCAGATCCGACTGGAGATGAAAAGTAGCCTTAGCTTCTATAGGACTATATGGAAGCAAAATATTTCAAAGCATGCCGTTTTCAGATTTCACAGTGCACCTATGGTGTCGTTCTTTCGTGAAGAAAAACCTAGTTAAACCTTGAACAGATTCTGAAAGTATGAAGTATGGAGTGTGGTCCATTGTAACACCAGTAAGCAAATCTTTGTCAAATATTTTTCTCCTTTCGCAGGGTACCAATGGAGGCGGCTATTTGTTAACAGTTGGCAAGTGCTTTGAAGAAGTATAGTGTGAGAAACTATGTTACGTCATTTCGAAGCTCTTTATAAAACGCCTCTACAAATGTGTGCAGTGGAGCCGGACATACCCCCCAAAAGCGCTCTATCCGCTGGACGTTTACTCGAATTGAGCAAGCTTCTCGTGTACAGTTAAAACTTCATCTAACGAAACCCGATTCTACGAAGTTTCTGATCAAACGAACAAAAATTTTGATTCCATGACAAATACCCGTAGGGTTCAATGTCCTCAAAAACCGCAAATAACGAAACAAATCACCACTCAACCCGGTTTAAGAGGGTTCACCAGTGACAGTGTCCATAGGAAATACATGGGAAATTTCAGAAGCTGTATCGTATCTAAAAATGGACAGATTTTCATGAGGTTTGTGGCAGCGTTTTCTTTTTTAGTGAACAAAGGAAATGTTGTGGACAGATTTTATTTTTCAAGTTTAATTTTTTTACAACTCAGAGGTAAATATCTAGAAAAATTGCACTTTTATATATGTCGGTCATTCATGTCATCTTGTGAAAAAACTAAGCCAGATATCAAAATTTCGTCCGCATCATTTCCTTCCTTTTTTTCTCTTGGTTGTTAAGCCGCAATTTTCATCCATATCGAGCCTAGTGTTTGCGTTTTACAGGCTCTGACAGTTGTGTATGTATTTTCTGCGGGGATTTGAAATTCGCGCCATATGTAACCACTGCGACGTGGCTCCACCTGGCATCAGCATATTTTTGTCGCTACTACACTCTACCACCAACCTCTTGGTTGTCTGTGTTCGTGCGCGCAGGTTTTTACTCAGAACTTGGACAGACTTGAACACTTTCTTCCCTTTTTTCTTTCTTGGGCTGTTTTCTGAAAGGATTTCTGCTTTCCTTTTTTGCTCGAGCTTATGGTGCGTGACGTTGAGCTGGCGCGTTGTTTTGACAAGCTGCACAACGTTCCCTACCATGACAAAGCGATCGACGCGGGTTAGCAAGACGGCCCACGCCATTGAGGAATTGGACAAAGGGCCGCACCTGCATCATTCTATCACACAGTCATGGGTCGGGAGGAAACACCTGTTTGACCAGCGTTGCCAAACGCTTTAAGATAATCTGGCAACAGTTGTACACCCAGTGCGTCGTTTGCTCTTTTGGTTATCACTTGCTTATCACGTGCGCCGTCGTGCCTCCTGTGGGCTCCGTGCGCTGCAGTTTGGCGCGCGCGAGTGGCGCCACCTGGTTAACAGCGGTGGCGAAAGGCGGACGCAGCCAACGTAGCTCTCTGGTTCAGTTTGCAGTGAGCGAGACGAGCGGTGAGGTGTTTTGTCCGAAGCCGAAAACAAACTTGGATAATAACGGGTGCTCTACCTACTGCTGTGTTTACCCAATGTCATAACAGCTATAAAAACACCGCAGTCAAGGTACCGAATATATTTAAACGCTTTTCTTGGACATCGTGCATGCTAGCTCATGCACAGAGGGTATGCTGGAAATGAGTGCACTGTGGAATTAAATTCATGAGAGTGAACTGGGAAAGGGTTTACATTGACTGGGGTGTTTCGAACGTGACATCATTGGCAGGAGCTGCTTTATGTCTTTATGTAGAGCGAAGGAATGCGTTCAGTCAGTTACAGGAAATGGTCTACGGTGAAGTTCTTGGAGCTAGCATCTGAAGTTTAAGTCTTCGTTTGTTATGCTCATCTGTGGTTCAGCGTGTCAATTTTGTTTCTAGTTTTTTTTTCGTGCGTGTGTGTATGCAGTGGGAGCGACGTCGTACTTCTGAGAGTGCTTATGTCGTTTCTCACATTTTTTCACCTAAGCTTTTGTGTATTTATTTGCATCATTTTATTTCTTTCAGTGGCTTAAAATTTTATATCTTTATTTGTTGGATTTATGAGATCTCAAATCCTGTTCTAGACGAATAAAAAAAATAGACAGTGGTTCAAATTTCTCTCTATATATAATTTTTTGGATTTCACAACATCACGAAACCCTTAATTTTGGGAATTAATTTCTTTGATTTTAATTATGTTTATCGTCCTAATGCAACGAAGACTATAAGGGGCGCCATAGTAGGAGGTTCCAGATAATTGCAACCACTTGGAGTTCTTTAACGGGCACTGACATCGCGCAGTACGCGGGCCTCTATAATTTTGCCTTCACCGAAATGCGACCGCCGCAACCAGGATCGAACACGAGTCATTTGGGTCAGCAGCTGAACTCCATAACCACTGAGCCACCGCGGCGGCCTTTCTATAGTTAAGTATTTACCAAAAGAGAAATACGACCAAAATAATTTATGTAATTGGTGTCTTCATGAAATTCCTGAAATTAAAGTCCTGTGGAAGATACTTAGCAAGAAAGACATCGTTTTTTTTTCCTTAGAGCTATGCTTCTCTGAGAGGAATACACAAAGTAAAGAAGTGTCGATCCTGCAGGATGTAGAGCACTATAATCTGATATATATGTGTAGTAAGTTTGCGTTTTTCGCATTTCTAGCCTACCATTCACATAGTCGATGTCACAGTGGATGTAAATTACATACCTGATTTCATTATTTGGGTCAGAGCCTTGTTTCTCAAACTGTAATAATAATTGGTTTTGGGGGAAAGGAAATGGCGCAGTACCTGTCTCATATATCGTTGGACACCTGAACCGCGCCGTAAGGGAAGGGTAAAGAAGGGAGTCAAAGAAGAAAGGAAGAGAGAGGTGTCGTAGTGGAGGGCTCCGGAATAATTTCGACCACCTGGGGATCATAAACGTGCACTGACATCGCACAGCACACGGGCGCCTTAGCGTTTTTCCTCCATAAAAGCGCAGCCGCCGCGGTCGGGTTCGAGCCCGGGAACTCCGGATCAGTAGTCGAGCGCCCTAACCACTGAGCCACCGCGGCGGGGCCCTCTCTCAAACTGTAAAGGTACTTAATTAATCTCAATAAGCTCAACTGCACTGCCAGATATTGCAGTGCCGTCGGGACTGCAACACAATCATGGTTGCTCGGAATCGGTGATCAGCCCAACCTGAAAGCAATTGAAACGAAATGCAGCAGTGGTGGCGTCAAGGCTTTCAATGCGTTGAAATCCGCAGAGAAGCAGGCGTTGACTTAGAATGGCATCGCGGTCAGTGCGCGTCTGCTATGCGGCGCAGGGCGACCACGGCCAGTCTCGAGGAGGGCGCGCGCGCTCTCCCTTCGAGAGACCGGCCGTGACTGAGCGTCCGGTTAACGCGGCGAGTGCCACGAGGCGGCGCTGGCGATGTGGTCGCTGCTGGCGCCACCATACCCGCGCACGGAGCCCATAGGCCCCAATTTCGGAGGCTGCCACTGCTTGCTCGCTCGACGCTTGGTGTCGCTGCAGTTGAACCGGTCTCGACTCTCTAAAATCAAGTTCATCTAAACACGCACTGGTCGAGTTGGGTGGACCTCGCTCAGCCCGACCCCCTACTCAACCAGACGTTATTGGTTCATGTAAACAGGGCTAACCAAGAAGTCGCTTCCCGCCCTTTTAAGTTTTATCCAACTTTGACTTATTTCGTTGTGAAATTATGAGCAGTGAAGGAGGTGTGAAGGGAAGTAAATCTACTACAATTTATAATAAATATTGTCACGAGGCGGTGAAACTGCCATGAAAAAACAGACGAGCAGATTAAAGTGGTACTGAAACAAGCTCTTTATTGGGCTGCTGAAGAATAGGCGTCTACACCCATACGCGGTCACTTGGCTTGTATTGTTCGTGGCGACGGCGGAGATTGTAGCGTCGGGCGTAGGTTCGCTCTTGGTGTGTAATGCGTAGCCGAGCGACTCGTAGAGCTCCCGCACGCTGCAAGCAGGCGGTGACGCCAAGGTTGTCCTCACTGGTGACGTTTGGCAGCATGGCGTCAAGCGTTGTCGTTGCTTCTTCGCCGTAAATGAGCCTAAAATGTGTCATATATGACTGGTCATCTCAACGTCGGTGTAGTAGACGATCATGACGTACGGAAGGAAGACATCCCAGGTTCAGCGTCGGCGACCATGGCGAGCTTGTCTGCAGTGGTTTTGTTCAAGCGCTGCGTGAGGCCGCTCATCTGTCGATGAAACACAGTCGTCGTCCGACGGCATCTATACTGTAGCGCACGATGGCTTGCGTTAGCCCCACCGTGAACGCAGTTCGTGTGTGTCACGCAGGACACAGTGAAAGAAGGAAAATACGCGCTGTAGTCACAATGGGTGTCCTAGGTGGTTTCTTGGTTATCATCGTTTTTCGACGTTTCCTTCAATGGTCGCTTGAGCGACCGAGTGTTTTGTGCTTCGAGAATGTAATCAGGCTCACGAATTGGAAGGCCACGGCTCCTCCTTGGGTCCACGAGCTCAGGCAGCAAGCAGTGCATATAAAGTTTTTTGAGCCGCGGCAACATCTCGTCCTCCCAAAGCGATTGATTCCTGGATATCACCTCAGTGCTGATGCCTTTTTTGTCCACAACACAAACAAGCACTTCCTACGGCGAGCAATATCCAACTGTCCTTGCACTTGATACCAGTAATTACTGTTTGTCTTCAGCTGCAATCTCCCGTTCTTGTTTTCCTCACAGCACGTTATTTTTTTGGCGCGAACTCCTTCCAGTGGAGTAAAGTCCCTCGCTGAGTGCGGACACTTGACTTCAACAAGAACGTCCTCCCCAGTGAGTCCGTCCGGAAAAGCGCCAAGAAAGGGGCTCTCCTGGTCAACAAAAAGGCCGCACTCCTTCACCACGACGTTGCACTCATTCTCGATTTGCTTGAGTGCTAAGCACTCGTGGTCCTTTCCATACCAAATCGCTTCGGAAGTTATTCCTTTGTACAGGATGTCACCAACTGTCCGCCCACATCCCGTCGTTGGCTTCATTTTACAAATAGCACCAAACAATGATGCCGTCAATCTTTTTCGCCTTTCTTGTTTCCACACAGTGGATCCACTCTGCTTTGACGTTGCTTGCTGCAGGTCTTCGATGTTGGTTGCTGATAGCGAGAGCGATTTCAGGAAGTTGTCGGAAGCAGATTGAAAAGCATCAGGCTCCATGTCTGGTACGCCGTAATAAGCATCGGCACCAATGTGTCGCTCTTTTTCTCGATGCTGGCAGCGTGGAGTGATTGATATCTTCTTTTTCGGTAGCTTTCGCTTCGAATCTCTCCTAGAAATTAATGCCTTCACAAATGATGATGTGCATCCTCCAAGCTGCCCTCCCGATATCCTGCGCGCGATTTTTTCCTGGTATGTTCCTCGGCAGTTGAGCGATAAGGAGGCTGCAAAGCACCTTGTCTCGTAAGATGCTTTCAAGGAATAGTTTATCCTCTTTCCACCTACAAATTTTGCCACAACGGAATTGTAATGTTCGGCAGCATTGTTATCGACGTCCATTATTAGGCTCGCCGCGTTTGCAACCACTCTGCTCATGGCAACACAAATTTCTTAAAAGATGCCTTTCTGAACTATTTCAGGAAATATATTTTCTTCTCCCGCTTTGCTTCCGGAACAGAAGTAATCAGCGCAGTTGGCGTGGTCTCCAAACACATGATTTGGGCTGTTCTTTATGTCATAAGCAAGACGGTCTATTTTTTCAGAAAACCATGCATCTTCACTGCTTCTAACTTTTATTGCTGTTGCAACTCCATGCCGTAGGCGCACAGCTGCTCGGAGAATAGAGTTTTTTAATTTAGGAGGAACTTTTTCCAGCCGCTTCTTCTGAGCGGTCTCTCTTATTTTTGCTGCATAGTTTCGAAGTAGGTGGTTCCTGCACTCAATTTTTTCAACCCGCTGGTTGCCATACGGTGCTGCTGCGACGATCGATCGGTAAGTGCTGGAATCACCATCAGCTATAAGCTTTGTATATTTGATGCCATGTAGCTCAACGCTTTTCTTGAAGCCTTCAACAACAATAGCTTGCTCCATGCTTGTTGAGATTCCCTGCCAGTTCTTGTGGCACTGATGCTCTTTCGGGGTGGCACCTTGTGGAGTCCGACGACACATTGCGCATACCTTGTTTTTCACGCCAAGGTACAGGACTTTTCCAGTTCTGTGACCAACGATGGCAGCCTGAAAGAGTAAGACCAATATTAGTCACGAAGCTGCCACACTGGCTGCACTGCTAATCGCTAGAACATATAGGTATTGTCATGCTTGTGACTCAAGTGCTGCTTTGTAAGTACCTCCAGGCAAATTGATGCCTTTCGATCACAGCGGTACATAGCCCCGCTTTCATGCTTATTCTATAGTCTTTCTTCCTGCTCGTAGTGTGATGAAAATACTCTGTTTTTCACAAGACATTAATCAATGAACAACAGGAAAAAAATTATAATTATTAAAACTGTGCGTTTGCACGTATACAAGAACCAACTCAAACACACATAACATTGCTGACAGCATTTTTGTATTCACAGTTCTAATCGCTGCACGCCCTCTCTCTTCGTTGACGCTAGCACTGAAACTAGTTTCAGTGCTTTGTTATGAAAGCGCGGGCCTTTTCCATATCTCTTCAATTAGCCGAAGGAGCAAGTGTAAAATATTTCAAGTACAAAATGCAGCATTTTTACCACTTTAGCAATTAAATAAGTTTTTACACTCACCACGCCCGACGAAGCGTCATATTTGCTTTTGTAGGATCTCTTTCACCACGCACTATCTGCGATGACTGCTATCGTGGGTGTACCGTCACTGTCAATGTTGCCACATTCTCTTGCCAGCCTTGCCTGTTCTGCTTCCGCTCTTTTCATTTCCTCCCAGGCGGCTTGATTGATAATGTGGCCAACGTTGTCCTCTATTTTTGTGTAAGTGTACGATGACATTCTTGGGATGTTCATAGACGCAAGCAGCTCGTTCAGGTTTGAGAAGCCACAGCCAATTGACATTATTCCACATACCGCTGATGTGTATACATCACCGCCGCCGATAGAAGCTTGTGCGTCAGGTGGCGGGTCCGTGTGGATGACATCCTTCCTTCGGCACATCCTGCATACGAGAGTCAACGTGCTTCGAAGACCTTGCTTTCTTTCAGACTCATAGTCCATATCCTCCAAAGTGCAGTTGAAGGGAGCATGGAGGGCGGTCTTTTGCAAGCTTCTCAACAGGTACTGAAGGCTAACAATGCGCCGCCCTTGAATTCCAGCACTTGCACTGCCGTTCTTTACTGAGGTGGTCGCGGAACCTCCAATAGCAATATCTTCGTCGCACGACCCTGTTGCGCTCATCACTGAAGATGATGAAGATGACAGGACACTTCCTGGCACCTCCGGTTCTCTGATGAGGGCTTCAACGTCTGCCGGCCTTGGGTTGTGCTCGTTGACTTCAGGCGTCGAATAACCTTCAGCAGGGTGGCCAAGGTCACCACGATAGCGAGAAGAGAGTCTTTTGCTCGTAGGAGCTTCGTTTTCGAGAGCTGGCCGCTTTCTGGTGTTCGCAATCAGTGCACCTGCAGGCTTACGCTTCCCGTACCTGAAATTCTTTGATGGCATTTTCTGCTGACTTGTTGCCTGCTGGTATTCAAGCCCTTTCAGACAAATCTACTGCTGTCAAGACAGGGATCAAATGTATGGCGCACACAAGTGCCACAAGATGATGACCACCGTTAGAACAAGCCAAACACTCAAGCCTTGTTGGTGCTGAGAAGCAGAACATGGGTGTTCGGCGCTGGGAACGCTCGTACGAGACTAGGAAAAGTAAGCTACACGCTGTCACTGCACTCGAGGACATCCATCTGTAGCTATATAAGGAAGGCTACGCGGGAAAGGGAAGAAGACCAGCCATGAGGCCTTGTGCTAGGATCTCCTTTCTTTCCTTTTATTTGGGGCTGGCTACGTAGGTGCTCAACCCAATGGACCTTTTTCTAGTAATGTCCTGGGGATGCCCCAAGTCTCTTCCGCCATTTTAATCGAGCACACCTGTCTGCTCAAGCGAAACCAGAAACCCCACCCTACCACTGTAAAATAATTTTCTCAGAAAAGTCGAGGGAGCTTAGGCGGCCCAAACCAGAAACGCTAAATTGGTGGGTTACTGCGAAATGGCCCATTGTCTGACTCCCACATCCTTCTTTGCTGAATGGCTTCAGAGGGGTTAACTTTTTGTGCTTCGGTCCCCCGAAATTTCGCCGCGTACCTACAGAAAGTTCTGGGCTCTACTCTTTGAACGCGCAAGAACGAATGCTTTCGTGTCGCTGTGTAGTTTACATACCTGGAGGGGGGATAACTTACCACCTTTTTTGGGGGGTGCTTAAGTGCTACCATCTATCGACAGAAAAAGTTCAAATCAGAGTTGTCTTGTTAAACGAAAAGTAAGGGCAACAAGAGCAAAGACAATGCGAAATAAACACTGGCAGCGCAAACAATGAGAGCGCAAAAAGCTTTTCACTGAGGCCGCGTCGCCGAATCGGCGTCCACACTCGTACACGGCCACTAGGCTTGCATTGTGTGTGGGGACGGAGGAATACGCGGAATACGGAATAGCCAGCCGAAGTGCCGAAGGGGAGGTGTTCCCAAGGTGTGTCAAAAGATGACTCACACTTATCTGTTCTGGCTATGGGAAACCAGCATAGGCTGTATACCCCATCCTAGCTGTCACCTGTCATTGTAAGTGAATTTTCTCAGAAAAGATTCGAGGAAGCTTAGGGGGACCGAAACTCAAAAACGTATTTTTTGTTGTGTCAGCTGTGTGGTGGGTTACTGGAAAAAGGTCCATTCTCTGACCACCACCCCTTAAGAGGGGTTATTCTTATTTCCAGCTTTGGCGGGATATACAAAGAAAGTTCTCGGCCCTACTTTGTTCGCGGAAGAACTACTACTTCCGTGAAGCGGTCAAGGGGGTGTCGCGGTAGAATTTACACGCCTGGAGGGGAAATAGAAGTTCCCTCCTTCTTGTGGTAGTTAAGTGCTGCCATCTATCGACCGAAAAAGTTCAAATCTGAGTTGCCTCGTAGCTGGTGAGCCCTCTTAACGAATTTTTCTGGGAATAACTGAGTTTTTAAAAAGCCAAATTGATTTCTCACTTATTTTGCCCACAGTGTTTCGCAGCTTGTTGGCAGCGTGCCAATAACAACATCTAGGCGCAAAAGTAATGGCCCTCGATCGTTTTGTTTTGATGGGCTGCAAGCTGCGCTTCTGCGCCGAACAAACGACTCTGCAGTCGGTGGTACTTCAGGACTTGTCACATGCCCAGACGCGGGTCGTCGGGAAATACGATGCCATGGTTTGGCTTCCGAGGGCCGCTACGTTAACATTTTGGATTTCGAAGGGCGGAAAAATACCTTCTTAGATTATACGAATTTCCCGATTTAACGAAATAATTCTTGGGTGCTCTTCGTTAAATCGGGTTTTAACTGTAGTCCAGCCGGCATCCTACCGCGTGCACTGCACTTGCCCACGAATACACTTGTTTAAACTGGATAGCCTAGACAGCATTACCAGAAAATTTGGTTCTCAAATACCACGGCAAGCGCACGAAAGAGACCCACGCACTGCAGCAGACGGCACCGCAGACGACACACTGGTTGCATCCGGCTCCGGGGTCCGCCAGCATCACGCATGTATACAATAACAGTATTAGTCGTCTGCTACAGTGCGAGGTTCGTTTATGATGCTGTTTGAGGGCTGTCTTAAAAGTAAACCGCGCTATCGTTTGAACGACAGTACTTGCAAGGCAATAAGGCGTGCGGGGCAGAAATGTCAGCCTACTTGAGAAGCTTGCGTGATTTGTGGAAACACGCAGCGGATAGAGGGCTTTTGGGGGTATGTCAGGCCCCAGTACGCACGTTTGTAGTGGCGTTTTAAAAAGGGAGCTTCGAAATGACGCAGCATACTTTCCCACGCTCTACGTCTTCAAAGCTCTCGCCAACTAGTAAAAAATAGCCGCCCCCATTGATACCCTGTCAACAGAGAAAAATATTTGACAAACTTTTGCTTACTTCTGTTTCAATGGGCCGCATTCCCGTACCGCACACATGCCGGGACTCACCATCACGCGCACGTAATGCGATGCTTCAAAAACCCATCGCCTCCGAAAATTACACTCCACACTTTTATAGCGTAAGCTACACTGGCGGAGGTTGAGCAGTTTCGCGTGACTCCTGGAGAGCCGTGCTGCGCATGCGCCAGGAGCAGTGACGTCACACGGCGCTAAGCTGGCGCGCTGGAGCCGCCACCGCCGCGCGCGCCTCGCCTGCCATAGCCGCGGCAGACGCACTGGCGCCGGCGCGAGCGCAGCTGTGCGCTTCCGTTGTGCAGCAGCCGTGTCTGACGCTGCGCTGGAGCCGCTTGATAGCGCCCCTCATTTTGTGCGCATGCACAAAAGGTATCATTTGGGGTATATATATAGCAGGGCGTTTGCCAGTGTGGTATAGCCATAGAGAAGTGGAGCGAAATTGCTGCTCAGCGGCAATTAATGCTCAGCGGCTCAGCGTACCTCACTGTACGCATATCCTGGCATAGCCGAGCTAAGCAACTACTAATTTTTTTAGAATCTGTTCTAGCATGAAGTTGGTTGCTCTTCACGAAGAAACGACATCATAGGTGCACTGTGAAATGAGAGAAACTGAAGTGAAATATTTTGCTTTCATGTATTCCTATAGCAGCTAAGCCCACTTTTCACCTCTTATCACATCTAGCTGCCACAAACCCCTGCTTTATTGGTAAACGCGTTGTTTCTCTCTATGCCATCGCGTCGCTCGGCTATCGCATCGAATTTTATACATTTATCGCTTTCCCTGTTGACTTGGCTCTTAACATCACTCAAATGGTTACGTGTTGCTGAAAATTAGCTAGAAATACAGTTTTTGTTTTCATGTTACACTATCAAGCCAAAGATATATTGGAACACCGAATTACAATTACAATGTATTTGCACATTTAATGCGCTACGCTTCAGATGCTCTTCATCAGGAAATAGAATTGCAATCATTTACCAACGGCAGTATTTTTTTATCTCGCAGCGCAGAAAAGTGCAAGGTAATTGAATGTATTCAATTTCACTGCTTCAAGTGACAATAATGTGCTAGTTTTATTAGAGGGTAAGCGTTTAAAATGCATTTATCATTTTTGAGAGTTGGCACACAATAATTAAGCAAGCTTACTTCCGATTGTCTCTCGAAAAAGCATTGAAATTACGCTGTAGCAGAATGGATAGCTGGGCTAGTTAGTTCATGTTCACTTTTGCAAAAAGCAGCGCGAACGAATGAAAAGCAGTGAACGATGTGAACAGTTCCCATCTGTGTGTTTCCTTGTTCATTGTCTTTCGTCCTTACACACTGTCTTCTGCCCAAAATGAATTAAAATTACAAATGCAATTATAAGCAGTGATGCGCTCTGTTGGCGTGCACATAAGAACCAGCAGGTGTAAATTTTCGTAACCGTGATGCTGCCATAACTTTCCCAATGTTACACAGCTTCGCACAGATGCTATTAGCCAATAATTAAGCTAGAAGCCCAGGGGGAAAAAATGTTGCAGATTTTTATTTATGTCACAAAAGACGCAAGTCTTTTCACTGCTTTTATAGGCATCTTGAAACATGTAAAATACATTCTCTATTCATTTGCAGAGAGCAATTAAAGTGATATCCAGTTCTTTCTCACCTGCTATGAAGTGAACCATGAGCGAAATGCGCCGCCCACAAAAATTTCACTGCTGTTTTGGCTAAGAGCAAAATTATACCGGCAGCTCGACACGCACACCAGGTATTTTTTCAAGCAGGCCAGCTGCTACCTGTAAAAGCCGTATAGCTACACTATAATTACCGCACAAAAGGAGAGATTAATAGATAGAACACACGCACAGAATGCTAATAAACCTGAAAGTCAAGAACGATCACCGCTGTGTGCGTGTATGTTCCCATCCGTCTTCGTTTCTACGTCAGGCTTTCGAGCGGGGAAAGCCACTATACGTTCTCAGCGGTGCGCTTTGAACGCCACCCTACCGTCAAATGGTGTACTACATAAAAGCGTCTATTAACTTCCATAACTAAAGCACTGAGCTGCTGTGTGTGGTTAGGCTGTAGAGTGGGCAGACAACGCTTTACATATCTCAGGTTGTCGTGTACACCAGCAAACTCACGAACCACCGTGAAACATACTTCCCCAATGATCTCATTTTCTTGCATTGACCCTGTTCATTCGCAAAAGTGAACAAAGTATGCTTTAGGGTTGATTGCATGTAACCTGCTCCATGTCATAGCTTCTACGAAGTTGAGTAAATCAGAGCACGAGCGGCCGTCCTCTATGGATTTATGGGGTTGGCTAGTGGGAGCGAGAAGAGAATACGCTACTATTAATTGTCGCCTAGCGATCTCAGCGTTAAAATCACTGTGTTAAATTTTTGAGATGTCACATAAATGACCTTACAGCACTTGAGTAATCCCATCAAAACAATGAATGTCATTTTTCAGAGCTTCACTTACATTTATTATCAATTATTGCAGGCCGTTTCTTGAATATAAGGCAATCCGGCATGAATGTGGTACAGACGCAATAGGCTGAACGCACGCTTCAAGTGAAACCGTGGGCGGGCAGAGCGCATATGAATACGCTCAGGTTATGCATCACTCATATTGCGGAGTCAGACAAGCAAAACAAAATTCCGAAACATTTTACCACACAAAACAACACTCGAAAAAAAAACACCGCTCAGTATGCGAATGAGTGCCAACGTGCAACGCAGCGTAAACGCTCCAGCGACCGACGAGATCGAGTAAGAGGCGGAGAAAGTGAACGTGGAAAGCAGAATGAACCAGAACAAACCAGGAGTGAACGGATGGAAATGAGCTGGATAACACCCGTGCTCCACAACAGCTGTCGTTGAGTAGATAAAGGCCCCATCAAACAGCCACGGTGGCTCAGTGAATATGGTGCTCGATCGTCTGATGACTGGAAAGACGCCGGTTTGATCTCGGGCGCGGCGTTCGCGTTTCAGTGGATACGAAATGCTAAAAGCCTCCGTATTGTGTAGTGTCTAAAAACACCAGGTGGTCGAATTTATCCGAATCCGTCCATTACGGCATCCCTCATAGCCTGAGTCACTTTGGGACGTTAAACCCCAATAAAACTATAAAATCATAAATGCCTCAGTCTGCACATAAAATTAAAAATAATAAAATATTCCGCTGTCCACTTATCACAGGGTGATTCGAATTAAATTTTTATTCCACAACAAATACTCTCTACACTGAATTTACCTAAAATTTCACGGTTCCAAAAACTATACGCTCTCCACTCCATATACAGGGCGTATCACCTAAGACTTTAAGCTATTTTTTAAAGGCTTTTTGAGTTAAAAGAGCGAGTTTCTAAGCATAGCATTGTCAGCAGTGTGTACATGAGAATACAACTAAGGCGTGCTAACTAGCAGGAAGATTAAACAAAATTCAATAGGTAAATTTTTAACTATTGCTGAAAAGTTTTGAAAACGCGGTTACCCTCAGCGCTGTGGCCTAGCAAATTTTGGCTGTATCACGGCAATCTGCATGGTCTTTCGGGAAACTTGCCGGCAGAGAAATCCCTCCAGTGCACGTAACTCGTTGAAATGGGCTGAATTCGTTGGGCCACAACGCAGAGGGTAACCGCGTTTTCGAAATTCTAAAAACTGATAAACATTTTACGCTGGGCTACACGTCTCTTAATAATTAAGCAGCCTAACTGTAGAAGTTAGTTAGAAATTAACTATTCAATATTTGTTGACCAGCATGCTAGATAGCATGTCGTATCATGGTTCAATTGGGCTACACCGTTGTCAATGCTATGCCGAAAAGAGTCCTCTTGTAATTCAAAAAGCTTACTTTAAAAATTGTGAGAACTCTTAGGTTAAACGCCCTGTATATTGAACGTAAGTGAAATTAGAATAATATAGTGTATTCTTGATGTGGGGGGGGGGGGGGGCAGAATTTCTGAAGAATTATCTAC
This sequence comes from Amblyomma americanum, assembly GCF_052857255.1. NCBI lineage: Eukaryota > Metazoa > Arthropoda > Arachnida > Ixodida > Ixodidae > Amblyomma > Amblyomma americanum. The sequence continues at coordinate 103,694,480 of NC_135498.1, forward strand.
CCACGTCTATCCCGTACGATGGGCATGGTTGTCTGTCAACTATTCGCTGCAAGTGAACTATGAATGTTCTAAAAATAAATTTTTTTAATACTTCAGTCGCAGCGATTTGACCGTCGCCGCATGCTTGACCTTGAGCGTCCCAGCTGCACCGCTGCCATAGCAACACATTATGGGACATCGTCGTGCCGCCGAGCCGAGTCTTCGCCATCGCTGCGCCGGGGCTCCACTGCCGCGGAGCGCCTGCTTCCTTACCACGTAATCTAGCCGAGCCTTAGCTGTATAAACAAATTTGCGGTCGTTGAACTGTCTCGCTATCTCGGTGGACATCCGAACCGCGCCGTAAGGGAAGGGACAAAGGAGGGAATAAGAGAAGAATGGAAGAAAGAAATGCCGTTGTGCAGGGATTCGGAATAATTTCGACCACCTGGAGATCTTTAACGTGCACTGACATCGCACAGCACACGGGCGCCTTTTGCTTTTCGCCTCCATGGAAATACCCGCCGTGGTGGCTGAGTGGTTAGGGCGCTAGGCTACTTATTCGAAGTACCCGAGTTATAGCCCGACCACGGCGGCCTCTTTTCGATGGAGGCGTAATGCAAAGGCGCCCGTGTGCTGTGTCATGTAAGTATGTGTTAAAGATCCACAGGTGGTCTAAATTATTCTGGAGCTCTCCACTACGGCACCTATTTCTTCCTTTCTACTCTTAATCCTTCCTTTAACCCTTCACTTACGGCACGTTTAAGGTGTCCGCTGAGACGTGAGATAGCTACTGCACCATTTCCTTTCCCCAAAAGCCAAATTTCAAATTTCCTTAATCGAAAAAGCTGGTGAGCGATAACCACGCACTCTGCTGGCTTACCAGTTCGTAGGACCCCTCCGGCCGCCTTTTTCGTTAGAGCCTGCGCACAGGGGTCTGTCGTAACCGTCCTTTACAAGTCCGTACGCAGGCACTCTGACGCCGATTGCCTGTCACGATTCCCTGTAGAAGCACCACCGCAGGATGACGATGAGGAAGCATTCCTAGGACCCATAAGCTCCAGCTCTTTTGCACAGTAGCAACGTTCGGACCTCCACTTAAAACGCCTGATCGAGTACTTGGAGGGTTATTTCTTCATCCTCAGCCTCGTTCAAGCGAGCATTCTGTTCGTTCAGTGTACAGAATGATGTCATCGTTAAAAAGAACATCGCAGGAAACAAATCTGCCTACCTCCTTGTTGTACCGGCCAGTCTTCGCGAATAAGATTTAGAAAGGCTTCACACGACGAGCCGGGAGCTGGACTTCTCGGCTTTTCTCGCACCCTCTGCCGATTTTAGGATAATTATTACTGGCCCGAGTGTCCACCCATGTCGCGCATTATGTGAAAACTTGCCGAGATTGTCAGCGACGAAAGACCCCTCCCACTTGACTGGCATGATTTCCGAATAGTACCCCCTCAATGCCCTTAAAGCAGATCAGCTTCGACCTGCTTGGCCCTTTTCCAAAGTCAAGGTCTGTAAATAAGCGGATCTTCATAGCGACCGACCACCTGACCCACTACGCCAAGGTAAAAGCCCTGCTGATTATAACAGCAGTAGAAGTTGGCAAATTTTTCGTGGAGTGCAGTCTTCTGCGACACGGCGCCCTCATGTGCTCGTCACGGTCAGAGGAACAGTGTCCACGGCGGAACTCACGCAAGCCATCCTGCGCTACAAGCACACAAGCCCAAGGAGGACAACTGCATACCATCCGCATACCAATGGACTGACGGAGCGCCTGGACAAAACCACCGCTGACATATATGTCGATGCCGAACACAAGACCTTGAACGTCATCCTGCCTTACATCGTCTTCGTCTACAACACTGCACTGAAGGAGACCACACATATGACGCCATTTAGGCTTGTCCATTGCAGGAAAGCCACGATCACGCCAGTTACCATGCTGCCCAAAGTTACCGAAGAAGTTAACGTCGACATCGCCGCCTACCTTCAAGGCGCCGAAGAAGCCGGAAGACTTGCCCGATTACGGATGAAAGACCAGCAGTGGGCCGACGCCACACGCTACAGCCTACGAAGACGGAACGCGGAATACGAGCCAGGAGACCAAGTCTAGGTTTGGACGCCGCAGATGAAGTGGAAAACTTTTGCGCTGCTATTTCGGCCCGTAAATGGTCTTCATTGACTGGGTGAACTGGACTAGGAAGTCGTCCCAGAGAAAATGAGTGCATCCCAGCGACGCCGCGGACAACCAGAAATTGTCCATGTTGTTCGTATAAAGCCCTATTATGCGCGCTGAATGACGCTGTGTTTCCACTCTCGGTGTTTATTGCTTACAGTCCGTTGTATTACGCCGCAGCGTATACAGCTGTTTCGGTCGAAAAGCCGTCGGCGTAGTCCGCACAGCGTGTCGGAAATAATTAGGGGCCGCGTAGAAAAAATGGTGTCACACCTATCGTTTGCCACACAATGTTCCGGACAGTGTCATACGATTCAGCGTTTCGTGCAGGATGAACTAACTGTTAAGTTAGAGCCTATATCAGGGTAGTGACGCGAACCGGTAACCTATAAGCGGGGGCTGCGTAAAAAGATCGTATCAGGGTGATTCTTGTTCTAGTGATTGATGATTGATTGGATTGTGATATGCGTTTACGGTTTAATGAAACCATTTCAATTGATTAATTAGAGGAATGAAAAAATGAAGAATTTCGAAACAGGAGGGCTCAAAGGTGTCAAACTGTTCCGAATGGAGAACCTAACCGACTACTCTGTCGCGTCATACCCTTATGATGGAGCTTAAGTGTCCTTTCAAATTTTTGTTTCTAGTCGCCTTATTTGTTTTAAAGTATCGGGTCGATGGTTCTTTGCAAGGGGAGTAATGCCACGAATTTTGTAGTGTTTATTTATTCATTCTTCAAAGCTGCCGGCACGCCGCTTTATCGCTTTGGTTGTGATGCAAGACGCGACCAGATTTACCTCGATTGATCGCATCAAAGTGGAGCCGATTCTACGTTGTTGCAGAGTGTTGCGGTAACCTTGCGCGCTTATTTCGAAAGTTTGTTGTCAGCCTTAAATTGAGTGCAGCTAAGAGGGCCAGGAATTCCGTTCGACGACCGTCGAGTAAGCTTGTTGCTACGCTGCCGCCGAGTTCTTTTTGGGCGCAAGTCATCCGAATAAAAAGTTTTGTTTGAAGCCCTTTTCACTCTCTTCCTGCACGCCGGACTGCCGTCACCACCACGTGACAATATTACTGAAAGCCCTCTCAGCATTGGCATCAGGGGTATTACCAGCTGCTCCCAGCGCATGGAAGTACGGCAGAGCATGGTAAAAGCAGTCTACTAAAAATATAATTAGTGAAAATCTGTGAAAATAGGGCACTCGAATAGCTGAAGATTTCGAAGAAAGTCTGCAGTGAGTAAACTATTTATTGCGGCCAACTGCAAAGAAACCGCGGTTGCATCTCGCTACTACCAAAACGCACCGACCTTCGCAAGTACAGCGCGATCAAGAAAGCGTAGGTTCGTAAAAATCAACACAGGCCCCGAAGCTTTTGGCAGTGCTCCATATGTTTTCGGTTTTGTTTTAAAACACATTCGCGGGCGTGCATTTTGCCGAGATCACTGGCATTTCCCTAATATTATTTGGCTGCTAACTTTCGAACGAGAGTCAGTACACTGCTAAGCGATCACGTGATTTACGCTAGTCGCAATTGCAACAGAAAGGAGAATGGTGATCATTGTGAAACAAACATGTGTATGTCGCGTCTTTATTATCACAAAATGATTGTAGTTGCAGCGCTTCGATTCAAATTAATAGCTCTCCTGCTGTTGGGTGCCTGTACTACTCCAACTGCCACTGCTTGAGCCACCGCTAAAGCCGTGACCATTGCTTCCACTTGATCCTGCGCGAAATCCAGCACTTGAAAGTCCACCGAAGCCGCCGCTTGACACTACACCGGTTTCGCTTCCGAAGCTTCATCCATAGCCAGTTCCTTGTCCACTACTAAGGCTACCGTGTGGGTTCCAGGTTACGAACTGTGGGCGCGAGGTCCAGTACTGGGGTGCGGAAGTCCAGTACAAACCAGCTTCCGTCTTGCGGTCTTACCAAAACCTAACAGTCCCAACTTCTGGAGGAACTGGGTAAAGCTGATTTTGTGTGCCTGCCTTTGGAATCTCTTATGCATACTCCTCAATCTCCTTTGCGAGATGCGTTGACTAAGACGGGAAATCAGAATTTCACTCAGGCGCCCGGAGGAACAAAAACCTATTCCTTCATTTCGTGAGCTTAGAGTTCTGCTTAAAAATCCACCAGCTCCTGCTTGACCACTGAGATGTCCAATTTGGCCCAGTGCACCGCCTTGTCTACCACCAAAGCCGGAAAAGCGCCTGATTACCCTACGAACAATGCCACCTTGACTCCCGCCAAATAGGCGGCTGCCTAAAAAGCTACTGCCTTGGCTGCCTTGCTGTCCATGCCTGTAAAGTAGACTATCTTTCTCCTAAGTGGCTGCTTAGCCGCCCCCGTAGACTACCTTATTCGTCCTGGTCGCTACTTTCACCGAACTCACTGGAGCTACCTACGTGACCATGGCCACTTTGAACACCAAATGAACCAGCCAGACCTGGTACGGATTGTCCACTTATAGTCCCCCTTGGCCCCACTGGCTACTTACCTGTCCGCCAAATCCTGCATTTTCTCCCTCTTCTGAACCCTCGCCATATCCGCTCTGTTCGATTTGATCACCACTGCCTCCGAGCCCGGCCCATTGCCACTGATATCCCTCTTGTTCTTTACTGCCTAGCTGTCCTGGAAACTGTCCACTGAGTCCTCTTTGTGCACTACTGCTTCCTTGTCCTCAAAGCTGTTCATCTGATATCGCCTGTCTTCTGTTGCCGCCTTGTGCTCTCAGGCTGTCCTCTGCCTGCTTGCCCTCCATGCCGTCCTCTGAATCCTCCCTCTCCACCGCTGACATCTTGTTCTTTAAACTGTGCGTTGAAACCTCCTTCCCCCCTCGATTCGCTCTGAATACCGCTACTTCCTTGCCCTCCTGACTCTCTGTCCTGTCCACTCACTCCGCTTCGGCCACCGTTTCTTCCTTGCCCTGAGCTCCATAGACTCCACTACGAGATTCTTGGGCACCTTGGTTTCCCGGAAGCTGCCATGAACCTTGCCTACCGCCATTCTGACTCCAGAATCCGCTTCCGCTTTTACTTCCTTCAGAAGGTCCGGATGTCCTGCTCGAAACGAAATTCGGATGAGCATAGGTTGCCCAGGAACCAGCAGGACCGCTCTGGGATATTTCATTAGTGTCACTGCCGGAATCGCTTTCAAATCTGTTCTTATCACTGCTTCCTCTTCCGAATCCGCCTCCTAATAAACCGATCTCTCCAGAAAATCGTCTCCATCAATGCCGCCGGAGCCGAAGTCACGTCCCGTGCTGTCGCTATGTCCGCCATAGACAGCCTCTGCTGTAAAATGAAATAAAAGGCAGAGATCACAAACAAAAGAAAACAAGAAAATGTGCAAAACAACCGCATGTGCCTTCCTTCGTTAGGAGAGAACGAAAAACGATTGTTCTTTATTGGTGAAAAATTAAGAATTGCATCTATGAAAACATTACACGTAACCATCCATGAAGCATTGATTTATATTTCGCCACTTATTTATTTGTGCACTCATTTTGAGGGGCGGTCCCAGAATTAAGTGCTTATAAATATCGATATTTTGCAAAGGAATACTGAATAAGGAGCACCGTGACACCACTGAGTGATCCGTTCTGACCGCTTGGCCTAGACTCAGTTCTAACTTATTGTAGTAAGGCGAATGAACAGAATTTTAAACTGTTATTTAAAGCAGAATGCGGTGTTTTAATTTCTGTGCGCAATTTTTGAACCTGATGTTAGCTGGTTATGACAAAAATTACAAAAAAAAGTTTTGTTTTCTAATATAATAAAGAAATCAGTTTATCGCCTGCAGTTTTAATGCCATGCTGAAGAATGAGATTTCTAGGCCAGTGAGGGCACAATTTGTCTAGAATTTAAACATGAATTATTATTGAATCTTTCCGGGACATGTATATCAGTTATTGCGTGAGGATCCCGGTCGGTGTGCGCACACTCAACTTTCAGTCTGATTGTAGAGACGTACGGCAAACGCCTGGAGTTAACAAAAGCTTATGTTCGTCTTGAAAACAAAAATTCCACACCTTGTTGGAAAAAACGCTAAGGCGCCCGTGTGCTGTGCGATGTCAGTGCACGTTAAAGATCCCCAGGTGGTCTAAATTATTCCGGAGCCCTCCACTATGGCACCTATTCTTCTTTTCTTCTTTCACTCCCTCCTTTATCCCTTTCCTTACGGCGCGGTTCAGGTGTCCAAAGATATATGAGACAGATACTGCGCCATTTCCTTTCCCCCAAAAAACAATTATTATTATTATTATTACACCATGTTAAATTATCTGCTTGAACTGAAATTTTTGCTGCATAATATTTGGCAGCCAAGGCAGTCATTGCTCTGAAAGGCCTAGTGGGATTCCCTAGCGGCACCACATATCATTCAATATATGTGGGTTAGGTTCAAGAACTACTTGAGAACTGGATAATTACTTCCTCAAGCCGACTAAATTGCTAGGAAACAAGAAAATTGGAAGAATATGCGTGCTAATGTCAGTTATGCACACAGGTCAACAGGAATAAAGCCACAAAATATTACTTTGGATGAGAAAGGAACATATTGCAATTTTGCCAAAAAAATGTGCACAAATGTTCGCTCCTTTGAACAAAATTAATAATAATGTCAAGCTTGACAATGTCTGCATGCATGGGGGCAAGTTCGCATCGAGCAAGCAATTTAGTTTGATTTCACAGGTTCTATATAAATAATATCGACATCGCTGGTCCACTGGGAACGTGTACGAATCTAAATATTATTTATGCCAGTTACCTCACCGCAAGTAGGACTTTCAAAAGCGTTTTGAAGCAGGTACCAAAATCCAGTTATCGTCAATAAAGGATATATATATATATATATATATATATATATATATATATATATATATATATATATATATATATATATATATATATATATATATATATACATACTCTATGTAGGTGCGACATCTGCACGCTTCTAAGGAATCCCACGCGATGTGTTCTGTCTAAAGTCTTGACGCCATCTGTTCTTTGTTGACAGTCTCGTTAATTGTTGACAGCACTCACAGAACTCAGATTAAACAAAACATTACCTGCCAAGGAAGAGAACCTACCACAGCGCGGACTTATCAGCTCAAAGAGGACAGTCGCTCTTTTTGTGTTTCATTCCTCCCAATATTGCATCACAGGCTCTTAAGTGCTGTATGCATTCTTATCCCTTCGCGGCGAATGTTTCCTTCATATTTAAATTAACACTGGGCCAAGCTTCATAGTAAGGCCCCCTATACATACTCTTATGCATACATACATACATACATACATACATACATACATACATACATACATACATACATACATACATACATACATACATACATACATACATACATACATACATACATACATACATACATACATACATACATACATACATACATACATACATACATACAAACATACATACATACTATTAAATATTCAGCAAATATCGCTGTTTTTAAATGGTGTTCTGACACCAGTACAGTAATGGCACGCGTCTGAGCCGTGGGAGCTCTGCGCTCAGCCACGCGTGAGACCTACCGGACACAGTAGCTTGAGGAGCAAGAGGCCTAGACCAGGCTTTTCTGATTAAACTCGCATGTTCTGGGAACCCCGTCTACGTCTGTGACAGCCAGTTTTCTTTTTCTTCACTATATGTAAAAACGTTTGATTTATTGAACGAATGATAGTTAGTATTAGGACCCCAAAAGGAAATACCATGCTTATGTTAAGCGCTGAAAAAGCTTTTATATTACATGGTTTTAAGGTAGGGGGGAACCATGTATTTATTTTTAGAGTCTTAAATTATTAACTGCCAAGTTAAATTTTTTGAGAGGCTTGTATAGAAAGCCATATTTTATGTTTTATCTAAACATGCCATTTTGTTACAGACAGCTCTGTTATAAGGAATAAGCACCTGTAGCGTCGATATCAGCATCCATAAAGTGGTCACTGAAAATCTAGACACTCAGCAGCTGGGTAACATAGTGCTATTCACTTCCACCGCTGTGAATGCGCTGTCAATATTGTCCCCTTATGTTTTAAGATTTATAGGGGTTTAACGTCCCAAATCAACTCAGGCTATGTGGGACGCCGTAATGAAGGTCTCCGGAAATTTCGACCACCTGGGGTTATTTAGCGTGCACTGATATCGCACAGCACACGGGCCTCTAGAAATTCCCCTCAATCGAAATTTAACCGCAGCTGCCGGGATCGAACCCGCGTCTTTTGGGTCAGCAGCCATGCTCCATAACCACTGAGCCACCGTGGCGGCTATTGTGCCCCTAGGCCATACGTGCCTTAGCACTCGCGCCCTAATAAAGAGACTGCGGGGAAAATTACGCTCGCCTGGTTTTTGCAGAGGTTGATGGGTGATGTGGAAGCATATTATGGTACAAATTAATGCAATGTTGTGCAGGTTTGAGGCACTAGGAAAACAAATTGCCACACAGAGTGCTATCAATATTATCAGCTAATAGTAATAATTAAATAATTGTTTTCTGGTTGTTGAATCTTTCAGCTCCAGAGTCGCAGCGCTTTTCTGTCGGTACAAATGCTAGTGACCTTGGCAGTGGTATCTTCTTTGCTACACAGTGGATTATTCTGCTCTGCACAGTTTTGCTCTCACACCGGACCTGCTGGTAGCGACCCTCAACCATCCGTACAGTGTTGTCATTTACGATGTGTATTGCTTGCAGAGAAATCTTCCGTTCGTAAAACATACAGCTTCGGGCTTGGCAGCTTCCAAATTCATAACAAACTGATTGGGCATGGCGGCACTGCTAGGATGATGACCAGTAACCCTCTCGTTTTCTTCGTTCAGGCCCTTGGTCTTGTGCTGTACGTCAACGACTATGTCTAGGGCGTCCGGATCCCAGACGTGGTGCTGACACCATCCATACTGCCGACCGATGAGCGCTGCAGCGATCCTTTGGAACAGGCTACCTACGACCGAATGCTCGGCCAGCTAGAATTCCTCGGCTGCGCGCCATCCGGAAGCGCGCCAGGAAGCACAACGGCATCGATATCATCTGCCCCTAGATACGGCGATACGCCCCACACCGGCATTGGGCATGGCGGCACTGCTAGGATGATGACCAGTAACCCTCTCGTTTTCTTCGTTCAGGCCCTTGGTCTTGTGCTGTACGTCAACGACTATGTCTAGGGCGTCCGGATCCCAGAGGTGGTGCTGACACTATCCATTCTGCCGACCGATGAGCGCTGCAGCGATCCGCGGGAACAGGCTACCTACGACGGAATGCTCGGCCAGCTAGAATTCCTCGGCTGCGCGCCACCCGGAAGTGCGCCAGGAAGCACAACGGCATCGATATCATCTGCCTCCAGATACGGCGATACGCCCCACACCGGCATTGGGCATGGCGGCACTGCTAGGATGATGACCAGTAACCCTCTCGTTTTCTTCGTTCAGGCCCTTTGTCTTGTGCTGTACGTCAACGACTATGTCTAGGGCGTCCGGATCCCAGAGGTGGTGCTGACACTATCCATTCTGCCGACCGATGAGCGCTGCAGCGATCCGCGGGAACAGGCTACCTACGACGGAATGCTCGGCCAGCTAGAATTCCTCGGCTGCTCGCCACCCGGAAGTGCGCCAGGAAGCACAACGGCATCGATATCATCTGCCTCCAGATACGGCGATACGCCCCACACCGGCATTGGGCATGGCGGCACTGCTAGGATGATGACCAGTAACCCTCTCGTTTTCTTCGTTCAGGCCCTTGGTCTTGTGCTGTACGTCAACGACTATGTCTAGGGCGTCCGGATCCCAGAGGTGGTGCTGACACTATCCATTCTGCCGACCGATGAGCGCTGCAGCGATCCTTTGGAACAGGCTACCTACGACCGAATGCTCGGCCAGCTAGAATTCCTCGGCTGCGCGCCATCCGGAAGCGCGCCAGGAAGCACAACGGCATCGATATCATCTGCCTCTAGATACGGCGATACGCCCCACACCGGCATTGGGCATGGCGGCACTGCTAGGATGATGACCAGTAACCCTCTCGTTTTCTTCGTTCAGGCCCTTGGTCTTGTGCTGTACGTCAACGACTATGTCTAGGGCGTCCGGATCCCAGACGTGGTGCTGACACCATCCATTCTGCCGACCGATGAGCGCTGCAGCGATCCGCGGGAACAGGCTACCTACGACGGAATGCTCGGCCAGCTAGAATTCCTCGGCTGCGCGCCACCCGGAAGTGCGCCAGGAAGCACAACGGCATCGATATCATCTGCCTCCAGATACGGCGATACGCCCCACACCGGCATTGGGCATGGCGGCACTGCTAGGATGATGACCAGTAACCCTCTCGTTTTCTTCGTTCAGGCCCTTGGTCTTGTGCTGTACGTCAACGACTATGTCTAGGGCGTCCGGATCCCAGAGGTGGTGCTGACACTATCCATTCTGCCGACCGATGAGCGCTGCAGCGATCCGCGGGAACAGGCTACCTACGACGGAATGCTCGGCCAGCTAGAATTCCTCGGCTGCGCGCCACCCGGAAGTGCGCCAGGAAGCACAACGGCATCGATATCATCTGCCTCCAGATACGGCGATACGCCCCACACCGGCATTGGGCATGGCGGCACTGCTAGGATGATGACCAGTAACCCTCTCGTTTTCTTCGTTCAGGCCCTTGGTCTTGTGCTGTACGTCAACGACTATGTCTAGGGCGTCCGGATCCCAGACGTGGTGCTGACACCATCCATTCTGCCGACCGATGAGCGCTGCAGCGATCCGCGGGAACAGGCTACCTACGACGGAATGCTCGGCCAGCTAGAATTCCTCGGCTGCGCGCCACCCGGAAGTGCGCCAGGATGCACAACGGCATCGATATCATCTGCCTCCAGATACGGCGATACGCCCCACACCGGCATTGGGCATGGCGGCACTGCTAGGATGATGACCAGTAACCCTCTCGTTTTCTTCGTTCAGGCCCTTGGTCTTGTGCTGTACGTCAACGACTATGTCTAGGGCGTCCGGATCCCAGACGTGGTGCTGACACCATCCATTCTGCCGACCGATGAGCGCTGCAGCGATCCGCGGGAACAGGCTACCTACGACGGAATGCTAGGCCAGCTAGAATTCCTCGGCTGCGCGCCACCCGGAAGCGCGCCAGGATGCACAACGGCATCGATATCATCTGCCTCCAGATACGGCGATACGCCCCACACCGGCATTGGGCATGGCGGCACTGCTAGGATGATGACCAGTAACCCTCTCGTTTTCTTCGTTCAGGCCCTTGGTCTTGTGCTGTACGTCAACGACTATGTCTAGGGCGTCCGGATCCCAGACGTGGTGCTGACACCATCCATTCTGCCGACCGATGAGCGCTGCAGCGATCCGCGGGAACAGGCTACCTACGACGGAATGCTAGGCCAGCTAGAATTCCTCGGCTGCGCGCCACCCGGAAGCGCGCCAGGATGCACAACGGCATCGATATCATCTGCCTCCAGATACGGCGATACGCCCCACACCGGCATTGGGCATGGCGGCACTGCTAGGATGATGACCAGTAACCCTCTCGTTTTCTTCGTTCAGGCCCTTGGTCTTGTGCTGTACGTCAACGACTATGTCTAGGGCGTCCGGATCCCAGACGTGGTGCTGACACCATCCATTCTGCCGACCGATGAGCGCTGCAGCGATCCGCGGGAACAGGCTACCTACGACGGAATGCTAGGCCAGCTAGAATTCCTCGGCTGCGCGCCACCCGGAAGCGCGCCAGGATGCACAACGGCATCGATATCATCTGCCTCCAGATACGGCGATACGCCCCACACCGGCATTGGGCATGGCGGCACTGCTAGGATGATGACCAGTAACCCTCTCGTTTTCTTCGTTCAGGCCCTTGGTCTTGTGCTGTACGTCAACGACTATGTCTAGGGCGTCCGGATCCCAGACGTGGTGCTGACACCATCCATTCTGCCGACCGATGAGCGCTGCAGCGATCCGCGGGAACAGGCTACCTACGACGGAATGCTAGGCCAGCTAGAATTCCTCGGCTGCGCGCCACCCGGAAGCGCGCCAGGATGCACAACGGCATCGATATCATCTGCCTCCAGATACGGCGATACGCCCCACACCGGCATTGGGCATGGCGGCACTGCTAGGATGATGACCAGTAACCCTCTCGTTTTCTTCGTTCAGGCCCTTGGTCTTGTGCTGTACGTCAACGACTATGTCTAGGGCGTCCGGATCCCAGACGTGGTGCTGACACCATCCATTCTGCCGACCGATGAGCGCTGCAGCGATCCGCGGGAACAGGCTACCTACGACGGAATGCTAGGCCAGCTAGAATTCCTCGGCTGCGCGCCACCCGGAAGCGCGCCAGGAACCACAACGGCATCGATATCATCTGCCTCTAGATACGGCGATACGCCCCACACCGGCATTGGGCATGGCGGATTTAAAGTGGTGGCGAAGGCTGGGCCGAAAAGTGGCTTAGCGCGACTGCAGCACAACCAGAGGATGGGGGGCAAAACACTCATATAAAGAAATGATAAAGCTAAAAAATTGGAATGTAATCTGCCAATAGAAAATAAAAAAATAAATTAGAACCTTGTTTTATGAAAGAGGTAAGTCATTTTATTAAAACCTGGGAAATTTTGTATTTTTGCAACACTCTTGACCTGCCCCCTATTCATGAGTGTGCGGTGCATTACAGCGCGTCTTTGCAGGCCTTGTTTCGATACGCGGCTAACCCGGCCACAGTGGCGGGAGCTTACGAAGCGATTTCTTATCGCCAGCTGTCTGCGATGGCGCGCCTGGTAAAGCGTATAAATTTAGCTCGCCGGTCTCAAAACGCTCCTTTTGCGAAGTTTTCGTCGTCCTTGCACGTCGCTTCTTTGTCACCGTTCGGTAAGATTTGCACCCCGCTGCACCGCTGCGGCAGTTTTCTCGGTTTTGTCGTTTCCTTCGGCGTGCGGCCAGTGCGAAGTCTTTTTCCGTCTTTGCACGCTTCGCGTTCTTCTTTTGAAGCGCTTAGCGCTTCATTTCAAGATGAGCTTGCGGCATGTGAAGAAACGATGCTCCGTGGTACACTGCGACAGCGTGGATAGTACCATTGGTGTCACGCTACACCGATTCCCGCTGGACTTTCACAGGTGAGCTCTTGACAGTGTCGTCTGCTCTAGGTATGCGCGATAGCTTCAATATGGTTTCGCCGGGCTGTTCGCTCGTGTTTCATAGCTGTAACCCGTTCGTGCGTACTTGGCTTCATGTTTTCGGGGATATTTATGTACTACACTGCAGGGCACACACTTTCAGTGCTGAGGTGTGCGAAAGAGGCCCACATTTTTCTAATTTATAGTGAGTTTCATGCAGCTGACTATCACCAACGTGAACTTCACACCGGGCTCTCAGGAGCAACCACGTGCACGCTACTGACCGGGAGGCCCATTTAGAACAAAGTTTGCTACCTGACAGCTCTGAGTACGACATTGTTTAGTTTTGCAAAACCATGAAGCCAATTTGAGGATCCCCTCGCAGCTGGGAGTATCGAAACTCAGCCTCGTGTATGTGCGCGGCTTTGAGGAGGCTTTAACTGGATTCGCTCAGCAGGAGTTATTGCCTGCCTTGGTATTGCTGTCCTACATATACATGACTGTCAGGGTAATTTTAAACGCACTTCACTCTCGTCACTCGTTGAGCTTAGAAAAGCAGCTAGCCGCGTGGCATGAGGATGAGCGTTACCGCACTCTGGGGCGCAGAGAGCTTGGCGCGAGCATTTACTACCATAGTTCAGATGTAATGCAAGTATAATTTACTGCAGTTAGCAGTGACAGGAATAATGACGCATTGGCGTTTCGAGTATGCGTATTCCTTTTGGCGCAGTTGTATCTAACGTGCATGTTGCATCACGTCCAGGTGCCGAGCGTGGGCGCAGTTCTGCCGCAACGTCAGCCTGGTGGAGAAGGCGCCGTCGCAGCTACGAGAACTCAGGATTTGCTCGAGGCACTTCGAACCATCTGTGTATCTGCCGTCAGGAAGGCTGCGACACGATGCTTTGCCTACTCGAGCAAGCATTGCCGGTAATTTTTGTTATCAAACTTTTAAGGCATTCGCCGCTCTTTAAATGTCAGGTTTTGTGAAAAAATGAAATTTTTCCTTTTTGTCGTAACCGTAAAGTCTAGCGTCTTTTGCAAAACGAATTATGTATCTCTTGTGGCTTTAAAAATTACAGTAAATTTTTACCTGCACCCTGCTAAGCGAAAACGAAAATGGAAGTATCGCTTTCACGTGAGCACATATATATATATATATATATATTGTAGGGGTGTGTTTATTCGGTGAACCCAGATGATTCCAGCCGCTCAGGGGAGACTCGCAGCGAAGCGTCAGGCGTGGCGAAAGAGCAAGGCAGCGAACAACTTCTTCGTCCTTGAGAGCGGCAGCACGCGACGCATGTCAGTGGTTATATCGATGAAGATTACCACACTACAGTTTCAATTGTAGGGGTGTGTTTATTCGGTGAACCCAGATGATTCCAGCCGCTCAGGGGAGACTCGCAGCGAAGCGTCAGGCGTGGCGAAAGAGCAAGGCAGCGAACAACTTCTTCGTCCTTGAGAGCGGCAGCACGCGACGCATGTCAGTGGTTATATCGATGAAGATTACCACACTACAGTTTCCCCCCCGGGCAGAGAAGGAGCCATCCTGGCGACTCATGGTGCCGAAAGGACAGACGGATCGTAGTAGGGCTTGATTCGGTCCACATGAACTATTTCGCGTCCACGGCGACGCAAGTCCGCAGATGGCGTAACGGGCTCAACTACGTAGTTCACAGGAGATGTTTTTTGAAGCACTCGGTATGGACCGTGATACCGAGCAAGAAGCTTCTTTGACAGGCCGGCGGTTGTGGCAGGAACCCAGAGCCACACCAGGGAGTTGGGCGCATATGAAGGCGCCTCACCAGTGTCACGATGGTGTTTTTGTTGCCATTGATTTTCCTTTGTGAGCGAACGAGCGAGCTGACGGCATTCTTCTGCATACTGGGCGGCGTCCGAGAGTGGCGTCGATTCAGAAACATCAGGGCGGTAGGGAAAAAGCGCGTCCATTGTGCAGGTTGGCTCGCGCCCGTAAAGAAGAAAAAAGGGAGAGAATCCAGTGGTGGTCTGTATCGCAGTGTTGTACGCGTAGGTTACGAAGGGAAGAACGTGGTCCCAGTTGGAATGAGCGTCGTTGACGTACATGGCCAGCATGTCACTCAGAGTACGGTTGAAGCGTTCTGTCAGGCCATTCGTCTGAGGGTGGTAAGAAGTAGCGGTGCGATGAATGATGCGACATTCTTTCAGTAGGGCCTCGAGAGCGTCGCACAAGAAAACGCGTCCGCGGTCACTGAGCAGTTCCTTCGGAGTCCCGTGGCGAAGAATCAAGTTGTTGAGAATGAACAAAGCAACGTCTCTTGCAGAGGCAGAGGGTAACGGTGATGTTTCAGTGTAGCGAGTCAGATGGTCTACTGCCACAATAATCCACCGGTTTCCAGCAGGAGTAGTCGGAAGAGGGCCATAGAGATCTATGCCAACGCGGTCAAACGGACGAGCAGGGCAGGGTAACGGCTGCAACGAAACAGAGGACTTCTGAGGAGTTTTTCGGCGTTGACAAGATTCGCAAGCGCGCACGAAATGTCTTACGAAGCGGTACATTCCACGCCAGTAAAATCGCAGACGTAGGCGTGTGTAGGTTTTCAATACGCCACCGTGAGCACATTGTGGGTCACCATGGTACGCAGCACAAATGTCGGCGCGGAGATGACGCGGGATGACTAGAAGCCACCGGTACCTGCCAGTAGCCGGAGCGCAAATCCAAAGAGGAGAAATACTCGGCTCCCTGTAAACAGTCCAAGGCGTCGTCGATTCGCGGCAAAGGATAGACATCTTTGCGCGTGATTTTGTTAAGCCTACGGTAATCGACGCAAAACCGGATGGAACCATCTTTCTTGGTGACCAAAACAACCGGAGAAGCCCATGGACTGTTAGATGGCTGTATGACGCCCCGGCGAAGCATGTCGTCCACGTTGTCAGCAATGACTTGGCGCTCAGAGGCCGACACGCGATAAGGACGCTGTCGTAAAGGTGCGTTTGTACCAGTGTCGATTGCGTGCGTAACGACAGACGTGCGACCCAGAGCAGTGTGAGGAAGGTCGAAGGCAGAAGTGAAGTTCTGTAGAAGAGCAGCGAGTTGATCGCGTTGTGCGGGTGGGAGATCTGCGTCAATAGCTTGTTGAAGAACATCGGGTGGTGTCGAAGCGGTCGCTGTATCGCAAGAGCTGAGCACATTAACGTCTAATGAAGTAGGCGTTGCAGGAAGAGTATTTACAAGCGCGGGATCAAGTTCTTCAATACGACCGAGACACTCGCCGCGTAGCAGGACGGACGGGCACGAAAATGGATTTGAGACGTACATTGCACTAAGGCCATCTTCGATCTTGAGGACCGCAAATGGAAGCAGGAGGCAGGGATGGCGTGAAGCGGCGTCGGAAGGTGTGAAGAAGACAGTCGAACTAATAACGCTTTCACAGGAGAGTGGAACGAGGGCAGCAGAAAATGGAGGAATGTCTGTGTCACTGGCGACGAGGAGTTTTGCAGGCCGGGTAGGGACGTCACACAAGACGGTATCACAAAGAGGTAAAAAGGAAACTTCCGCGCGGGCGCAGTCAATAACGGCATGATGAGCGGAAAGGAAATCGTAGCCCAGGATGATGTCGTGTGAGCAGCGAGACAGTACAATAAACTCGATGGTGTATAAGACGTCTTCGATGAGAACACGGGCCGTGCACGCCGCTGAGGGATGAATGCGCTGTGATGAGGCGGTGCGAAGCGAAAAGTCGGAAAGTGCGGTGGTCACCTTACGAAGACGACGGCAAAGAGCTTCACTGATGACTGATACGGCAGCGCCCGTGTCGACTAGAGCGAGTACTGCGACGCCGTCGACAAACACTTGAATTACGTTAGTGGGAGAACACCGAGGACTTGAAGAGTTCGAACCAAGCGCAGTTCTTGCCCCGGGAACTGCGACTGTTAGTTTCCCTCAACGGTGCCGGTAGAACGTCGGAGTGGGGACGGGGAACGACGACGAGGGGAAGGTGATCGGCGAGCTGTGTACGTTTGATTGTCACGAGATACAAATTCGGAACTGGGCGGATTTCTCGGCGAGGGCTGGTCTGTATTGTAGGAGTAGTTCCATAGTTCAGGTCGAGAAGGTGGAAGGCGTTGGCGGCAAAGGCGTGCGACATGGCCCGGCAGCCCGCAAGAGTAGCAGATTGGTCGGTTGTCCGCGGTACGCCAAGGGTTCGTAGGGCGTTGGCGTACCCTTGGAATAGGGACATGGAATGCAGACCCAGGCAAAGGCGAAGGAAGGTTGGAAGGAGCGGCCTGGTAGGAAAGAGATGCTGATGGCATGAGCGGCCTGGCCGCAACTTGGGCGTAAGTCAGTGGTGCCGTTACTTGCGCTGGCACGGGGCTGGGCGGCAGCACAGGGCTGGGCGGGAGCATGGAGCTGGGAGGAAGAACGTCAGCGATGTGATCTTGAACGGCACGCCGTATGGTAGGGGCCAAAGACGGAGCCATGTCAGGAACAAGGCGGCCACTATCCTGTAACTGAGGGACCAGCGATAGCTGGCGGGCGACCTCTTCTCGAACGAAGGCTTTGATTTGCTGAAGTAAAGGGCTGTCCTCTGATGGGGTAGAACCGCCCAGCGCAAGTGTAGAGAGTTTCCGCCCTCACCGTTAGTTGACGTTCTACGTCACGCTCGCGGTATTACAGGACGTGCTACGTCCGCCGCTATGGTCGAGGGTGGCGCTGGTGAACACTCTCAAGGCTCGCTTACACCTAGTAAACATAAATACCCACGAGAGCAGCAGATTGGACAGCCGTCGCCGTAGCTCAGTTGGTAAGAGCACCGGACGCGATATTCGGAGGTCGTGGGTTCGGATCCCACCGGCGGCATGGTTGTTTTTTCTGCTGCTTTATAAGTAATTTTCTTTAAGCAATTTATTAATCTAAGTATTATTATCCCACTCATAAGCATAACACATTAAAAAAAAAAAATTTACGTTCCCCTATGCACCTTGGTTTCGGTGACTGTTGGCCCCCTTCATAAAAATTTGTCAAACGGGCCCCTCATTTCCTTTAACTTGTCTGCTAATAGCTTAACGAGGGTCTCGGTTCTGGCAGTCTTGATGCCATAGGTAGCATAAGAGGGCTCTCGCACAGTTTCCGCCCTCACCGTTAGTTGACGTTCTACGTCACGCTCGCGGTATTACAGGACGTGCTACGTCCGCCGCTATGGTCGAGGGTGGCGCTGGTGAACACTCTCAAGGCTCGCTTACACCTAGTAAACATAAATACCCACGAGAGCAGCAGATTGGACAGCCGTCGCCGTAGCTCAGTTGGTAAGAGCACCGGACGCGATATTCGGAGGTCGTGGGTTCGGATCCCACCGGCGGCATGGTTGTTTTTTCTGCTGCTTTATAAGTAATTTTCTTTAAGCAATTTATTAATCTAAGTATTATTATCCCACTCATAAGCATAACACATTAAAAAAAAAAAAAAAAAAAAAAATTTACGTTCCCCTATGCACCTTGGTTTCGGTGACTGTTGGCCCCCTTCATAAAAATTTGTCAAACGGGCCCCTCATTTCCTTTAACTTGTCTGCTAATAGCTTAACGAGGGTCTCGGTTCTGGCAGTCTTGATGCCATAGGTAGCATAAGAGGGCTCTCGCACAGTTTCCGCCCTCACCGTTAGTTGACGTTCTACGTCACGCTCGCGGTATTACAGGACGTGCTACGTCCGCCGCTATGGTCGAGGGTGGCGCTGGTGAACACTCTCAAGGCTCGCTTACACCTAGTAAACATAAATACCCACGAGAGCAGCAGATTGGACAGCCGTCGCCGTAGCTCAGTTGGTAAGAGCACCGGACGCGATATTCGGAGGTCGTGGGTTCGGATCCCACCGGCGGCATGGTTGTTTTTTCTGCTGCTTTATAAGTAATTTTCTTTAAGCAATTTATTAATCTAAGTATTATTATCCCACTCATAAGCATAACACATTAAAAAAAAAAAATTTACGTTCCCCTATGCACCTTGGTTTCGGTGACTGTTGGCCCCCTTCATAAAAATTTGTCAAACGGGCCCCTCATTTCCTTTAACTTGTCTGC
The DNA here is from genome assembly GCF_052857255.1 of Amblyomma americanum. NCBI lineage: Eukaryota > Metazoa > Arthropoda > Arachnida > Ixodida > Ixodidae > Amblyomma > Amblyomma americanum. Next base: position 103,713,811 of record NC_135498.1, read on the forward strand.
TAATAGCTTAACGAGGGTCTCGGTTCTGGCAGTCTTGATGCCATAGGTAGCATAAGAGGGCTCTCGCACAGTTTCCGCCCTCACCGTTAGTTGACGTTCTACGTCACGCTCGCGGTATTACAGGACGTGCTACGTCCGCCGCTATGGTCGAGGGTGGCGCTGGTGAACACTCTCAAGGCTCGCTTACACCTAGTAAACATAAATACCCACGAGAGCAGCAGATTGGACAGCCGTCGCCGTAGCTCAGTTGGTAAGAGCACCGGACGCGATATTCGGAGGTCGTGGGTTCGGATCCCACCGGCGGCATGGTTGTTTTTTCTGCTGCTTTATAAGTAATTTTCTTTAAGCAATTTATTAATCTAAGTATTATTATCCCACTCATAAGCATAACACATTAAAAAAAAAAAAAATTTACGTTCCCCTATGCACCTTGGTTTCGGTGACTGTTGGCCCCCTTCATAAAAATTTGTCAAACGGGCCCCTCATTTCCTTTAACTTGTCTGCTAATAGCTTAACGAGGGTCTCGGTTCTGGCAGTCTTGATGCCATAGGTAGCATAAGAGGGCTCTCGCACAGTTTCCGCCCTCACCGTTAGTTGACGTTCTACGTCACGCTCGCGGTATTACAGGACGTGCTACGTCCGCCGCTATGGTCGAGGGTGGCGCTGGTGAACACTCTCAAGGCTCGCTTACACCTAGTAAACATAAATACCCACGAGAGCAGCAGATTGGACAGCCGTCGCCGTAGCTCAGTTGGTAAGAGCACCGGACGCGATATTCGGAGGTCGTGGGTTCGGATCCCACCGGCGGCATGGTTGTTTTTTCTGCTGCTTTATAAGTAATTTTCTTTAAGCAATTTATTAATCTAAGTATTATTATCCCACTCATAAGCATAACACATTAAAAAAAAAAAAAAAATTTACGTTCCCCTATGCACCTTGGTTTCGGTGACTGTTGGCCCCCTTCATAAAAATTTGTCAAACGGGCCCCTCATTTCCTTTAACTTGTCTGCTAATAGCTTAACGAGGGTCTCGGTTCTGGCAGTCTTGATGCCATAGGTAGCATAAGAGGGCTCTCGCACAGTTTCCGCCCTCACCGTTAGTTGACGTTCTACGTCACGCTCGCGGTATTACAGGACGTGCTACGTCCGCCGCTATGGTCGAGGGTGGCGCTGGTGAACACTCTCAAGGCTCGCTTACACCTAGTAAACATAAATACCCACGAGAGCAGCAGATTGGACAGCCGTCGCCGTAGCTCAGTTGGTAAGAGCACCGGACGCGATATTCGGAGGTCGTGGGTTCGGATCCCACCGGCGGCATGGTTGTTTTTTCTGCTGCTTTATAAGTAATTTTCTTTAAGCAATTTATTAATCTAAGTATTATTATCCCACTCATAAGCATAACACATTAAAAAAAAAAAAAAATTTACGTTCCCCTATGCACCTTGGTTTCGGTGACTGTTGGCCCCCTTCATAAAAATTTGTCAAACGGGCCCCTCATTTCCTTTAACTTGTCTGCTAATAGCTTAACGAGGGTCTCGGTTCTGGCAGTCTTGATGCCATAGGTAGCATAAGAGGGCTCTCGCACAGTTTCCGCCCTCACCGTTAGTTGACGTTCTACGTCACGCTCGCGGTATTACAGGACGTGCTACGTCCGCCGCTATGGTCGAGGGTGGCGCTGGTGAACACTCTCAAGGCTCGCTTACACCTAGTAAACATAAATACCCACGAGAGCAGCAGATTGGACAGCCGTCGCCGTAGCTCAGTTGGTAAGAGCACCGGACGCGATATTCGGAGGTCGTGGGTTCGGATCCCACCGGCGGCATGGTTGTTTTTTCTGCTGCTTTATAAGTAATTTTCTTTAAGCAATTTATTAATCTAAGTATTATTATCCCACTCATAAGCATAACACATTAAAAAAAAAAATTTACGTTCCCCTATGCACCTTGGTTTCGGTGACTGTTGGCCCCCTTCATAAAAATTTGTCAAACGGGCCCCTCATTTCCTTTAACTTGTCTGCTAATAGCTTAACGAGGGTCTCGGTTCTGGCAGTCTTGATGCCATAGGTAGCATAAGAGGGCTCTCGCACAGTTTCCGCCCTCACCGTTAGTTGACGTTCTACGTCACGCTCGCGGTATTACAGGACGTGCTACGTCCGCCGCTATGGTCGAGGGTGGCGCTGGTGAACACTCTCAAGGCTCGCTTACACCTAGTAAACATAAATACCCACGAGAGCAGCAGATTGGACAGCCGTCGCCGTAGCTCAGTTGGTAAGAGCACCGGACGCGATATTCGGAGGTCGTGGGTTCGGATCCCACCGGCGGCATGGTTGTTTTTTCTGCTGCTTTATAAGTAATTTTCTTTAAGCAATTTATTAATCTAAGTATTATTATCCCACTCATAAGCATAACACATTAAAAAAAAAAAAAAAAAAATTTACGTTCCCCTATGCACCTTGGTTTCGGTGACTGTTGGCCCCCTTCATAAAAATTTGTCAAACGGGCCCCTCATTTCCTTTAACTTGTCTGCTAATAGCTTAACGAGGGTCTCGGTTCTGGCAGTCTTGATGCCATAGGTAGCATAAGAGGGCTCTCGCACAGTTTCCGCCCTCACCGTTAGTTGACGTTCTACGTCACGCTCGCGGTATTACAGGACGTGCTACGTCCGCCGCTATGGTCGAGGGTGGCGCTGGTGAACACTCTCAAGGCTCGCTTACACCTAGTAAACATAAATACCCACGAGAGCAGCAGATTGGACAGCCGTCGCCGTAGCTCAGTTGGTAAGAGCACCGGACGCGATATTCGGAGGTCGTGGGTTCGGATCCCACCGGCGGCATGGTTGTTTTTTCTGCTGCTTTATAAGTAATTTTCTTTAAGCAATTTATTAATCTAAGTATTATTATCCCACTCATAAGCATAACACATTAAAAAAAAAAAATTTACGTTCCCCTATGCACCTTGGTTTCGGTGACTGTTGGCCCCCTTCATAAAAATTTGTCAAACGGGCCCCTCATTTCCTTTAACTTGTCTGCTAATAGCTTAACGAGGGTCTCGGTTCTGGCAGTCTTGATGCCATAGGTAGCATAAGAGGGCTCTCGCACAGTTTCCGCCCTCACCGTTAGTTGACGTTCTACGTCACGCTCGCGGTATTACAGGACGTGCTACGTCCGCCGCTATGGTCGAGGGTGGCGCTGGTGAACACTCTCAAGGCTCGCTTACACCTAGTAAACATAAATACCCACGAGAGCAGCAGATTGGACAGCCGTCGCCGTAGCTCAGTTGGTAAGAGCACCGGACGCGATATTCGGAGGTCGTGGGTTCGGATCCCACCGGCGGCATGGTTGTTTTTTCTGCTGCTTTATAAGTAATTTTCTTTAAGCAATTTATTAATCTAAGTATTATTATCCCACTCATAAGCATAACACATTAAAAAAAAAAAATTTACGTTCCCCTATGCACCTTGGTTTCGGTGACTGTTGGCCCCCTTCATAAAAATTTGTCAAACGGGCCCCTCATTTCCTTTAACTTGTCTGCTAATAGCTTAACGAGGGTCTCGGTTCTGGCAGTCTTGATGCCATAGGTAGCATAAGAGGGCTCTCGCACAGTTTCCGCCCTCACCGTTAGTTGACGTTCTACGTCACGCTCGCGGTATTACAGGACGTGCTACGTCCGCCGCTATGGTCGAGGGTGGCGCTGGTGAACACTCTCAAGGCTCGCTTACACCTAGTAAACATAAATACCCACGAGAGCAGCAGATTGGACAGCCGTCGCCGTAGCTCAGTTGGTAAGAGCACCGGACGCGATATTCGGAGGTCGTGGGTTCGGATCCCACCGGCGGCATGGTTGTTTTTTCTGCTGCTTTATAAGTAATTTTCTTTAAGCAATTTATTAATCTAAGTATTATTATCCCACTCATAAGCATAACACATTAAAAAAAAAAAAAAATTTACGTTCCCCTATGCACCTTGGTTTCGGTGACTGTTGGCCCCCTTCATAAAAATATATATATATATATATATATATATATATATATATATATATATATATATATATATATATATAAAATATTCATTTTACGTCTCTTGTATGCACTGTACACTGTATGTGAGGTTCGTGACAAATGTCCAACATAGCATAGAATTAGGTTTGTGCTTGTGGTAAGCTAATGGCGCAAGCTTAGTAGGCGAAGGGTGCTCAAGCAAATTTCTAGGCACGGGTGCGGAAAAAGTACACTGACGGTGTGAATACTCTTGCCTGATATTTCCGGTAAGAAAAAGGATAATGGAAGTGGGATATTCGGTAGTCTGGTATGGCAAAGGGCTCCAAAGGATCTTAACGTGAGTCTGTCAGTCTTCCGGTTCAGGCTGTTTGATGCCGCTAGCCACTTCAGCAACGGAAACCAGGCGACTCTACATGTTTTGCAGCAAGTGGGAGTTGAATCTTTCATATTCACCGTGAAACCTTGTCTCATGAACGGTCCCTGTCGTGTCCAGAGGGCATTCTCGTCCTTCCTTTGATAGCTCAAAAGAAGTGAGGGGGAAAACAGGGTGAGCCTTCCTAAATGTTTGATGAATTTTAATACTCCAGAACTTTGCTTTCTTGTATGCAGAGCTTCTTTTTTCTTCTTCAGTCTTATCAGGATGCAATCTTATGCCGACTTGGGCAAGGTACGCTTGGTGAAAAGCTTCTCGAGATATTGTGTGCCCATGTGTTATGTATCAAAGCATGCACTGAACGATTATAGAAATGCACTAATAATTGTTTGTGTTGTTGCCTTTTACCTCAATATTCATGCTAGCGAAAGCCAATGTTTGTACAGGTTTTTATTTTTTGCGATAATTGCTTACGAATTCATTCTCGTTGCATCTCATTGCGTAGGCCATAGGCTGACCTGCATAAATCTGTAAACAATATGGGGCACATTACTTGATTTGCGAGCTATCGTTGTTTGTGTGATAGGCGAATTTCGCACTCTTCAAAGTAAAACATAGCATACGAAAATTGCAAATGATTTACTGGTGCTCCACAGCTGCTGATGACATCAAACTAATGTGCCTAACGATTAAGAGTGGTAAACAGAATTTTATTTCATTGGATAAGCATTTTTCTTTCTAAAGTGATGGCAATGTGAACCGCATGCTGTGGAAGCTATAGTTCTTTGGAAATTATTTACTATAAAGGTACTGAATTCTCTTTTCTCTCCGCAATAATGTTGCCATTTCAGACACCTCAAGCGAGTGCAGCAGCGACATGGACTGTTCACAATCTCTGAGCGAAACTTCGGCATCAGTGCGCCGGGCTGGAGAACCAGGTGAGCAGGGTTGTATGCATAACTGGCATAAATCTTTTGAAAATGGTGACGACTGAAAGCTCATTGGACTGCTTCCCATGATAGCTGCTGTCTCCGGTGAACCTGTTTCTAAGGGGTACGTCCAGAGTCGGTCGTCCCATTCGCTGCTACTCTTCCAAGAAGGTGATTGTTATTTCGTATCTGCTCGAACAGCCTGAGGAGGTATGGCTCAAAAATATGCTACAATTCCTTGCCTGTGCGCTGTGCAGATGCAGATGGTGCCAGCCCTACTAGTTCTACGCTGAACCAAGCTTGTTCCCACACCAGTGGCTTCATAATGGTTCAGTGTAAGTGTTAATTCCGCCTGTGGCGCTTAGTTATTATTTGTGCATTGTTGGGTTGCTGGCTTCCCTGTCAGAACTGTGCTGTCACTATATTTTGTTCTTTATATTCTGTGTGCGCAGCTGACCACACATATGCAGGACCAAGCACTGAAGCAAGCGCTTCATCTCTGGAACCTGGCACGGCAGGGGTGGCCGCAACACTGTCAGCGAGTGCTGATCTGTCACCAGGAGCTCCGTTCAGCAGTTCGCCTCTTTATGAAGGTTAGCAATTTTACAACGCTTTCGCAATATTGCGCACTTTTTGGTGCTACAGGACTACATGCAGCTATGACTAAACCCGACGTAGCAACTTATTGCTCTTCCGTCGACTCTGTACGTTGCAGGATCTTTCACCAGCCCCATCAATGAAAGGCGGCCACTGCAGAAACTTCGAGCCAAGCTCAGGCAGCTGCGTAACCGCAACAAGAGGCTGCAAGGACTGCTGCTTCAGCGCCGTCGCATGAAGACCACTGCCGAATTGGTAGATAGTCTGCGTGAGCATTTAACACCAGCTGTTGCTGCTTTTGTTGAAGCTCAGTTAAAGATGCACAATGTCAGCAGGTTTGGCCGTCGATGGTGCAGCCAAAACAAAACCTTTGCTTTAGGTTTATACTTCCACAGCCCAAAAGGTTACAGATATTGCAGGAAACTCCTGAAACTTCCATCTGTTAGGTCACTGCAGCTGTGGCTTGCACGCGTACCATTGAGGGTTGGATTTTATCCTGAAGTTTTTGATTTGATCGAGAAACGGGCAGCATCTTTTCCACGGCAAGACAGGGCTTGCACCATAATTTTTGATGAAATGCATGTTTCAAAGGAGCTGTCGTACAATCCAGTGCCGGACAGATTTGAAGGCCTTGAAGAGTACAGTGCAGCACAAGGTCCAAATCTTGCAAACAAGGCGCTTGTTTTCATGGCCAAAGGAATATGTACGCCGTGGAAGCAGCCTCTTGGCTACTTCTTTGCAGATAAGGCAGCGCCTGCAACTGTTCTGTATGACCTCCTCATCAAATGCCACAAAACGTTGGTTGGAGCTGGATTGCAGCCTGTGGCTGTGGTTTGTGATCAGGGGAACCAAAATGTTTCTGTTTTCGAAACTTGTGACCCCTGAAAAGCCGTACTTAAGTGTGAATGGTGAACCGCTTTTCTTTATTTTTGATCCACCGCATTTGCTCAAGTGCTTGCGCAATATGCTCTTCAAGTATGACTTCAGGGTAGGCAGTGACACAATTAAAAGCTCGTACATACGACAGGCTTATGAGAAGGATCGAGAAATGCAAATTCGGTCCATCCCAAAGTTGAGTGCCCGGCACTTTAATTTAACTTTTGCTTCGAAGATGTCTGTGAAACTCGCAGCACAGGTATTCAGCAATCATTGCGCTGCTGCATTTTGCACATTGGTAACATTCCAACAGTTGCCATCAGAGGCTATCCACACAGCCAGATTTGTTGAGAGGATCGATAGACTCTTTGACAGTCTAAATACTTCACAGAAGCGGGGAAAGTCTCCGTATGCATCTGCAATTTGTGCAGGATCTGTGCATGATGAGTTTTTGGAAGAGTGTATTGCAGTTTTCGAAAACATCGAAGTTCTAGGCTGTGCGCGGCAGCCTCTTTGCATCCGTGGCTTCTGCCAAACTATGAGGGCTGTGCTGCTGTTATGGAACCACCTGGCCTCTCGCTATGGTTTGACATACCTCCTTACCAGGCACCTGAACCAGGATGCACTTGAAAAAACCTTTGCTATTGTTAGGTCGAAATCTGGATCGAACAGCAACTCGTCTTGCCGGCAGTTTCAAGCAGCATTTAGGCATCTTTTAGTTAGCAACCTTTTCAAACTGTCGGAAAGCAGCAACTGTGCTGAAGACATGTCTAGCCTTCTAGCCACTCTCCCAGTTTGTTTATCTAAGTCTGCTCCTTCTCTCTGTACAGCTGCCACATCTTTGCCAGTTGCAGTAGAAGTTTTGCCCATGATTATCAGTCTCCAATACTAGAGAACAACATTGTCTATTTTGCTGGCTGGCTTGCCTACAAGTTTATGAATGATCACAGGTGTGTTACAGGGCCACATACGTGCGAGGTGAGGTTAGAAAATGCCGCCTTTGCTGATCAGAGCCAAGTTCTCTTGTACTTAAGTGTCAAAAATCCTGGAGAAGGTGACTTTGGGAGCCTGTCAGTTCCTACACCCTCGTTTGTAGCTTTCATCAATGCTTGCGAGCAGGTCTTTGTCGCATCTAGTTCCAATATTGTGGGAAAAGAACAAGTAGGGCATGATCTGTGCATGTTGCTTCATGCCAAGGTAGAAAAAATCGCTGGCTGTGTGTGGTGATGACGTTTATGATGGTTTGTTTGCCCTGTTCGTCAGGGTGAGGCTGCATTGGCTTGCACGCAGAAAAAATCTTGAACTGCACAGTCAAACTACTAAACGGAAAGCCACGAAGCAAGCACTGAGGCTAAGCAAATGAAAAGGATGCAATTCCCGAGCTGTTGGCTGAATATTTTGTGAAGTTGCAGGCTATTATGCAGCCTGTGCAACAAATCAGCTTAGTCTGGTTTAACGGTTGCAAAGGGTTTTTTTCTGGTTCACAGCCTGGTTTTATTCTTTTATTTTTTACTTGTGTATTTTGATTTGCTAGGATGTGACGTGGTTGCTCACAGGGGCAATGGTTTAACAATGTAGCATCTTTCATCGTTCATTCCACTATGTCACTCTTTTAGGGTACTTTTATGCCATGTACAGCCTGTTCAAGTGTCACCTATGTACTTGTGCAATATTGTCAGATAAAACGCCATACCGATAAAGTGAATGCCTCTGAAAGGAGACTTTCTAGGCAATGGATTAACCTAGTTTCCGTGGCGCTGGGATTAATTTTTCCACCTGCTCGCCCCCCCCCCCCCCCCCCTGCAGTTCCGTGCTGGCAGGTATAATGAAATCAACCATTGTCGTCATAACTACCACTCGGCACCACTGGCTACCAGGCCACCTTTTAGCAGGCTAGTTGCATCTCTGAGTTTTTAGTAGGTTCTTTGTCAGCGCAACGAACAGAACAGCGCTGGACTTTTATCTGGCTATATTGTAGCGTACAGTACACTGATTACATGCTTTACTGCCCCGCGAATGTCCTTGCACTTCACTGAACGCTGTACTTCATGTGTACTTTTGTTGACGTAAAATTACTTCAAATTGATCCGGCTAACGACTAGAAGTACTCTGGAGATGGTACGCCAGCTCAATGTATGGTATTTGCTCCTACGTTGAGCACATTTGAGGGTGCTAAAGCTGGCTTTAACATTGCCTTGCAGATGTAAACGCACCTGCTATATTCTTTCAGCTGAAGAAATTAAATGTGAAGAATAATCCCAGTGTGCTCTATGGTCGGTGTTGATGCGCCTACTTATGTCATGTTATGTTTGCTTCAATTGAAGCTGTCGTAGCATTGTTTTCTATACTTTTCAATTTCCTAACTGACAACGTTCGTGGCACTTCAGGGCTTTTTCCTATCTGCACTGTGACTATTGAGATGATTAGCCAACTTAAACAATGATGGCAAAACCTATTCAGGTCCTTCACTGGCAGATAAATTTAACGGTCATTTTCTAGCATCTGGTGCGTCACAGAGCACGCAGAGCAGTTCATCTAGGAGTTACATAACTAAGATAGAAACTAGTTCCATATTCTTGTCTCCAACCACGCCAAGTGAAATCGAAACAGTCATCAAAAGCCTCAAAGATACTTGCGCATGTGGTCATGACGATATTGCATTCCGTGCGGTGAAAGGATCATGCGACATTTTGAGCGTACCCCTTTGTCATATCTGCAACTGCATAATGCGTCATGCGTCATTCCCTGATGAAATGAAGATCGCCCGAGGGTGCGCAATACATAAGAGCGGGGCAAAGAACAATATTGGTAACTATCGCCCGATATCCGTGCTTCCAGTTTTCGCGAAGGTGGCGGAAAAAATAATCAACACTAGAATCAGCAGTTTTTTGTCCTCTAAGGGTATAATTTCAAACCAACAGTATGGTTTCCAAAAAGGGAAATCCGTTGAATCAGCACTACTGAATATTAAGGAAAAAATAATAACAAACATACAGAGACAGCTATATACTCTTGGTATATTCCTAGATTTCAGGAAGGCATTTGACTCCATTAAACACGATATATTGTTTAGTAAACTTTACGACTATGGAATCCGCGGCAAAGCTCTTGATTTGATAAAAAGTTATTTGTACAACCGCCTCCAATTCGTTAGTATTCATAACAGCAGATCAACAGCACAGGTAATTAAATATGGCGTACCCCAAGGTTCCATCTTAGGTCCTCTCCTATTTCTCTTATATATTAATGACATTGTATCAATACCCCAAACCCCCGAAATAGTGTTGTATGCTGATGATACTAATGTATTTTTCCATGGCAATTGTCTAATCACCTTAATGAAGAATGCCAATACATGGCTCGAAGAATTATCGACGTGGTTGCAGCATAGCCAGTTACGACTCAATACAGACAAAACCAACTACATTATCTTTCGGGCTAAAAACAAGGCGATTGACACTAAACTTAAACTAGTCTTCGAGGGGCAAACATTAAACCGTGTTAGCGCTCAGAAATTTCTGGGTGTATATTTCCACGAAAACTTGAACTGGACACACCACATAAACTATTTGACTATGGACCTCGCGAAAACTATTGGAATGCTAAATAGATTTAACTTTATGCTCCCAGCGTGGTTCAAACGCCAGCTTTATTATACCATGATTAATTCAAGACTGCAATACTGCATACTAGTTTGGGGCACCACTACCACTGGTAATTTGGAACGTCTTCATATTCTTCAAAAGAAATGCATCCGATTCATAGAAAATGCAGCGTTGCGAGAACACACAGCTCCACTGTTCGTAAAAAATGAAATACTTGCAATTACAAGTATATTTCGACAGCGCTTGGCACTGAACATATTCACTCACATAAAAAGTAACCTAAATTCATTTCTTGGGAAGTACCGACGTCAAGAATGCGGCTATAACTTTAGGGCAAATTCATTTGTTAAGAAAAAAGTCAGAACTTCCTATGGTACACAATCGTTAGACTACCAGATTCCTGTCCTTTTAAATTTGTTTCCAGAGCTTATTGACATCGCAGTGAATGTACAGTCACCGTATACTTATAAAGCACGGATAAAAAAAGTACTCCTGGTAGAAAAAAAATGACCTGTCTCCTTGTTATCTCATTTAGGTTTGTGTTTCGTTTGTATTGCTGTGTTCCTTGTTAGATTCTTGAAATATGTCGATACAAATGTTGCTTCTTCAGGCTTTTTGACTCTGTAATAATTTTCTGGTTAGGAGCTAATCTTTTGTTGAGATAAATATTTATGCAACTGCGGTTCTTACCTTCTGACACAATAATAACGAACAGGTTGTGATGTAAGCTTTTTTTTTTGTGAAGAAAATTTCTCTTGTTTTCTGTAGTACTTACGGTTTTAATTTCATATAATGCTTGTTCACAATGCTTCTGTTTTCTACACGTAATGAATGGTACAATATATTTTTTACAACGGCTTTTGTAGCATAGAGAGTGCAATGTATCTCGCCAGGAGGCGAGGCCTTGTCAGGCGTAGATGAAACGCCTTTTGCCTCGTCTTCCTTGGTAGAATAATCCTCTTTTAAACTCTCTTGCTCATGATGTATACTTGCTTTCTACCAGAAATAAAGTGAATACTGCTTGTGCTGCCTGTGACATGTATTTTTTGTTTGTGTGCCAAGGGTGTGCTTTGTGACTATTTGTTTGGTTGCTGCAATAAACAATAAATATGAAACTATGAAAACCATACTTGCCGTACACTCTATTGCGAACTGTGCACTTGAGCCAGTGCTTTGTGCATCATACCTTGCATCATACCTTGCTGTACTCAAAAGCTCTCAAAAGTACTAGCACCAGTATTTGCACTACGAAACATGCATGCTTCGCCAGTGTCTGGAAGTGCCTTTCTATGCTGCCCCTCCTTTACCAGTCACTTTCATTGCGTTCCCAATTGCACATTAACAAGGCCATAACTAGCAGGAACTCGAGCACATTTGACTGGCAAAGGTTGGGGCGCGCTGAAAGACAGCAACCTTCGAGAGGTACGGGCTCGAAAACGCGGATTCTACAGAAAGACCGCTTTATAATTCGCGCCAAAAGCATACGTATGCGTGACGTCATTCTACGTCACGTTTGCGTAGTTTGCCCCCCAAAATCCAGGGGGCGCTGGAGTGCCCACGAGCCGCCATTTTTTGGACCAATGGGCGTCTATGGAGCCTTCGCTACCAGTGTACATCTACCTTGCATTGGGCATGGCGGCACTGCTAGGATGATGACCAGTAACCCTCTCGTTTTCTTCGTTCAGGCCCTTGGTCTTGTGCTGTACGTCAACGACTATGTCTAGGGCGTCCGGATCCTAGACGTGGTGCTGACACCATCCATACTGCCGACCGATGAGCGCTGCAGCGATCCGCGGGAACAGGCTACCTACGACGGAATGCTAGGCCAGCTAGAATTCCTCGGCTGCGCGCCACCCGGAAGCGCGCCAGGAAGCACAACGGCATCGATATCATCTGCCTCTAGATACGGCGATACGCCCCACACCGGCATTGGGCATGGCGGCACTGCTAGGATGATGACCAGTAACCCTCTCGTTTTCTTCGTTCAGGCCCTTGGTCTTGTGCTGTACGTCAACGACTATGTCTAGGGCGTCCGGATCCCAGACGTGGTGCTGACACCATCCATTCTGCCGACCGATGAGCGCTGCATCGATCCGCGGGAACAGGCTACCTACGACGGAATGCTCGGCCAGCTAGAATTCCTCGGCTGCGCGCCACCCGGAAGCGCGCCAGGAAGCACAACGGCATCGATATCATCTGCCTCTAGATACGGCGATACGCCCCACACCGGCATTGGGCATGGCGGCACTGCTAGGATGATGACCAGTAACCCTCTCGTTTTCTTCGTTCAGGCCCTTGGTCTTGTGCTGTACGTCAACGACTATGTCTAGGGCGTCCGGATCCCAGACGTGGTGCTGACACCATCCATTCTGCCGACCGATGAGCGCTGCAGCGATCCGCGGGAACAGGCTACCTACGACGGAATGCTAGGCCAGCTAGAATTCCTCGGCTGCGCGCCACCCGGAAGCGCGCCAGGAAGCACAACGGCATCGATATCATCTGCCTCCAGATACGGCGATACGCCCCACACCGGCATTGGGCATGGCGGCACTGCTAGGATGATGACCAGTAACCCTCTCGTTTTCTTCGTTCAGGCCCTTGGTCTTGTGCTGTACGTCAACGACTATGTCTAGGGCGTCCGGATCCCAGACGTGGTGCTGACACCATCCATTCTGCCGACCGATGAGCGCTGCAGCGATCCGCGGGAACAGGCTACCTACGACGGAATGCTCGGCCAGCTAGAATTCCTCGGCTGCGCGCCACCCGGAAGCGCGCCAGGAAGCATAACGGCATCGATATCATCTGCCTCCAGATGCGACGATACGCCCCACACCGGCATTGGGCATGGCGGCACTGCTAGGATGATGACCAGTAACCCTCTCGTTTTCTTCGTTCAGGCCCTTGGTCTTGTGCTGTACGTCAACGACTATGTCTAGGGCGTCCGGATCCCAGACGTGGTGCTGACACCATCCATTCTGCCGACCGATGAGCGCTGCAGCGATCCGCGGGAACAGGCTACCTACGACGGAATGCTCGGCCAGCTAGAATTCCTCGGCTGCGCGCCACCCGGAAGCGCGCCAGGAAGCATAACGGCATCGATATCATCTGCCTCCAGATGCGACGATACGCCCCACACCGGCATTGGGCATGGCGGCACTGCTAGGATGATGACCAGTAACCCTCTCGTTTTCTTCGTTCAGGTAAGAAAGCGTTTCGACAAATGTTTTCGAAGTAATGACATCTTCCTTTTGATGCTGCCATGCCCACGGCAAATGTGTTCTGCCATTTTTGATGATCTCACCTGCTTAAAGTGCCTGCTGTTGTTAGCCGGGGACGTGGAATTGAATCCAGGTTCTTCTTTGCAAGAAGTGGTGAGTGAAGTGCGCAAGATTGCTGCTGATGTTACCGAGATCAAAAATGAAAAGGCTACTAATGAGTCTTTAGAAGCAATCCACGCTAAACTGGACACGCTATCCCTTCTAGACACGAGAATTGCTGGCGTCGAAGAAAAGGTTTCGTGTTTAGAAAGCAGCGTGAACAAGCTGCTACTTCAAGTTGATGACCTAGACAACAGGAGTAGGAGGTCTAATGTAATTGTCTACGGCATAAAAGAATCAAAAGAAGAAACTAAGCAGGACCTTGAGACTGAAGTAATTGAGGGCGTTATAGCTACCACCCTTGGTGTAACAATCTCGGGAGTTGAAAGAATTCATTGCCTAGGTGCAGCAAAGGCCAACAAAACCCGACCTGTCATTCTAAAGTTGTGATTTTCGAGACAAAGCAAAAATCTTCCAAAAATGCCAGAAATTGAAGGACTCCGAAATATCAGTAAGCGAAGACTTCTCGCCACGACTTCGTAACATCCGAAAAAGCTCTGGGACAGCTGTAAATCAAACAAGGATGAAGGTGACAAAGTTTCGTTGATCGTTGACAAGATTAAAGTTAACGATGTGCTCTATACCTGGGACGATGATAAGGAAACCAAAGTAGCAGTAGGAAAGAAACGAGTAACACGAACCAAAAAAAAACTGAGCAAGCACGACACGCTCTTCTTCTTAACAATATCCAACATAAATGCCAGAAGCATTGTGAATAAAACGACTGAACTTGAGGCCTTTATAATCGAACATAGCCCTGACGTTATCACCATAACTGAAACCTGGTTGTCTCCCAGTATATCAGATGCGGATATTTTTCCGCCTGGCTTTACCGTGATGCGTATGGAGCGAGGTACACGTGGCGGTGGAGTGGCAATCTTGATCAAAGATAGCATATACGCAGCGACCACGCCAGCTATCGATGGTGTTGAAGCGCTTTGGTGCAAAATTACATGGGTCATTGCTTGCTTCACTTAGGCACGATGTACCGGTCACCTGACGATACCGACAAAACGTTGTGTCTGATGGCAGATTACATGGAACATCATTTAAGCGAGTCAAAAAAAGTTCTTACAGGCGATTTTAACCTCCCTTGCATCAATAGGGATACCCTTCACCATGGTAACACAGACATACTTAGCGCAAAAGCACTGCTTAATATCTCTTTTAACTCCGGTCTCATTCAAGTAATCCGCGACCCAACGCGCGTTACGAAAACAAGCACTAGTACTCTTGATCTTACATTTATTAGTGACATAGTTCAGTTTACAATTTATTCATGTGAGGTAGTAGATGGTCTTTCAGATCATAAGGCTGCATTATGTGTCCTCCCATTAATAACACCGACTTCTGGTCAAAGACAGAAAGCATGGATTTTTGACTGGTCCAAAGCTGATGATACCAGCATTCTTGACCATTTGGAGCTGTCAAACACAATTTTTTTTCTAGCTCTCAAGTTCCCACAGTGTCTGTCAACCAGTTATGGCTATCTTTTGTAGCTATCGTGCAAGATTGCTTATCTAAGTATATACCACAGAAATCCAAGTCAGTGCATCGTACAAACCCATGGATAACAAGAGAGATTTTACATCTTAAGCGCAAAATTGCTCGATTAAGAAAGCTGAAACGCCGACTTCACTTGCCAAGTTACGCTGTGAAAATCCGCAGCCATTCACAGGCACTAAAACAAGCTGTGAAAGCGGCCAAGCAGGAATATATGAACGTCACATTAATTAATTTTATCAAGACCACTCCTCATAAATTCTGGCGGTACATGACCTCAAAGACTAGAAAAGTAAACCCCATCCGAACGGAGAACGAATCACAGCTACTTCCTTTAACAATTACTGTAAATCTTTGTTTACACTTGATGATGGCACCATCCATGCAATAGAACCCCAGATTAATGACAAGAACAATACACTCGAGGAAATAACAATAACTGAAGAAGGAATATTTGCCTTACTTCTCAGTATTGACAGGAAGAAATCGGCAGGTCCCGACAATATACCGAATGCATTCCTTAAACGTTACGCTGAATGTATTTCGAAATACCTGCTAGTTTTATATAAGAAATCACTAGAAACTGCAGAACTACCAGAAATGTGGAAAACAGCTAAGGTAATACCGATACATAAATCAGGAGACTCAGCCAATGTTTCCAACTACCGTCCTATTTCTCTTACATCTACGGTCTGTAAAATCCTAGAACATTTAATTTCGAAGCACATTACAACGTTTGTTGAAGACCACAAAATAATTATTCCCAATCAACATGGCTTCCGAAAAGGTTAGTCTACGACGACACAATTACTGGAAACGGTCCATGACTTAGCTATGACAATCAATAAAGGGGGGCAAACAGATATGATTTTCCTTGATTTGTCAAAAGCCTTCAACCGGGTATCTCATCCTAAGCTTCACTATAAGCTAGTTCACTTCCTTGATAATGGTACAGTAACTAATTGTTTAAAAGCCTATTTAAATGGTCGTCACCAGTTTGTCTTCTTTGAAAACAGCGAGTCGGACTTGGCGGAACTATTCTCTGGCGTGCCACAGGGGTCAGTGCTTGCACCACTTCTTTTCCTTCTTTTTATTAATAATTTGAGCAAGAATATCGAGGCAATAGTACGTATGTTCGCGGATGACTGCGTCATCTACAAAGAAATCAATAGCCCTGCCGACCAAATTGCCCTAAACAACTCACTGCACTCTGTGTCAAAATGGTGTGACAACTGGCAGGTGGCCCTCAACCTGGAAAAAAACTGTCTGCATGACAGTCACTAGAAAGAAACAGCTATTAAATTACAATTACTAAATCGGACAGAAGACACTCACAAAGGTAGAGCAGTTCAAGTATCTTGGCGTTATTATTGCCTCGGATCTACGATGGAACGAGCACGTGACACACATTACCACAAAGGCGCATTCTGCTCTTTACATGATAAGACGTTCCCTTCGACTTGCTTCACCGGAAACAAAACCTTTGGCATACATTTCCCTTGTTCGTTCTGTGCTAGAATACAGTATTATTACTTGGCTGCCCTACACTAAACAATATATTGATAGATTAGAAAGTGTCCAGAGAATAGCTGTCCGATTTATTTTCAACAAATACAGTCGTCATGAATCCCCCACACTGCTTCTGCAAAAAGCCGGCCTCTACAATCCACACACGAGCCAGACTGCTGCGGCTTAAGTTTCTGTTCCTTCTTTTGAGCGATCGCACAAAACTTGATAAGACTAGATATCTGGTTGAGCCTAACACACGTGTCACAAGAACAAAACATGAAAAACACCTATCCGAATACAGATACCGTAGTGATACATTCAATTTTTCATTTTTCCTACATGTGATTCGTGAGTGGAATATGTTGCCTCCAGAAGTTAAGAACCAGATTTCCCCTGAAGCATTTGTATTGAAGCTAACAAACCATTTTGAAAATTATTAACCACAGTGTCACCATGTGCGTTTACGTGTACCTTTGTGTAAAATCACAAAGTTCCTTCTCTGCTGTTTCTCTTTCTCTTTTTTTTTCGTTCGCACTTTTTCATATGTATGTAAACCCGATCCTGTTACGGCCTCAAAGTGAGGCCAACAGTATGTACTGAAGAAATAAATAACAAATAAATAAATAAAATGAAGAAGGAAATGTTGAATTTTAATGAATAAAATGGACTTTCTTTTTGTAGTACTTTTCTTTTTATTTTTCTCACCGTTATTTCTCATTTATTTCTTTGTTTCTACTTCTAACGTACGCTTAATGAAGTTTTATGACATTTTTCATTTTACTTAATCATTAACTGAAGGTTTCGAAATTTTCAAAAAGAGAATAAGCATACAAAAGGGTAATTTTTGTTTACCGAAAAACCAGCAACTTCTTTTCGTAATTAGTTAAGGGCTGAACTGGCACGATGCGCAAAGTCAGCGAAACAACTTAGTTCTCTCACATTTCGGACGGCTGTAGTTGACAGTATAAAATGAGCCCGGAAGTAGTAGTAGTGGTGGTTTATTAAAAAAGTAATAAAAAGGAAGTAAAAGATTTTTTCTAGCCTGGGCATCTGCCATCTATACTGAAGCGCCTGAGCTGGGGCAGCGGAAATAAATTATAGCAGGCAGAATGGAGAAATGTAATGAAAGAGTTGAGGGGACAGGAAAAGAGGTTAGGGGGAGAGCTAATATACATATAAAGCTATTTACACAATAAGAAATGTGTACAGGTTGCACTCATGATTAGTTCATGATGAAGCAATTATCAAATCACGCGCGCGACCTGTACACATTTCTTATTTTGCAAATGAGCCAGGAATGTTTTCTGTTTTAGCAATTACAAGGACAGAGACGATTATAAAAAACTAAGCTGGGACTTGCTTGCATGGTTCCCCTAAAAGTGAACGCATTAGACGTAAAAAGCATCAAAACTGTCTTGAAGGCGTATTCTAACTTACCCAGAATGCTCGCGAGCAGCGCACGGAGGCTCAGAGACTTCATGGTGCTTCTGATACAATGCACAGTTCGGTCTACTCAATATTCATATTAGGGTACTTTATATACAAAACAACCCGGTAGTCCCTGTACATAGATTTTACTGACCTTTACACATTCTTTGTTCAAACATTGACGTCAATTGGCATTGTCATAACTGACCTCGAAAAAACGAGCGAGAAAATATAAAGAAAAATTTCCTTCATGCAGTCAGAAAGCATTTATTTTCTTGTGACAATATAGCGGTGACGCAAGAAATCTTTCCTCCCTTTTGTGTCAACCGACCTTGAATGCCTTAGCGACTTGAGAAATAGTGACATCCATTTCAAAAGTACATATCTTTTGCTGCCACATGCTTTCTCTCTTTCGTCAGTACGCGCACTCGCAACTCCCCTTAGCCGTCACGCTTTGACTTGAAAGGGAGTAGCCTAAGGGAAAAAAGCCAAAATCAATTTTAGCTTGGCGATCAACAGCGAAATTGCGTGCCTTTGGAACTGAAAGCCTGAGAACCGAAGTATTCTAAAATTGAACTACAATAATGGCCTGAATCAGAAAACATCTCAACTATCTGCATTTATTGCACAATATACTATTTATCTCTTTATTCGCTTATCGTTCACATATAATTACCCTGCCGAAGAAAAGAGAAATAACAGGCTTTCTAAGAGACACAACCGACTTCCAGGTTTAGAAATTTGTGCCTGCACAAGGTTCCTTAAACTAATCCTTTACTTGATTCCATGTTATTCCGTTGTCCGCATAGGTCTTGTTAGTGTTAGCATATATAGCTCGAAACTGCACATTTTAAACTTATTCGATCTTTTTAAACAATATTACGTAAAGCTCAGAACTCTTAAGCTTTTGTAATATTCGATATTCATTGGAAGAATGCCACGTTCGTCACCTTATAAATTGCGATCAACCCTACTTAAACAAAGCCAAATTCCAAATAAAAACATTTTACATGATTCTATTAATGCGCTTTTATTAGAAAAGTCAGTCCAAGCAGAAATGGCGAGTGCCATTTTTCAATATTCAGTGGCGGGTGGCCCACATGCCACGGTCGGCAGGTGGCAACTTTCCCACCAGGCTACGAACGAACTTATTATACTAACTATACGTTTAAGAAAATGAGCCAGCCAAAAGACGCACACAGGAAAACAGAGAAGATAGGAAAGACGCTCGACCTATATCCTCTCCCCAGTCTCTCTCGTACCTTCTCAGTTTTCCTCTGTGCGTCTTTTAACTGGCTTATTTTCTACAATGCACCAACTAGCCAAACGACGTGTGCTGCTTTATTACCTATACGAACTTTGTATAGTACATCACATATAGCGGACCTTATAATGGGCCACCTTCAATATAGCGACCTTCTTTTGGTTAACCACGGATAAAAAGAACCTTATTTTGTCTCATCGGATATAATTAACTGCATTGTGTTAATCTCCAATTGCCTTACCTAGGTATGCTACTTCAGATACAAAGAACTTTCCTGTCTCTATCTCGGATGTAAGCAACTAGGCGTGTTGACCTCGGCTGTAATTAATCTAAGTGTGCTACCTCGGATATATTGAACTTCACTGCGCAACCTATTATATAACGAACGTTTGAGTGTTAACGAATTCACACTATTAACCAAGGATCGCCTAAGAGTAGTTTTGTCTATACCAGCAAATGCTCATCAGATGTCAGTGGGTAAAAAAACCGTACACATTGTTCTGGCTAAGGAATAATGCATTGCTTAGTCCTCGCAATGATCGAAGTCGATCAAGATTGTTATCATGTAAGCTAAATCATTTGTCTCTCTTTTTAATTTTTATTGTTGTCGTACGCTAGTAACGGCTGCTTTTTACCAGCAAATATTCTAAGTCTCATAGCCTTGCGTGCCAACTGCGAATATATTTCCTTTTCTACTATTATCTATTTCGTGACTATAAGAGATGAATGGTTGTGTGCCCTAGCTGTGCCTTACGTTTCGTATAGAATTAAATTTCCTCCTCCGTATTACTGCTTGCACAAGAGTTCGTTTATGTTCTCTACCGTCGCTTCTCTCTTACTGACCCTCCGCGGTGCCGAAGTGGCTATGGTGTACAGCACACTGGTGCACGCTGTGTCCAGAAAACGCATCTCAACACATTTTTTTTTCTCTTTGCTCCCTCGGCCACCTGGTTATTCTCAGTGCTTTATTACCTGCTAGTAATCACAAATTTCTGGTTCTGCTTCTTGCTTACGCAAAAACTTTGGAACTGATTTTTGATTTCCTAATATTATTTATATTTATCCACCCACTCACCTCTCCTTCACTTGCATGCCCGTAGCAGAGATAGAATCTCGGCTTTAACATGCTTTTTACCATATTACCAAGGCTTCGAAAAAGCAGTTTGGCTCACATAATTTTCCACCATGTGGCACAAGGCCATCATAGAAAAAATCTGGGCGGTAACCTGAGGGATTAAGTTATACAAACATAACGCTCGTGAAAACGTCAACTGTGCGGTGCAATTTTCGCCTGATTGACTATGGCGGGCCTTTTTCCCCTTTCTTCCTTATGTGGTAAGTGTGGATGCATTATATAACAGCTCCAGAACGCTACATATTGTGACTGCGTTCTGAAAAAATATATTTATGGCAATTTTCGTTTTAATTTCGACAAATATTGCATCTAGGGTTGCAAACCTTAGCTGCTGTTTTATTTCCAGCCAGTGGGGAAAAAAATATTTGTAGCTGAGGATTCTCCAGGAATCATGTTTTTATCCCCAACAACGGCTTCTATTATTTGCTGCTTTCGTAAACAGCCGTGCACTATACATTAAACGCTTTCCAAAAATATATGATTATAGCAGCGTTCTTTGCCTCGGTGATTAATGAAATGGCTTATCCCTTTCAGGCACTGCGTGCACGTGGCCTGAATGCTGTTAAATCTATTTATAGAGAACGGAATGTCCAGAAAATGTGGGCGGTCAAATGAAGTCCCGAAATGTATGAAATGTCAACAGAACACTGCAATCCAGGAATGCCAAATTAACGCAATTTTAATTTTTTTTAGGATTGCCGGGTACACGTTTTACAAGGCTATGTGTAATGCGCTTCCGCCTATATATGGTGCATATTTTTTGTTTATTTTGCAAGGGAAAGTTCTTTAAGCCACTTAAAACCTCCCGATTGAGGGCCAGAAGCTGCAATCCTTGACACCACGAAACAAAATGAATAAGCGTTGAGGGGGGAGCTTCAGTCCAGTAGACAACTTGTTGACAAGAGGACTTCTGTTGGTCAGGACAATGCGTTCATCACCGGGAGTGGTCAAATGCAGCCTCTGCTTCGAAAAGGAAGCAATGGTGAGAGAAAGAAGGGTGTTCAGTGGAGAGTGTGGTGAGATAAGAAACATTGCTGGATTTTGCAGGATCACGCGACATTCTCTTTACAATGCCGCCTGTCGCAGACTCGTTGCCTGAAGACATTAATTTCCAAGTTCATGTTCCTTACCTCAACATCCTCCCCCCTGACCACCGTCATGCTCCTCCGCTGTGCTTCCTCTCTGGATCAAAGGCCCTATTTAAAATAACCCCTGCCAATGATTATGGCATTGCTGGCACGAAGACAAGATCTGTTATGGATACGTTGGCTAGCGGCACGAGGCGGCTTCTCGGCCGTTGGCCACTTCGTTTTGTGTTGTTAATGTTTGCTGATTTCTAAACTGTACAAGTTATGGAAAGAGTGAGTCAAAAGGTACATAACCGAAACCCCCAAAGTGGTATGGCGTCAATGATGTGCAGAGCTTAGATCTCGACAGACACTGAATAACTGATACCTTAGAAGATGGATCTTTTTCTACGCTTTCTTGGCGTACTCCTAAAAGTTTGAAAATTTTAGTATATATCTCCTTTTCATAATTATTTGCGCCTGAAGAGGTTAGCTGTATGGTCAAAAAGTTTTGCTCATTTACTAAGCAATTCAAGTAGAGACCGATGATGCAGTCCCAGCTTTCAAGCAGCATAAAACGGTGCACAATCCGCGGAGCGACCCGCTGCCGGTAGGGGCCGAATTCTCAATCGTTTCAATGTTGGAAAGACCCAGAGTGGGTGCTGGATGTGAGCTTCAAGTTCTCTCTGTAGACTTAATGGCCACTCAGGCCTGCAAAACAAGCAACAAAAATGAGGGCAGTTCCGAGCGTCAGCCGGAGCAAACGTTGGCCGAAGAGAGGGCACTTCGGCCCTGATCGGCAATGTAACCTCTTTACAGATAAGACCGCGAGAGAGGGTTATCGAAAATGTGTAAAACGCCTGCCCATGCAACGTCACTGCCTTTGATGCATACTGTAGATCACCAAAAATTTAAATTACATTATAAGATACAGTGCGTTATATGAACGATCAGTTGGAACCACCCAGGCTTCCTATAATTACCACTACGTATATTAAAGCAGAGTATTCACACATCTGGCTGCTTCCATTTACTAACACTTTTCGCATGGCAGATACGAAATAATAGGGCGTACAACTTTCATCGCTATGGTGAGATGTGATGCTCTTGAGCACTCTCAAAGTTCCACAAAATTTAATGGATGGGCAAATGAAAGCAGTCCCCAGCTGTAGCTCAACTGATGAGCGCAGCACTCGAATACGGAGTTCATGGCATTAGCTAGCGGGGCAACGCGTTTTTTGTGTTTTTAAAAAAATCATCTTTTATCAGAAAGAAATCGCAAAATTTTGTATGTTGTTCACAACAAAAACAAATTCATATAAAGCATTCTTTCATGACAAAGCGCGAACAAGACAAGGACGCAGAAACTGACGTACTTACGGCCGATAACTTACAAATGCATTTTTATATCGCAAGGGGGCAACTTAATTAGCCAAACCGAGCTCTGTCAGTGTAAATTCCACAGCCCTTCTCGAAAACATGTTTCCTGTCGGGAGCTGGGTGATTTTATTCAGTGGTGCTTGATTCCTGTTTCCAATGCCTGGCTATCTGGCTTTGTTTCTGTTGTTGTTCTTGATGCTTTCTGTATGCATACCAAGGTGCCAGAGCAATAACCTTCTGTTCATAGTTAGCGCCTGTGCCCCAGCTTCCCTTTCTGTGTTTTTCTCTATGGTTTTGCCCTATTTTCTACCCTAGATGAACAACCAAGTAGCACTGAAATTGTTATTCCACGGCACTATAACGGCACTATAAAAAAAAGAAGAGGTGAAAAAACCCACAAAAAATTGGCGGTGGTTTAACTTTGCTTAAACCTGGAGTGACGCGATAGCTACAGCTGGCCGGGTGGAACTTGATGACGTGACCAACCACGTGATCAGCCGCGGCGCCGCTCCGCCGGCAGCTGCTCCGCACCACGTGACAACGTGACGGCGCAGCCACAGGGTGGCAGAGCCGCCACAGGGTGGCAGCGTCGATACAAGGTGGCAGCGCCTCCATGGCGCCGCCACGCTGAAGGCTTGAAATGCTACCGTAATGTAGCTATCGCTACAAAACATACCGTCAAAAGGGTTATATCTGTTAACAGAAATTTATGTCATTTATTTGTCGGATAACAGCAGTGGTGGCGCACAGGTAAGCGTCTTACTTTTTTAGGTGTTGACAGCCTCAATAATTTTCCTAGCCGGCGCTGTGGCTCAGTGGTTATGGCGCTCGGCTGCTGACCCGAAAGCCGCGGGTTTGAACCGGCAGCGGCGGTCGATTTTCGATGGAAGCGAAATTCTAGATGCCCGTGTACTGTGCGAAGTCAGTGCACGTAAAGAACCCCAGGTGGTCGAAATTATCCAGGGCCCTTTACTACGGCGTCCCTCATAGCCTGAGTTGCTTTGGGACGTTAAACCCCCATAAACCAAACCAAACCAATAAATTTCCTTGTGAGCTCATCTTTGTTGCAACAGATGATGCTCTTGTGTTCGAAACCTGCCTTTAAGTTGCGGCATTCAATGCAGTGGGCTGCCAAGCGCCATTTCCCATAAGTACTGTTGACCACATTCCAAGGGAGCTGAACACACCACCTCTGTTAAACACAGAACGAACTGTTTTTGATAATTCTTCGCGCAAATGCTTACTTTTCCGGGGCCAGGGTTGGCGCCGGTAGGATATCCTACACAAATGTCTTGCTTAGACATACACACTTAATTTCGCACGCTTCACCTTATTTTTGACTGCGTGATCGACTGTGGCAATACAGGAGAACTGTTACATTTTGTTTTATTTATCGATTTTCTTTTTCAACTGCTCATCTTGAATACTTTGTCTTCTTTGTCTACTTGTGCGTCTTTTCTGCTATGGAAATAACTGGTTCTAAATGTATGGTACTTATAGTCGATTAGGCTGTTTTAGAGCGAACGTTTTACTTCACATCTAAAGCTGAAAAAGCCGGGCCAACGCTGAAGCCTTGACCTTGAATTAAAAAATAAAATTTATAATACCGTGACTAGTATTTCGAACCCGCGTCGGCGCGAACAGATCAGCTTTGCGGTCCACTGCACGACAGCGCTATGCTACCCCCGCAGCCGATAACGCCTGGTATTAAACTGCAACATACTCTCACGCTTTTCATTGCATGCCGTCGTCTTCATCAGCTTTCATCTGTGGTGGATAGTTCACATTTATTTGACGTCCCGGTATCCGCGGCGGCTGAGACTGTGGAGCTGGCTGTTGACGTTGCTGGCCGGGTCAGTTGCCAAAATCGTTCTGAGATGCGCCAGGCGGATCTTCAGCGGCGCTGGCAATGCCAGCGCCGCTACAGATGCCCCCCCCCCCCCCCTAGCGCGATCCGCGATAAAAGAGAAAAAACATTATGTGAAAGTTTGTACAGGTTCTCAAGTCCAGGACACAGCTTCGTGAAGACAGTGGTCAGAGCTGGGGAAGGCTGTCGGGTGGAAGAAAAGAGCTCTGGCGGTCGAGCCTCGCTGCCTCGCAAAGGGCGAGGGAAGCCAAAAGATGAGGATGACGGAAGCACAAGGCGGGAAAAATCATCGAGGAATGGGAGGCGAGCTAGGCGTTCTTCTGTCGGACAGCCTACGGGTGGGGCTGGCGGTTGGGGGGGGGGGGGGGGGGCAGTTTTGCGCTGGCTCAGTCTGTGCGGACGGAGAAGACATAGAAGTGGAGCCGATGCCTCGGCCGCAGGCAATGGTGAAACAACGGCGGACGGAACTGAGCGTGAGGTCTGCGGCGTGAGGCACGTGCTGTTTTAATAGGTAGTAGTCGAAACGGGCGACGGGGTGTACCGGATGGCTGCAAAAGTGAGCTCACCGTGGCGTTGGAAGCGGTTGTTGGGGGCACAAGGAGCAAGTCCGGGGAGTACTTGTCGGACTGAGAAAGATACGGAAGGGCAGAGTCCATAGAAGGTGTTGGATGGGGCACGCTGCAATGCATCACAAGCATGCCACCACCTGCTGAGGCTGTCTCGGCCGTCGCGGAGGCACATGCATTGGTGAAAGCGCGAGGTGGGCAGGGATGCGTGACAGGCGTTTCGGGTGGCGCGGTGGGCGCAACAAGGCTCAGGTGTGGCGTGCATGTGCGCCTCGCGACAGGTAGGGCAGTTGGCTAACTGTGGTTGAGCTTGAGGCAGCAGGTGAACTTCGGCCGAGAAGTGAGTCCAGGCCCGGGTCGGGAGAGGGTGCTGCCGTTGATGGTCCAAGGGCAGGTGCCATAGCTGGGAAACAGGGCTGGGCAGGAGGCGCCGTGGGACGGGCGCTCGCATGTGGATGGCCGTCCGTAGGGGCCGTGGGAGCAATTTTGGGAGAGACGAGGGTGTAGTACGAAACAGCTGGTTGTGAAGGTTGGCAAGAGACCAACGCGTGGTCACGTGGCACTTGCCGAACCGTGGATGGGGGCTCATTCGGTGGCGGCGACAGTGGAGAGACCGGTGTCTGGAGGGGCGCCGACGGAGGAGCGGTCGGGGGGAAAGCCAAAACAGCAGGAGTAGGGAATGCGGCCAGGGGTGGTGGGTCCAGCGGCGCCGCAGTGGAGTCGGGAACAGGAGCGTAGAGAGTTAGTGGGAGCTCCAAGCCAAAATACGCCGTCAGGCCCTTCTTGAAATCTGCGTATATGTCGGCTCCGGGAGGCGGCAACCGCAGCTGTGCTAGGAGGGAGTTCGCGGCTGGCGTGCTGATAGCGCAGTAGCTGGCGGGACACGTTGTTGACATGAAAGTGCGAGTCCAGCAGCGCCAGCCACAAAACGGGGTCCCTGGCGTAAAAAGCGGGCAGGCCGGGCAGCCGAGAAAGGTAGGGGCGGTGATACGGCTTAAGGAGCTCACCGGATGTTATGAGAGGTGCGTACATGGCGATGAAATGCTGCCGAAAGCCGGGTGCGAACAGTGGGCATGCAGAGGCAAGGCCAAGTGGAGGGACAGGACGGGCAGGAGCGCAGAGCCGATGCGAGCGGTGTTGCGTGCGTCGGGGCTGTCGTCCGGTGTCACCAGATTGTGGTGGATAGTCCACATTTATTTGACGTCCCGGTAGCCGCGGCGGCTGAGACGTTGGAGCGGGCTGTTGACATTGCTAGCCGGGTCAGTTGCAGAAATCGTTCTGAGATGCGCGAGGCATATCTTCTTCTTCAGCGCCGCTGGCGATGCCAGCGCCGCTACACATCTGTGGTGCGAGCACATCATATGATCAACTTGGCCAGATAGCACAAGGCCTTGCTTTGCGCTTTCAGGTGCGGTTGGTGGTTCCATTCGTACTACCCCCTCCGCAGGCAGACTTCACTGCGGTTACGCCCTATGAATTATTTATCATTGTGAATGGCCTCAAACCTGCAGCTGCCGGATGCGATGGGATCTCTATAGGTATGTTGAAGTCGCTCGTAGAATTTACCTCGGATGTATTGCATATGGTTAATGTGTCCGTGGAGAAAGCTTGGCTCCCTTCTGAATGGAAAATTGCGAAAATAATCTTACTTCTCAAGGATCCAAAAAAGGGTTTAGAAATTGACAACATTCGGCCCATTTCCCTCTCGTCTAATTTAGTCTTACAGATTATGTTCTAGCGGTACAAGCCTTCAGTGCTTCTCAGATAGGGTTTCGTCGGGGGTGCTCGATTTGGA
Organism: Amblyomma americanum; assembly: GCF_052857255.1. Classification (NCBI taxonomy): domain Eukaryota; kingdom Metazoa; phylum Arthropoda; class Arachnida; order Ixodida; family Ixodidae; genus Amblyomma; species Amblyomma americanum. Next base: position 103,741,077 of record NC_135498.1, read on the forward strand.
CCGCACACTTGGATTTGGAAAGTAGAATTAGGATGGCAATGGAAAAGAAGAGGGTGCGGCGTTAGTCACCTTGGATATCGCTGAAGCGTATGACAGTGTAGAGCATTCGATTTTACTGCACAAGCTGGACAAAATTCGGCCGCCTTTTTATATTCTTGCATGGGTTCAGGAATTCCTAAAATAAAAGCGGTTCTTCTGTTCGGACGGTTCCTTTACTTCCGAGTCTTTTTCGCAGACTAGAGGTGTGCCGCAGGGTTCCGTACTGTCTCCGTTACCTTTAACATACTTGTGCCAGATATACCTATTCAGGGTGACGTCAAGGTGTATGTCTTGTTACGTTTCGCCTACGACGCGCGGTATAGCCGGCGCGGATGCAACGGACGCCGGGGCTTCGTTCAAAGTGGCGGTCATTTTGGCCCGTTCAGTGCGGCCGGAACGCCTCCCGCCAAGCGCGTCCAGGCAGGTTTCAATGCCACGTGTCGTCGTGTGTGCTTGTGTGTGTGTGCATGTTGGTGCCCAAGCTTGTCAAAGCGCGGCAGCCGGGGAGAGGAGCTCTCCAACTGGGAGGCGAGGAGGTCTGACCGGCGCCGGCCCGGCGGACGCGTCACTTCACGTCTCAACATGTCCGTGCGTCGCCGTCTCGTGCGACTCATCCCGAGCCGTTCCTTCTTGCCCTCGACTCCGAGGGTATAAAAGCAGCTGCCCCGGACGCCAAAGAGAGACTTCGATTTCTTCCTTCGAGTAACGTGGTCGCCCTGACCGGCTGCTCTTTTGCGATGCCAGAGTAAACAAGTTGTTCTGTTGGCAGTCGACTCATCCTTTGCCAGGACCTTCGGATGTTTCCAGCTGTGCCCCAGGCCGCCAGGCCAACGCTACCCTTGGGGCTTGCAACCCATTTGCAACAACTGGTTGCCAGCGGTGAGATCGCGACAACGGAGGCCAGCAGCGAAGATATGCGGTCAACTGTATGCTGAGCAGCACAACGACCATCCGGGAGCAGTGCAACGAGCCCTGTGTGATGACTGGTTGCCTGCAGCGGAACGACTGCGCTGAATTGTTGGCTGCGAGGTTTGGTGAGTGCGGGACTTCCTTCTTCTGAGTTTTGCCAGGCTTTTGTTAGTGTCAGAAACAGAGCTGGTAATTGTGTTGTCGTTGCTGCCGGGTTAGTATGCGGCAAGACAATAGTAGGCAGTAGAGAAAGCAGCATTCGGAGCAGCCATGGATTTGAAGTCGTTGCGCTAACCGAAATTGCTGGAGCTTGCAAGAGAGTTGGGTCTGGATGTCTCAGACAAACTCAGAAAACCAGAACTGCTAAGGGCTATTCTTGAGTTGGAGGCTAAGGATGACGAGCTGTCGGAATGCCTTGAGACCATTGAGGAGAGGGAGCAAAAAAAGAAAGACGAGCGCGAACGTAAAGAGCGAAAAGAGGAGCGCGAACGTAAAGAGCAAAAAGAGGAGCGGGAACGTAAAGAGCAAAAAGAGGAGCGCGAACGTAAAGAGCAAAAAGAGAAAGACGAGCGCGAACGTAAAGAACAAAAAGATAAAGAGAAAGAAGAGCGCGACCGTCAACACGCTTTGGAAATGAAGCGTCTCGAGGTAGAGATGGAACGCGCTCGTAATGGAAGTCAGGCACACGGTGCAGGAGAACGAGTATCGTTCAAAATGACTGAACTGATGCGGCCGTTTAAGCTTGGAGAGGACATTGGTTTGTTCCTGGTTAACTTTGAGCGAACGTGCGAGAAGCAGGGGTTCTCTCGGGAAACGTGGCCACAGCGCTTGCTCACTTTGTTACCCGGCGAGGCGGCCGACGTAGTCGCTCGCTTGAAGAGAGAGGAGGCAGAGGATTTCGACCAAGTGAAATCGAGTCTGCTAAAAAAGTACAGGCTGTCAGCGGAGGCGTTTCGTCGGAAGTTTCGGGAAAATGAAAAAGGCAGAAGTGAGTCATATACAGAGTTTGCCTACAGGCTTATGTCAAACATGCAGGAGTGGCTCAAAGAAGAGAAAGCGTTTGGTGACCACGAGAAAATTCTGCAGTGTTTTGGGCTAGAACAGTTTTATAGTTGGTTACCTGAGAACGTGCGGTACTGGGTCTTGGGTAGGCCAGACGTTAGTACAGTGGCTAAAGCCGCCGAGCTAGCCGAGGAGTTCGTGACGCGTCGGGCTCGCGGAGCTAAGGACGGTCAAAAGGGTGAATTTGGCTCCAAGTCTCAGAGGCCGAAGTTCACACCCATGAGAGCAAGGGGGGACACACGTAGTGCGGATGCGAGTGAAAGCAGTCCGACCGAACGTAAGGAGACGGCGGCAGCCGAAGCCGAACGCAGAAAGCGGTTCGAGAGGAGGCATGCGCGCGTGTGTTATACGTGCCAGAAGCCGGGTCACTTTTCGGCGCAGTGTCCAGAAACAAAAAGAGAAGTCGTGTGTTTGTCATTATGTAGCACTGACGAGAACATGAAGCTTCTCGAGCCTTACATGCGAGACTTCCTCGTGAACGGGAAAGAGTGCCGAGTGCTTCGTGATTCCGCAGCTACAATGGATGTAGTTCACCCCTCTTACGTAGAACCCGATATGTTCACGGGCGAGTGCGCATGGATCAAGCAAGCCGTGGAAGCTCATAGCGTGTGTCTGCCCGTAGCAAAAGTGCTTATTGAAGGACCTTTCGGAGCACTTGAGACGGAGGCCGTATGGTCATCTATGCTGCCCCCCCCAGTACCCGTACCTATTTTCGAACAGGTCCGATCACCTCCTGCGCGAGAAGGGACTTTTGTTTGGTGAGGCTAGCGTTCAGGCCTTAACCAGATCGAGAGTTCGGGAGCTCGCTGCAAAGGCGGTAGTTGCGGGGCCGACGTTGTCGAACAATGGGAAAGGGTCGGAGGCGCAGCAAGCTGATATTCCGAGCACGTCCGAACTGAATAAAATTGAGCCTGTAGCGTTGAAGGCACCAGGTACTGGAGAGGAAATGCCCGACACGGGAAAGTTAGAAGAGCTTCCGGTCGAGCTTCCGGGACTAGGCTCAGTGACGAACAGGGAAGACACCGATCAGTTCATTAGTGACTTACTCAGTAAAGCACGGCTGTCGCCTGAGCAGAAAACCGAACTACACCAACTCTTACAAGAGTTTCAAGGTCAGTTCTCTGAGAGGCCTGGTAGGACTTCTGTTCTTACTCATGATATAGAACTTACCTCCCCAGAGCCAGTACGATCCAAGGCGTACCAGGTGTCACCCCGCAAGCGCGATATTATGGAGGCTGAGGTAAAGAAAATGCTACAGCTCGGTGTTATTGAGGCGGGTGAGAGTGCTTATACCTCCCCTTTGATTTTAGTTGAGGTACCGGGCAAGGAACCTCGTCCTTGCGTCGACTACCGCAGGCTTAATTCAATCACTAAGGACAAAATTTATCCGATCCCTAACATCGCGGAGCGCCTTGAGAAAGTTAGTAGCGCTCAGTTTGTTTCCACCCTAGATCTTGTCAGGGGTTATTGGCAGGTTACACTTACAGAAGAGGCTAGTAGGTATGCGGCGTTAATTTCACCAATGGGAACATTCCGTCCTAAAGTTTTGTGTTTTGGTTTGAAGAACGCGCCATACTGCTTTTCAAGCCTCATGGACAAAGTGTTGCGGGGACAGGAAGAATTCGCTTTACCGTATTTAGACGACGTAGCGATATTCTCCGCATCCTGGTCTGAGCATATGGCACACTTGCGGGCAGTGCTAACCCGCCTGCGCGAAGCGGGCTTGACAGTCAAGGCTCCCAAGTGCCAATTAGCACAGGCCGAGGTTGTCTACCTCGGTCACGTGATTGGACAGGGTCGTCGCCGCCCCTCTGAAATAAAGGTGGCCGCTGTGCGAGATTTCCGCAACCGCGCACGAAGACCGATATTCGGTCGTTCTTAGGTGTCGCCGGCTACTATCAGAGGAACATCCCCAGGTACTCCAATATCGCGGCTCCCCTGACGGATGCTCTAAGAAAAACAGAGCCCCAAACAGTCGTCTGGGGCGAGACAAAGGAAAGAGCTTTCAGCGCCCTAAAGAGCGCCCTAACAAGCCAGCCTGTGCTACGATCGCCAGACTACACAAAAGGGTTCGTTGTTCAGTGCGATGCTAGTGAGCGAGGCATGGGCGTTGTACTGTGCCAACGGGAAAATGGAGAAGCGGAACACCCCGTCCTGTATGCTAGTCGTAAGCTGACCTGTCGTGAGCAGGCGTACAGCGCCACCGAGAAAGAGTGTGCGTGTCTCGTGTGGGCCGTTCAGAAATTGTCATGCTACCTAGCCGGCTCGAGGTTTATCATTGAGACGGATCACTGCCCTCTCCAATGGCTGCAGACCATCTCTCCCAAAAATGGCCGCCTCCTGCGCTGGAGCCTCGCTTTGCAACAATATTCCTTTGAGGTGCGTTACAAAAAGGGGAGTCTCAACGGTAACGCCGATGGCTGAAGTCGAGGCCCCTAACGTAGGAATCCGCCTCAAAGTTGTTTGTTACTGATGTTTTCTTCCTGAGGCAGGATTTTTAACATATTGCTTTTGTTTAGTGTTTCAAAGTGATGATGTGCTTTCTAGTGCAATTTTCCAATTTGTGGACGCGTTCTGAGTGCTGCTTGACTACTGTAAGGAACTAGGCAGTAGTATAAAAGGGGATGCTTGACTACTGTAAGGAACTAGGCAGTAGTATAAAAGGGAAAGAGCCTGGCAGAGCTTAGTGAGGGTTGTCTCGTGCTTGCTGACTGAGCGGTTGCGTTTTGGCGAAGTTCTAACGCTTGCTGGGAACGAGAACAAAAATGGCAACTCTCCCGAAGTCACATTGCAGTGTCCTGTGTGAACCTGAACCTGAGAACGAGGCCTTCTCTGTGCGCTGCACTCAAGCAACGTCGAGGGATGACCGGTTTTGATTACGAGCATTATCGAGCGACATCCCTCCGGACAGCGGATGCAGTTCCCTGACCATCGGGATGTCCTTCTCCCGGCGGGGCGGTCTGTTACGTTTCGCTTAGGACGCGCGGTATAGCCGGCGCGGATGCAACGGACGCCGGGGCTTCGTTCAAAGTGGCGGTCATTTTGGCCCGTTCAGTGCGGCCGCAACGCCTCCCGCCAAGCGCGTCCAGGCAGGTTTCAATGCCACGTGTCGTCGTGTGTGCTTGTGTGTGTGTGTGCATGTTGGTGCCCAAGCTTGTCAAAGCGCGGCAGCCGGGGAGAGGAGCTCCCCAACTGGGAGGCGAGGAGGTCTCACCGGCGCCGGCCCGGCGGACGCGTCAATTCACGTCTCAACATGTCCGTGCGTCGCCGTCTCGTGCGACTCATCCCGAGCCGTTCCTTCTTGCCCTCGACTCCGAGGGTATAAAAGCAGCTGCCCCGGACGCCAAAGAGAGACTTCGATTTCTTCCTTCGAGTAACGTGGTCGCCCTGACCGGCTGCTCTTTTGCGATGCCAGAATAAACAAGTTGTTCTGTTGGCAGTCGACTCATCCTTTGCCAGGACCTTCGGATGTTTCCAGCTGTGCCCCAGGCCGCCAGGCCAACGCTACCCTTGGGGCTTGCAACCCATTTGCAACAGTCTATGCGGACGACATCGCCTTTCTCGCTTCTAGAGACATACATTCACTTTACCAGCTTTTGCAGACCTACCTCAATGCACTGGAAGTATGGCTGGGCAAGTTACACTTAATTCTAAACGTGAACAAATCTTCAGTTGTCATTTTTCCTCCAGCGTCACCTCTTTATATAAGTCTACTGTACTGTGGCGCCCAAATCCCGCAACTGGACTACCTAAAGTATCTAGGTGTCATTTACGACCCTCACCTAGACTGGCGACCTCATATCAAAAGTATAGTCTTAAATGGTGAGCGAGCTCTCGGTCGCCTTATGCGAATCAGCAATAGGAAGTTTGGCATGAGCAGAGACACTCTCTAATTTCTTTATAAAACTTACGTAAGACCAATTTTGGAGTTCGGTTGCGTTCTATTCTCTGGTTGCCCTAGATATAAAATTCAACCTCTGATTCCTTTGGAGAGGCGTGCTCTGCTGCTATGCCTGGGTTGACCAAAATCAGTGGCGAATTGTGTCCTCTTTCTGGAAGCTCGCATGCGGGACTTGAACTCTCACTTCCAGCTTCTCACAGTGCGCACCTTCTAACGGGGACTTGAGCCAATGCCTGGAGTGGCTCCTCCAATTTTTTTTACAACCCCAGCATTCTTTCTAGATAAACATTGGCCCATTTGCAAACTGCCGCAATTTGTGTTTACCGAGCACCTTCTGTCTAGAATTGCAGTCTCGCTTAGGTCTGTGCAATGCGTCAACGATTTGCAGGCTGCACCAGCTGTTTGCTTCGACCATGTGCTGCCACATTACGCAAAGCAATTACCTGCCAACGTGCTAAATGGCCTCCTGTAGGAATATGTATTGCAGTATCCGAGCCATGCTGCAATTTTCACAGATGCCTCTCAACAAGCCGAAAAGGCAGGAGTAGGCCTATATTCACAAACACTAGATTGGCGTTATTCTCTCCGGATCCCTGATAATACACCAATTTTCACTGCTGAATTTCTCGCTATTGGTTTGGCCCTTCAAAACATTCCCAGCAATATTTATCAAGTCATCATTCTCTTGGACTGCCGCTCACTCTTGGCTGCACTAGAAAGCTCGCAAACTACTCTCCTGTACCTATCCCAACTGTACTTTGTGCCTCGTCATGTTCTAGAGGTACGTTTTCAGTGGATCCCAGGACACTGTGGTATTTCTTCAAATTCTATGGCCGATTTCTTAGTGAAATCTGCCATCATTGGCCCTGTTTCCCAGGGCGTTCCAAACCGCACACTTCGGACCACGTCCCGTTATGAATGTTTCCATATTAACCATTACCTCAGCTATGAGTCCATCCTTGGTACAGCGGAGTTCGAACATTTGAAATTCGCATGGAATATAGGTTATTGCGCATCAAGACAATGTGAGGTTTCTATGACGCTGCTGCGTTGTAGGATTCCTCGCCTTAGTCTATATTTATGCCGTATGGGGTTCACGCCGTCGAATCTGTGTGCGCCATGCGGGGACGTTGAATCAATAGATCATTTCATCCTCTACTGCCGGAGGTTTGCACGGCAGAGAATTCAGTTTTTGGTAAATCCTCTCGCTCAATTAGGTCTGCCGTTTACTCTTCCCGTCCTCCTCTCATTCGGTGCAACCGTCAAAGGGCATGCCATTTGGCAGGTGTGTCAGATACTCCAGAAGTATATCATTGCAACCGGGAGATTTTTGTGTTTACCTCTCGTTACCGTTTCTTCTCTCTCAAAATTATTTGCTTTCTTATCAAACCTCTAAAATTCAGTAATACTACTTGCACCACTTGTTTCTTTGATTTTCAATTCGATTTCTTCATGCTCAATCTAATTAAGGATTTCCTTTTCATTCATAATCTTCTTAATTGATAAGCCGTTTGAGTTTCACTTGGATTAGAACTTCCCTGTTTGGATCTACACCAAACCCTGGCCAATCCCCCACCGTGGGTATGTGCCATTATCTTTCAGGCAACAACAACAACAACATCATCATGTCAGCGTAACCTCGATCAGAGCTTAACCTAAGTCTCATGTCGCCGCCAGACGCGCCGACGACCCAGTAAAGCAAAACCATGAGCCAACTAGGCTGCACACATGCTTTTGGACGCCTACTCGGTTTAACTACGCCGAAACCTTGCCACTTTTTCAAAGCAATATGTATTCGGTGTAGACAAGAAGCAGGAACAGACTTGTATACGTCGTCTGTGCTGCGCCCAAGTCATAATCCCGCTCTTTGAAAAATCAACACATACTCACAAGGTTCTGCACTTGCTAATATAAACATCTCAGGTTGATGCTCCCAATTTCAAAGCCTCCTAGCTTCTAAAGGACACCGGTTCGAATCATCTTACAAGGAAATGAAGGCAAACTTAAACGTGGAAAAGAGCTCGCACAAGCGATCCTGCAAAGTACCTTCGCGTGTTTCGAAGTGGAAAATTCATTTAATTACCTGGAGTGTAATTTCAACGAAATTCTTAATGGACATTCGTGTTATAATGCGTTTACTTTATAATTAAGAGCACTTCCCATGGTTTTTTTTTCTTGCGTTAAGACAGGTAATTCACTGACCATATTGATGTCCTAATAATGATGACTGTTGATGACCGTCTTCATCACCACTGATCTCGCGTTGCTGAAGTGCTTTCTTGCACTTACCTTATGTAATTATGAGCGAAAGTAGGCCCCCATTTCTGTATATATATTTGTTTCCCTCACCCGACTAGATGCTCTGGCTTCGGCGGTTTTTCAATCATATTTGCGTGTTCATCTTCCATATTTATCTACCGAAATTTTATGTGTCGCAGAATCGAAAATTTGCGGTACAAGTGAAATTCAGATCACAGGCACACGCTACGCAATGAGCAGCCCAGAAACTGCATACTTTGATTCTCGCCGACTTCGAGCCTAAACCCAGCCCCATGACGCCGTTACAGCGCTCCGGGCGCCGACAACGTGAACGCGGTACATGTATATAAATTTTCATTAAAGCAAGTCCAGATAAGCAGACCGTATCGGGGACAAGGTGAGTTGAAGAATCTTTATTTCCGCCAGAAGAAGACCCGTGCCCCTCCAGGTCCGCAAGCAGGCGTCCGGGGAGGGGAAGCGTCGCAGCTGGAAGACTAGCAACAGTGTAGTCGCGGAGCTTCTGCTGCCAGGCGGGTAGCGTAGCGTTGTATACCAAAGGTCGGCGCTTCTGAACATGGTCTCCCATTCTTCAGCATTATTAATTCCGCCCTTCCCTGCGGCACTGCGACGTCTCCATAATATGTGTTCGAGCGTAGCAGTATGCCCGAAGAACTCGCAGACCTCCGCATTCTCCCTCGTGTCACCTCCTGTCCAGCTCCTCCAGAGCGGTGATGCGAAGTTTCTAGCCTGCAGTCTTCTCCAGTCATAGGCCGCAGCCGAGCCCAGGGATCTATCTGGAGGAGGATAGATCCTTTTGCTCTTTTTCCTGATTGTCTGTGGTGCTATTAAAGGTGTTGGTTTCCTCTTTAGTGCTGAATTCGTCCGAGGTGTCCACGGCTCCCCGGGGTAAAGAGGAGCGGACGAGCCTGTGGGCGGCCTCGTTTCCAACCTGACCCGAGTGGGCTGGGGTCCAGATGATTCGAATACTGTCGGCTGGAATGAAGTCTCTTAGATATTTAGCCGCCATCTCGTGGATGCGTTCCTTGGAACTTGTCGTGACAGCCTTTAGAAAGGTATCTAGAAGGGGGGAAGGACTGTCAGAGTCCAGCAAACTAAGACTCACACAGGCCTTCATCGTTAGCAGGATATGCTACGCAACCCCATTCTTTAAAATAAATAAGGCCGAACAAAAGGCATTAGATTCCATTATCGCGGACAATCCGCGCTTATCGCCCGCCACGTGGTGCTTAATTCAAACGGCGCTCACGGTCACTGAGAAGAATGGAGTTTGCGTCACATGGTAGCATACCCAACAAAACTGGACAGAACATTTTTAAACGGGAAAGAGTTTATGAACGCAATTTTTCCTATATTTTAAGATTTCACTGCAAAAACGGATATATTCGCTAGTCCAGTCGGCAGACTTGCATTTTTTGCTATTAAAGTTTTTTCAACGTAAAAAGCTTTCCTATTAGTTTTCTACGGCAATCTTAACTCCGCTATGCGAGCGATGGAAACACTATAAAAGAAATATTTTCTACATATCTGAAGGATGCACCATTGTCTTCAATATTTCTATATCAGTGTCTTACACCTTTCCAATATTTAAAACTGTTCTCCAAGAATGTTGTGCATGGCTGCGCAGCGCGGATCATCCTCGATTCGATTTGCTTGAGTGAACCTACCTTTAGGCGCAACGCCCGTAGCCTCACGGCGATGACCGAGTGGTATACGGCGTCAGCAAACCACTTTTTAGCAATACAGCAAAGCATAGATTTCGAATACTGCTTTTAAAGAAACTGAAATTTTTACTGCTATATGAAAGGACCTTAAACCGTATCATGTTTCGCAGCTTGACCCTGTAGAAGGATCCTAGCCTGGGCCTTTGCGTGGGTGAGACCTGTAGAATTTAGTGGATGGGCATCGCGGAGGGTGCGCTGAAGGTACCACGACCTTTATCGATCCTCCAGGGGCCCTGGGAGGGGGCGCGCGCGTGCACACACACACACGCACGCACGCACACCTCCCACTCACACTCCCCCCCAACACATAGGCAGAGGCAAGGTTCAGACTGAATAGAAAGTGGCGTTCTCCCACATAGCTGTTGTATGATTTGAATGAGAGAGAAGCAAAAAATAGATAGCCAGAAAAAAGGGTGACTAGCCAAAGCCCCTCGCCGCCGCCGCTGAGGTATCCAGAAGCACGAATGCGAGGCAGAAGCTAAAACGCCGACAGTGACACAGCGAAGAGGGCGGCCCTTCAGCTTGCATTCCGGACGAGGCTCACGTCATAAGCAGGCCATGCAGCAGCGAAAGGCAGGAAGCATGAGTGCTAAGAAGCAGCTGCCGTGTTTAATATGTGACCAATGACGACATTAACAGAACAGTTTAACTAAGTTGCAGCCTAGTTTACCAATATTTTTTAAAGCATGTTGCGTCACTATAATAGCGTCACCAATCATATCATAGGACTTGATCCACGCGACAGCGCACCTGGCATGAAAAAAGTGGCACAGCAGCGCCTTGGATCTGATCAACCGCCTAACTCCTTGTCACAACTACTCTTCAGAGGGCGTACTTTTCACGTGTCCGGGATCGCATTGTTGAGCTTTCTAAAATGTGTTAAAAAAAGCCTGTGAAAAGCTTTTCAAGGTGGCACTAGCGCAGGCTTTCGTAATCCTAAAATTTATCAGGCACAGAAAGATGATAGGGTGGTTGTTCATAATACACAGTACAATTTAAAAACTGTGCTGAGCGCATGGGTGTTGGTACCGGCGTTCGCCGCCCCACAGAGTGAGCGGTTTTCGTCCTGTGACAAAAAACCGCCATAAAAACGTCGAGCTACGTACTATCAGCAAGAAATGAAACGCGAACAAGACAACTGAGTCATGAAGAGCAAAATAACAAGCTCTTAGCTAGGGGAAACTCAATAATAGCTCAGGTTACCTTAAATTTGAAGGCGCGAAGACTCTTCTTCAGAAGAATTAATCAACCTCGCTTGTTTTCCGATCCAGAAACTAATAAGTTCGTGATTGTGTGTTCAAACCTCAATTTTCTTCGCGTTTCATTCGTGGCTTATAGTACGTCGTTCTAAAGGCGCGTTCATACTTCGATGTCCGGGGCACGAGGGCTAGCGCTGGCGGTGGTCAGTCACGTTATGTCGGCGACGCCACGCCAGGCGCTAAGGCGCAAATTCGGCCCTCCTACAGTCCGACCACTCGGACGCGGCTCAGCGGCTGCGCCAGGAGGAGCGCATGCGCAGATGATGCGCAGAACGTTCGACGCGCCATTTGTCGTAGATTTGCGAAACAGCGCCGGAACCGGTCTGGCCGGGCCGGTGGCGGCTTGCGCACTCGGCGCGAAATGCACATGCTCCAAGTTTCCGCCAGCAGTACGGTCGGAACGCTCCGAAGCCGCCGATCGCGTCGGCGGTTAAGCGCCGTTTTATAAACGTTCCTTAAGGCTTTGAGTGACACAAGCCACAATTTTTGAATCGCGCCTCAGCAATTCTGGTCAATTCTCATTATAAAAAATGCGACTAATGAAAACAAACAATGCTGAGAATTTTCCCGCGTGAACGCGTGAGCCTTTGCGCTGACTTACCTCATCATAGAGCCTAAATAACGCCGTTCCTAAACGCAAGGCGTTTAGGAACAGATGAAATAAATACAACCACCACAGGACGCAGCGCTGTGACCGTGTTTATTTCCTGTGTCCCGTGTTCTTTGTGCAGTTTAGCGTCATTTCGGTTCTATAACGATAGACAAACTACCCCTAGTCCTTCCTCCGGCATTATCTGTTCCCCAGGTGTCAAAAAATTGTGGAAGTTCGAGCGCATGTGAAGACCATTGTTCGAGCACACGAATGCATCACTCCACCGCTTCGATAAAGTACCTCATCAACTAATGGAAGTCAATTAGTTCGAAGGAGACAGCCACACTGTTAAGCCAGCCATTTGTAACGCACCATGATAAAAATGTTTGTTTCTCAATAATTCTTGAAGCACATTTGGCCAGGTGGAGGAGTTATAATCGGGTCGTGGTAGCCTTTTACAAGGTAGTGTGTGTTTTTTCCGAACACTTTTCATAAAGGTTCCACACGTGCCCCTTGTAATTATGCTCAAAATATGCAAGTTTATTCTTCTCTTCCAAGCAGGTCCCAGAAGTGGTCACATGGCTATTCTCTCTGAATTTCATTTTCCTTAACCAAAAAAAAAAACAGTTGAAAGCCTTCGACGGTTCTTCATTGTCCATTGTGTTGGTCCCCTTTCTTTGGTTCACCCTTAATGAAAAGAAATCAGCAGTTCACTGTCAATTTGTTCCTGTTCCTAGACAGCCTACTCGTATACTACACAGTGTTGTGAATTTACACTGCGCTATTCAATACTAAATGAAGCTCGCTTGATGTAAGAAAGATTGAAGAAAGATGAAAGAAAGATTGATGTAAACATCTTTTAATTTGCCAGCGCTTTCTGGATAAAGTGTCTGGCGTTCATCTGTGTAAGTAGGCTGAAGTAAACATGTATGAATATGCGACAGCCGCCATCCAACAATTCGTCGTATCTGGCGGTCTCATAACTTTGAGGCAAATACATGAAGACACTTCTGGGATCAAAACTTCTCTGCTCCCCTCAGCCTTCGTTTTGGCTCCTGACATTTGATTTGGACATAAAATTCGGAATACTCCTCAAACCCGATCAAAATGAAAATTCTTGCAAATTGGAGATATCCCGATTTCTCTTATTTTCCTTTAATGGCTGAAGCTTGGGCACTGTGGTTAAGTTCAGCCCTTCCATATGATGTCTCACAGTCCATTAAAATTACTGTAGAGCCTGATAGCAGGACCAAATTCTTGAAAATTCTGTAACTGTCTGGAGCTTTTAGAATCGCACGAACAATGACATTCTCGGCAGCGTGGTCAGCCGTTGCGGAGTGTTTCCTTCGAATATAGAAAAACCAAACCTCCTTTCAACCTATATCTCTTCAAAACTTGTGATGGCCAGGAATGCGATACTCTAAAATAGAGTGAAAGCTGATGGTGTCCCATTTCATAGTTGTTGCGCGGATAATTTTTATTTGAGCAGTCTTGGTAAAACTTATAGTAACCTCATACAATAAGCAGTAACACTTGTAACCACAGTATATATCCCGTGAAAATGACAAGTTAATAAAGAATTGATAAGAAACTGGAAATGAATGCAATGCAAAGCGCCATGTTGGATGGTGGGGCTCGGGAGTCGCACTCCTGACGGAACCACGGTCAGGACGACGCTTGCTCCGACCACCGCCACCACCAGGACAGGACCGCTGACGAGTTAAAAGAGTTGGGTGATGGGAGAAACATTGCGAGAGGGTTTATATACATATTTACAGAGTTCAGAGATCAAAAGTGAGCTTCTCTCTGAAGACAGGATCTTAAGGTAGGATCATAATGGAGAATGCAAATGGAGAATCGAGGAGGATCATCACTGCACTCACTGACGAGTTTTATACAGTTCTCCGTCCCTAGATTCCCCAGGTTGAGGACGCCCTCGCCAGGGTGGGAGTGGCCTCAAACTTCCACTCTCGTGCACAAACACGTACCACCGCACATAGGGACACGCCCCCGTCACATGTCGCGCCGGGGAGAGAGGTAGGATGCCGCTGGGTCCACGTCGACTGCGGACGGAGATGTTTTCCGGCCAGCCGAAAATATCCACGCGGTGCTGACACCTGTTTCTTCATTCGCCGAATCCGACGTGCAAGACCGGAGCTCCAGGTCGGCCTACTTGACGCCAAAGTGGTTGTGCCATTAGCCGGGCCGGCGAAGGTATCGGACGACGACCGCGAGCCCGCCGCCGTATTCTCACGCTGATGGTCCTCTACCGGGACCGAGGCCACATAAGTTTTCCCAACTTAGTCTCGACCATTGGGTATTAGCTGCCGCTCGCTTACTGCGGTGGCCTCTCCGCTGCGCCCGGAGTCCACCCAGGCGACGCTCTTCGGGGTACTCGGGTCGGGAACGTGGGAGCGATCCTTATCGCGTGGCTCGGGACCATCCCGAAGAAGCTTAGCGTTGGCTTCCAGCAGGTAAGCGTTGCTGTCTGGGTTGCTAATGATGATACCCGCTGGCGCCGATCTTCACAGAACATGTAAGGAAGAAAATTAAAAACGATTTGGAGACAAACAGTTATGATCCCGACAACTCTTGACGGAAGGGCGTTTTTGTATCATAATATATGCAGAAATAACAAGGTATTTTATTTCAGTTTTTTTGCAAATTTATGCCAAAAAGTTGAAAATATATTGTTTTGTTCACAACTGTAATAATTTAACAACCTCCGCTCAGGAATTCCAGTCTTCTGCAGTGCAATCAGTCCACGCTAGGCGTGTGGCGGATCTATGAGAGGGTGTGATGTTTAATTCTCAATCCCTCTTGCAAACTTAGTTCAATGTGTGATTGTATTAGTCAGCCTATTTGCGTTCGCACACGTTCTCTTCTTTCGTCGTTTTCCCCTACACTGGTACCTTCCACTCATTGCTTCGTGCGCTCAGCAGTCCTTGCATTGTGCGGGTCTTTACCATTTGGCTGTTAAAATCGGCTCCTACCTTCAGATTTTGAGAAAACCGACTTCACCACAGTACAGCTGCACTAAGATGAATGCTATCTGCCTTGGATGACGTTTACTTCACTGGGAGGAATTCTTCAAGACAAATTAGAGGACGTGAAGCGCACTATGCTTCAAAATTTCGCCTATTCGAATCTAAGTCACGACGCATTTCGATTGACTCGTCCTCTACCACATTTTCTGGTCTACGATGAACACAATTTTCCTTCTCGCAGATTGTAACTGCCGCCAGTTCCTGCGGAGCAACTTTGCCACAAGTTGTACCCTCGTATGCGATAGCTTCTTGAAATGTTTGGAAAGAGCTGCGAACATAAATAATGTTTAAATTCTCCTCATTTTCCAACCAATTCTACGCATATGAAGTAGCTTTCTCTACCTCCCGTTTTATGGTTGATTCTTATTTATCATTGTCGTCATCTTAGTCAAGGCTCCAAGCAAGAACGAATGCTTCCGGCACTGCCTTGGTTTCTCCGGCATGCTGGGGCCACTTGCACAAAACTTTTTAGTCCAGGCTTAATCTAGTCTTCGTGCTAAATCATAACTCATTGGAGGCTTAATCTTCCCTAGCCGACAAGTCGCTTGCATGAAAGAAAGTAGACTGGAAGTAGACTAGAATGAAGTTTGGAAAAAGGCTGGAACCCAAGCTGCAGTCGAGCAGACTAGTCTCAATCTTCTCCACCAATATCCAACATGTCTGTCTTGCGTTTGGTCCGCCTCGAGATGCTCGCCGAGCGCCTGTTGCGTCGTGAACGCGTGTTCCGGGACGGGACCAACATTTTCGAAATTTTCGACGAGGGCGAGCTTCGAAGGCGATTTCGGTTTGGCCGCGCTGGCATCACGTACCTCGCCGAGCTGCTGCGCGACGACCTCGAGCATACAACCTGCCGGAGCTACGCTTTGAGTGTTGAGCAGCAAGTGTTGGTCGCGCTGAAGTTCTTTCACCGGCGGCTTTGTGATCACGGCCGGAGATACGCTCAACGTGCACGAGTTGACTGCCAGCCGCACCGTTCGGCGAGTTGCTCTTGCCCTCGTCCACCACAGCGCCGCTTGGATGCGGTAAGCCTCGCTTTAACCCTTCGCGATTTTTTCTAGCTTTATTGCGGGCGTTTCGGCTCCCTGCAGCCTGCTTCTACGACGCCGTGTGCAGCGGCTGCCTCTGCTTCCTAGCCAGGCAGGCGCCTCTATGCAGGCGCTTTCGCAAGGAAATTGCGGCACGGAAAAGTACGGAAGAAACGCACGGTAGCAGTTATCGCTTTTGGTTGCAAGAAAACAAGCAGCGCACAGTGTAAAGAAACGATGTAACATGACCACTTGCACAGAGCATTATTGCGCGCTGCATGAAATTGTTAACGTTGCGATCGCAAGACTGAGGCGCGAAAATCGCGTTTTGGGCAGCAACTGCGCAGTTTATCGTGTTCCCAGCGGTGGGCTACTTTTCGCCTGCGGTGCCGTGGGATTTTTGCGCTAGAGCTAGAAGTTTTTGTGTAGGAAGGCTCGGAAGTGTCCTCAAGTGTGACAGTGTGATCATGACATCGATATGGAACAAAAGTTACCTGTGTTCTGTATTTTCCAGATGGCCCTCGGCGAACGAACTGGCTGAGCTGCAGGGAAGCTTCTACGCTCTGGGCGGCTTCCCCTGCGCGGTGGGCGCAATAAACGGCACGCACGTGAGGATTTAGGCACCCGAGCTGGGGAAGCCGCCCAGAGCGTAGAAGCTGCCCTGCAGCTCAGCCAGTTCGTTCGCTGAACGAGGAGGCGTACGTCAACAGGCATTTTTACCACTCCATCAAGGTTCAGCTCGTAGTCGACGCTAACTGCCGTATCCTCGACGCCGTCGCCAAGTGGGCAGGTGGAACGCACGACGCGCGGGTGTTTGCCAACAGCACCCTTGCCGAACGCTTTGACAGGGGATTGTACACCGGCCTGCTGTTGGGAGACAGCGGGCACCCGTGCAAGCCATGGCTGATGACCCCATTCCGGACGCCAGACACTCCTGGGAAGAGGCGCTACAATGCAGCGCACGGCACTACGAGGGCAGTGGTGGAAAGGTTCGTCAACGCGCAGTCAGCATACGAGACAGTCTTGCCTGTCGGTTTTGCCTTTCCCAGTGCACCGTGCGCAGAAGTGAAATAATGAGAAGCCCGTGCCGAGACGTCGCTAGGCATTCTATATTATATCGTTATGTTAAAATCATGCAATGGTATGAGTGCGTTGGAGGATTCACCAGAAAAAATGTCCGCACAAAGTCATTTGTACAGTTCAATTGCTCATAGCCTTCATTTATCTCCCAAGTTATTTTTCTGCTGTTTATGTACAGTGGTTGACATTCATCATTTTGTCACAGTGCAAGCAAGTGGCGACTTTTGAATTGGTGTAACTGTACTGCCGCATTTTTAAGGCTTTTGTTTAGTCATTTGTTGATTCACATGACATTATAATTGCGCATGATAAAACATGAATCAGTAAAGTACGGCGTGAGGTTATAGCCCGAAGCATTCACAAAGGCTTTATATTAGTACATCTTTTCATGAACATGAAAACTGTGCAGTCAGCACTAAGGCTGTGTTCCTCCTACTTGCTGTATATGTTCATTCCAGTGTTGTCCTCATTCGAACTCATGGCAACCAACACAAAGGATGGGACAGGTGAACAAGAGAATGAGCACCGACCCATCATTTTTTGCCTGTTCCATTCTCGGACTCTCTGTCGTGATTCTGCACGAGCCTGCTCAATCAGTCACCAGACCTCTCAGAGTGCCTTCATTTTCTGCCGTGATATAAACAAGGAAAACTAAAACTCCGTATACCTTGATCTGCACAACAGATAATTGCACTTGATGTCTTTCATAGGGCTTCCATTCAATGACCGCAGTGGCCAGATTTATGTAGTGTCTCAGGACACGTCGCTCAATTAGCGGTGGTACTAGAGCACTGCCGCAATCTTCTGTTACAGGACCATAGGGCAGCTGAAAAGAAGATTCCACTGCCTGCATGCAGAGCTGCGGATGGCTCCAGACCGATGCCCTGCCATCATTGTGGCGTGCTGTGTGCTGCACAATGTGGCTAAAAAGTGTGCATGCCACTATGACGAAGCGTGCCAGGTGCTACCAGAAGTTGCGGCTGTGCCAAACTGTGGAAACGACGATGGCAGTGCAGTCCGCAGTGCTCTTGTGCAACAGCACTTCTCTCACTGTGAGTGCAACTTAATTCATCGAAATCCTGAGATGAAATGTGTGGTGAAAGCATCTCAACATGCACATCTAGGCAAACTGACAACGCTACCTAATCTAAATTCCTCCTAAATTAGCTGCTCTCCCGGGGCTGCGACTCATATTCTATGCAGATGATATCACTTTATGAACGAAAACTGGCAGCCCAGATGGAGGACACACTACAACAAGCTGTAGAAATTTATTTTTTTATTTTCACATAGTGCAACCTTTATTGGGGCTATTTCAGGAGTGGGGTTAACAATTCGTGTAAAAACGGCAACATGCAACAAAAACGCACGCACGCGCACACACACACAAAAGATTGCACCTAACACGTTTGAATACATAGTGCGAACAATGTGATAGCCTGTAACTAATAAATTGATACAATGCACAATGAACACAACACAAAAGGAAACGTCATGTGGCACCGATAGCTGTTAAAAGTGGCTTCAATGGAAGAGACCGCGTTATGCCAGGAATTAAGTTCCAATGTTCAATGGTACCAGGAGAAAAGCTGTGTTTGAAATTATTAGTCCGTCAAGGCAACGGTTTGGTCCAGGACCCTTTTCCCAAGCATCTTACCTCTGAAGAGCCGAGCACTAGGCAGGGGAAATCTTGTACCCATCAAAAAACTGGTGGGTACCCGGCGGCGCAGGGGATCGAACACGGCACCTCCCGAATGTGAGGCGGATACTCTACCACAAGGCCACCGCTTCGATTGCACATGCTGCACAAAAAAACATTATGCAGTACTTAAGAGAATGCATTGTTGGGTGAGTCGGTCAGTCATGATGAACAGAGAGTGCTGCACACATTAAAAAAAGGACATGCATAGGAGAGGTACAAGTAAAACATTATAGCTAAACACTTCAAATGTAATGATGATCGCCAAGGCACCCAGTGCCAAGTTTCTAAGTACAGGAAGTTTGTGAGCTCTGGCGCTCCATGTGCTTTTGTTTGGCCTTTTTTAAATCTATCTTCGCACGTTCTGTCTGAACCTGTGTCAGTTCTGTTAGTGCATCAACTAGGCAGCCAACCCTTTCAATTGTTTTAACAGCTGCGTTGTTAAACTTGATGAAATGTTCGGCTGCATGCACCATCTGCATCTGCTGCAGTCTGTGCTGTTGCCTGAACAGTCTCAGCTGCCCTTTTTTGTGCCTGTAGAGAAGCTGTCTCTAGCTCAACATTCTCACGATTAAGTTGGATCACCTCCTGTAGGTGCCCAGCCTGCTGCATTGACTGTGACTGCCGCCGGCAGGGCTGCAGGCTGTCCTGTTGCTGCTGCTGATGGCCGCCGTGTGCTGCTGACTGGTATGGTGTGTAGCTGCTAGTGACTGCTACTGCTGATAGGTGCAGCCTCGTTCACTGTTGGCTGGTCCTGCAGCTGGTGGCCGTTGTGTGTAGAAGCTTCTTCACCTGCTGCTGTGGCTGTCTGGCCGTCCTCTGCATCTGACTGTGTGCTGTTGAAGGATAGTCGGCTTACTAGCACATAAGCAGCTGTGACGACAGTGCCTATGTCTTCTGCTGGTACCTGAACAGCAGCGTAAAATGTGTCCTCGTCGACGGCATCAGGAACATGTCATATAATTGGTGTAGTACTCTGTGGAGTCAGTGCCAGTGTTTGTGGTCTGCTGTCCAGATGGCCCTGGCACAGCTGCATCACATGACAGCACCTGCTGGTTGCCTGTGGTGCCCCTGTGCAGATAAGACAAGCTTTCTTAGTGGTGACGTTCACTAATATGAATTCCAGCTGACTAAGTTGTCAGTATATTTCTATCATGAGAGAAAGCTGCCTGTCTGTTTGCAGAGCAGGGAATGGTAAACAATGCAATAACAGCCAGGAGAGAGCAGTTTCTTCATCTTTCCACTTCTTGTCTGCTGATTGTTGTTGCACTCTTCGTCATTCTCTGCCATTAACCGACTATGCTTTGTTTACTGAACTGTGTGACATAGCAAAATGAAGGAACTTCAGCTTTTTTATAAAACATAACTAATGTGAAGTAGAAGCTCAATAAATCAAGAACCACACATCGATGCCACCACATTTCAAATTAACCGAAGTTCCAGTTGAATGTTCACCTTCTGCTTCTCTTTCCAGAAGGCAACAGCCATTACCTTTTGTTGTAATCAAACATGACGGAGGGCCAGGAAGGGTCAAGCAGTAAGGTTCAAATTATCCAAAAGTTTGAATTACTTCCGTTCGAAATATCGAGCTTTCAAAGCATTAGTATGTACGTAGTGTGATGTACACCCTTTCTCACAAGTGCCTGGGGCACTGCAGCTGCGGCTGAGCCAAGTAAACCATCCTCCAGTGCTGATTTTGCTCCTGTTCACTGCGAAGCTAGAGATTGTGAAATGGAGTCTGCTAGCTGCACTGTAGTGTCACCTCTACTGGAGTTTAGCATAATCAGCGTCCGGACGACATCACCTCTACAAGAGCATGGCAATATCGTTGAGATCACAACATGTTTGCGCCACTAATTAACAGAAGCAGTGGTTATGTACTTTGCAGAGACTTAGCTCGCAAGTGTGCTGCTTGCGGTTTCGTAAGGCATAACATGGAAGCATGTGGGCCTCGAATGTTTCTTCCACCTAGTGTTCTTTGCAAGCAAACTGCGAAGACCGCTATCATGACTGCTGGAATTTTGTGCTCTACAGTGATTGCTTGATTATAACAATACACCCATGTTCACTGCTGCTTGGAGTAAACAAAGAATTCTCGCTCGCTCGGGTCTATGCCGCCTGAGAGGCCCACAAGCACAGGGTTCTGAGGCCCGAGGACATCCCTGACTCATTCCAGCAGGGCTGGAATCTTGTGCTCATTCCGGCCGGCACCTGCATCATTGAGACAGTCATCAGTCCTTTTCCACCAAGAAAAGCCGTGCATAGTTGCTGTAATATCTTTCTGCATCACAAAATACTGCAGTGAGATTCAGTATAGAACATGCGCATGAATGCACCTTTATAAGAAATGCATTACTTTGTATGCAGCTGAAACACTGTCACGAAAAGTTATTTCAGTATGTACTCTTATCAGTATACTCTGTGCGCCAAGTAATTGATTGACTCTGTGATGTGCCTGCCATGTCAAAATTGCAAATATTGATTTTCTGTGAATTATCAGATGCTTCATGTTGCTCTTGCATTCATTGCAGATACAAAATTGTATCACTGTTTTCTAATGTTTTCTTACCGACATATTTGGCAATGAATGCTTGATGGACTTGCTTCCGCGCAAAATAAATTTTCCCTTCCCTGTTCTTGCTAAAGGTGTATTTATTATGCTCTGTTTTTTCGCATGAGGTATGTTATGGGAGTACGCACGATGCTACTGTACATGTGCTTGCAGAACAAGGCAAATAAAACGCAATCAAGTTGCTATCTGTATACATCACTGGCTGTCCGCGTGCAGCGTAAGCATTTGAATAGGAAACAGCAACATAACAAAATACGAAATGGTAGCAACCATGCTTTTCGGTGAAGTTATCATGCTTGCTGCCTCTTTTTTTTTTGCTGCACATGCCGCTAAAACATTGTACGCGCGACAGCCGGAGTCACCACCCTCTTTCACGCCTTGTCCAAGCATCGCGCATATTTACGGCGCTGAAACCAAATTTGTCGCGGTTAACAGTGCATGTTCTCGTGGCAAGAGTGAAGGTGCGTGCTGCAAAGGACGTGATGGTCAAAGCAAGCATCCAGCATTTGATCTACCTAGTTGAGTGCTGTCTTTAAATGCCGCTGCGCCAAAAAAATATTGCGCCTGTTCACGGTTGCCATCGAGATATTCTGAGGTGGACAAAACTGATAACCACCTGAGTGCACAGTCCGATTGTTCTATCAAAGAAAAGAGTAGGTAAACTTTTTACTTACCAGTATACCGGTCGTGCTGGCGTGCCCACTGCAGTGCAGTCTTCAATTGCTGCTTCAGGTTTTGCCATTGTTTTTTTACATTCTTTAACGTCCCTTCGGACTCGATGCCTGCAGTTCAGTATATCAGTTAAGCCTGCCCATGCCTGTTCGCGTTTTTTTCTAGTGATGGGGGAATTAAATTTGGCGAATAGTGGCGTTCTTTGCTCACCGACGAGACGAACTAAGTCCGATTTCTCATCTTCTGACCAGTGTGTATTTTTCATGCGTTTGCTGGCTGGCTGTCCATGCTTGCTGGCCATTCACGTGCGCACAAAAGCGTCTCGAAAATCTCGAATGCTTGAAGTTCGTGCGTGGGTATCCCGACGTTTGAACCCGGCTCCGCTGCTTCTTCAAGGGCAATAGGAGGCAGTTTGGTTTGCAGCTTAAATTTAAAGGCCCAGTGGGGAGGAGGAGAAGCTTCGGGACGGAGAGCGGTGATACTGATACCAAGGGTAGGAAAACGGTATGGACTTAATTCCTGCGACTGTGAGTCAACCGGCTTCCGAGAGCTATGCAGGGATTACTGCAGCATGCTGTTGCTTTTGATTCTGCAAACTGCCGACCAAGTCCCTGTGCAGAGGTTACTTTCTGAGCGTTTTGCATTGTTCGCTGTAAGGGATCGGTGGATGGCCGCGGATTTTTTCGGACCATCCGTGTTTTTCTGACGGCCCGCGTCCAGAAGCGGCGACTTCCTTGTTAATCCCCGTCGGTGTGTCGGGAAGAAGCGTGCATGCAGGCTGAGGCAGGCGGGCCAAGGCGACGGCAAAGCTAGAGGGAAGGAGAGGGGAAATTTTTCCCGTAACTCCCAGAGGTCCCCGTTTTGCGGCGACAGTTAATGCGGCTGAGCGTGGGAGACACGAGCAGTGACTCTGTCGAAACCGCCATACCCCGGCCGCCCCCCTTGTTCGTCTAGGTATGAGGAGTTATCACCGCCAGGCGAGACGGGTCTGGACGGTTGCGCTTGACTGAGAAGAATTAAGCGTAGTGTACGGTCAGCGCGGGCGCGGCTTTCTAGAAGACACCGTGGCTGAGCCGCGGCGGCGCCGAAGCCAGAGGACGGGGCATACCAACGGGTCCCGAAAAGCCGACCGGCTCAACGAAACACATATAGATGTACAAAGGCGATGCCGACGCACTTTCAGAGGAAGCAACGACAGGCTGGCACCGCTTTCCAGATTTTGTGGGAACGCCTGTCAACAATCCTCACGAAGACGAGTAGTTTGTTACTCGCGGCGGTAGCGGCTCGGTTGAGATTGATGGGAGCCGCCATGGTCACGGTTCAGCTATCAGTGTTCAAAAAGCGCGGGAGTGTATCCGGATGTTGACATTAAATAACGGTCATCTATTGGACAGCGCGAACGTCCGTCGCCCTCACAATAGACTTCCGGCCGATTCCCCATTTCGTTCCTTGTCGGCGGCTAAATTTCCGGCCTAGGTACTAAATGTACCTACCGTCTGAAATAAGTCTGGACAGAAGTTCAGATTTTTCGGTTCGTGCAAGCACACTACGTCTGCAGGGAAGTCCAGGCTCATCTTAGGTTATAATAAGACGAGATTCGGATTTCAGTCTGTACTTAGAGGCTCGCGTTTGTGCAAGCGGGCCTGCTGTTTTTGCATTCCATTCTACGCAAGACGCAATAGTTGCTCCCTTCTGCAAAGCTTGCTCTGCATTAGTGGTCAACGTTGATGACATAAAGCGTGCTGCGCGGTTCTGGGCGAATTCTAGCAACCTATTTAAGTAGGAGTAATGAGAACTCCAGACAGCGGATGCATATTCAAACTTACTGTGAACTAATGCCTGATTCCCAATTTTTGTATTTAGAACGTAAGATGGGAAGTAACATACTGATATATAGAAATTTACGTGAAGCGCCAGCAGCGCATTTTGTTATGTGATCTACCTAAGTCAGTTTCTTATCGATAGCAATTCCAATGTAGCACTGCGATTCTATCTGTAATAAGTCTTCCAAATGTAAGGAGTACTGGCATGCTAAGTTAAAATGATTACGTGAAACTTGCATAAAATTTCACTTCCTAGCATTACGCTACATCACCCATAAAATGGACCAGTTTCCTATGAACTTTAGATCGTCTTGTAAGACACCTTGATCTCTTTTAATGCTTTTATGTCGGTAAATAACGAAGTCATAGGAGAAGGGAGGAATGGTGTATGAGATGTCACAGGAGAGGTCACTATATTTTTTTTTTAAATTAACGCTCCCAGCAAAGACCTCTTCGGTACTCCGGAAGTTACGCGAGTAGATTTTAAAGGCCGCTCTAGAGAGAGCTGTCAGGAAGTTGTTAATCAAGACTAAAGTGTGTGAGCGTAGCCGCAGATCTGAAAGTTTCGACAGGCGACGTTTGTTGGGCGACGCGGTCGGAAGGTTTAAAGAATTCAGATAGACAGCACCGCTTTCGAGCAGAGTCCATGATTTTGTGCATGTTCATGAAAAACTCGAATTGTTAAGTAGAAAGGAGAGTTAGATGAGTTGGAGCATGCTTGGAAGAATAAAATCAGCGGATAAAACACAGACACAAAAGGACAAACAGGATGACGCCGGGCTATCACCAGTTAGCAGTCCAGCGTCGTCCGGTTTGTCTTTTGTGTGGATTTATCTTTCCCGCTCGGTTTAGTGTTTCGAATAATGGCTATTATCCTGAATAACCAGGACGGAAGCGATGCTAATTCTTCAAGAAGGAGTTAAATTCAGGTCAGGGGCAATACGCGAGTATATGACATGTTCAACGAATATACAGCAAGTGCAGGCATTGAAACAAAACGATAATTCCACGGGTTTCGAATGCAGTAGGAAAAAACAAGTCTTTTAATGCGTGACAGCATTACCGAACTTGTGTTGCAGAAAGTCTCGCTTCGGCGTCGTTGTCCGTGATCGAAAATTGCTCGAAAAACCCCCAGAGAAGCAGCCTAGGAGGAAGGTTAGCCACCTAGATCACGTGACCTTGCGGCTTGATCATAACCTGCCCACCGACTTACGAGCAAACTGCGAGGTGGCAGTTAAATTATTGATTGATCGCTAGACGTTCTTCACCAAGAGCAACCTGGGTGGCACAGGCCCCACCGGTGACAGCGCCGCCCAACGCAGGGCAGTGGCGCATCGCTGAACCACTGCACCACTGCGCCAGGAGTGGTACGAGGACTCCCAGGGATCTATGACTGTTAAGTAGAGAATTTCCAATTCTGAATATTTGGATAGTAACCCATTAATAAATTCGTCATACCCTTAAGGTAGAGCTTAAATGTCGCTTCCTGTTTTATTATTTCGCGTGGTATTTCGCACCGAACGGCACCAAAAATGCGAGCGAGTCAAAATGCGCCGGTGAAGGGGTGCTTTAGTTTAGACTCTCTGCATGTCCGTATCTGCGAAAAAATACGAGCATTTTCATTCCTGTCGATGAATGGGTTGTCGGAAATTCCTTTGTCAAATCTGAAATCGCACCGGGCTCATTCGACGGTCTCATGGAGCAGTCTTCCAATTCAATAACGAAGCCTCCGCTGATAAACCGACCAATGTATGCAAAACGTCACTAAGAGCGATCATCTAACCACGGTGTAGTGTATATATTCACAAGATGTGTCAGAAATGCCGGCCATAAATTTTTAAAAATAGGTTTTTGAGTTACGAAGACCGCTTCTACGGCAGTATAGTGCCAGTGCCGGCGAACATCAGACAACATCGGCCATATTCAGAGTTTGTGTCATAATAAAAAGCGTCATAACCTGCCGCAACGGCGGCACCTGATTGGACAAAGCGCCGGTAGCGGATGTCGGTTTGGTCGCGACTTTGAGTGGCGGCAGAATGTTACTGTGTTGCGGTTGGCGCAGCGAAACGTCCAGCAGCGCTTTTGCTCTTTTCCGACAAATGGAACGAGACCATTGTGCGAGAAGAGACATTCAGCCACAAGTTTAGTTGCCCATCTGATTTCACTGCTTTATTTGCCCAATAGGATTCGATTAATAGAAACAATAGTTCAGATACTCTTTTCTACACTGTAAAGGCCGGAGGTGTATATAAAGAAGAAATTATTATACGCAATACGCTTGCCTTTTTAGTGACAGAAGGCTGCCGCTGCAGCCGTCGTTCGTCTATGATAAGTGAAGTGTAGCTAGCTTGTTCGCACAACACGCCGTTTTACATTTATCTTTAGGGCAAAAGGGAACGGAGAGGAAAATTTGTGGCATGCTCTCAATCGCTGCACAATGCGCGCTCCGTGCCGTGCTGAGCCAAGACGCCGTGACGAATTGCCGTCTGCAACATCACTGAACGTAAGTTGGCGGTTTTATCGGACAGTTGTACAGACGGTAATCTATGTTTTCATTCCTTTTATACAGGCACTGACAAAACCGAGAGACGCCGCTAATAGGTTTATAATTTTTCTGCTGCAAATAAATAAAAGGGATGAGCTAAAAAAATCTTGCTGTGTTTCTCTTCATAGTTGCGTTGGGAGACTTCCCAGACGACGTTTTCATAAGTTCGCCATAGTACGAAGCGCAGGCGTGCCCACACTGACGCTTGAAAACTAACTTGCAAGCTAACTCGCGAGCTCAAGGCAGAGCCACACATCCACGGCTATCGAGAACCGTGAGGCACGCCGAAAAACCCCCTCTGGCATGTCAAATGCGTCGGTGTAGCAGCGCGTCGCTGGCGACTGACCATCCGTGCACACATGAGCGGTTTCACGCTGGCAGATATTACACACGATCATGATGCAGGACGCTTCAACAAATAATAGTGAGTTGTAGAATAGAAAATGCACGTTTGAGCACAGTAAATACAAGTATTTTGCGGGTAATTATGCTTCATGTTACATCCTTCAACGGACGCAGACACTATAACTCCGATTATAGTGGCGCCATCTGGTTTGAAAGAAAATAACCGTTTCTGCAACAAACCGGTGCTCATTAGGCCTAGAAGCTACCAAATCGTCCAGCGAAATAAAAAAAAAACAGGCCAAATTTATCGTCCATTCAATCTGTTGTAGGCAAGATAAGACGAAGCGAAAGTCCCGTACCCAGTTTATAGCGAGTCCACGTGCCTAAAAACGCAGTAGTACCGACGAGTTCACTTCGAAGCGAAAGGCTCCAGTTCAGAGTGCGCCGCCATGTTGGCTGTCCTTGCGCATCTTCTGCTAGAGGAGCGTACGCTATGCGTCTGGCATCACCGTCCAATTTTTTCGACCCTTTTCGCTGCATCCGAACCACCACATCTGCTTTCGGCGTTTCGACCAATCAGGTGTAGCCGCTGCGGCAGGTTATGGTGCTTTTTATTATGACACAAGCTCGGAATAGGGACCTAGGTGATAAAGTTAAGTATTCAGCCGCTTAACTAATTTCTGATATTTCACTTCTTTACTATTCCAGCTAAACACCTGGTTGCTTTTATAGGTTTCTAGACTGTCCTCAGTGATAGCCATAACAGCTTTTATAATTTCGAAAAAGCGATTACCCTCGACGCTGTGGCACGACACATTTTGGCTTTCGACAATTTTCGCGCATTGGAGAGGTTGGTTTTTCTACATGCGTTTCGAAAGTGCATGTATTTTGGCGCAATGTAGGCAAAATTTCTTGGGCTACAGCAGCGCAGGTGATCGTATTCTCCAAATTCTAAAAAAACTGATATTTTTATTACTAACGACGGGCTACAAAGCTCCAATTGCAACTAGGTGCCTAACGGTGATAGTATAAAAGGTAATTGTCAAAACTAGTTAACTTTATTCACTTGTTTTCGGACGTCCGCCTACACAGGCATTATTCTGCGGCAGACGGCTTTTTCATAGCTCAAAAAGCCTATATTTAAAAATTAGTGGCCCGCTTGCCTGTAACGCCTGGTGTAAACGCATGGTAAACACCTGGTATATAAACCTCTGCGACGCATCTGCTGGTGTAAATAGTATTGCGAGAGAAAGGCTTCGCATAATTCAAGCTCATGGTGGGCAAGTTTACAGAAGCGCTGAGGTCGATGAAATCGTGAAACAGACCAAGCTCTGCTTTACTAGTGACATGGAAGAGAAGTTCGAACTCCCCTGTCCAATTGAGAATAAAGTCAACAAAGCTTACAATAAAACAAAAGCTCAGGGGAATTCGTTCACATATTCTTACGGATATGTGCGTGGAACTTAATGTTATCCTTAAACTGCAGGTTCTGTGGCGACGTAAAGATTCGGGTGCAGGAAAAGAGAGCGTGAGGTCTAGACATGTAATAAGATATCAGCAGGGGTCACCTTCAAAGAGAGTTTGCGCGGTGCAATACACGCAACACCTAGGACCAGCGAAAAAGGTCTCGGCAAAACGTTTGCTTTTCTAACCAGCTTTTGTGCGAATAAGCACTGCTGCACACTGGAAATACACCTCACTCTTTTTCATTTCACATGCGTGTAATTTTAGTTTAATGATTACATACTTAATTGTTGCAAAATATAATCCTTGAGACAAATAGTTAACTGCGGTCGTATTGCTGCCTATACGTTTATAGCCAGGCTGAACAGTTCAAGTTGTCACATAGAATCTCCGGCGCTTCAGGACAACAACAGATTTTGTTTTACTTCCCATTAGATACCGGACTTACCATTGCCCACAGAATATAGCGTGGTTGTAAAGTCTTACGTTTCTCGAGACGGATCGTCCTCAGTGAGTCAGATTCTGCCACATATACGCCTCCAAAAGTTCCAATCTATGTAAAAGAAAAGCGCGATTTGCGCGTTCACATGTGGCCACAGTGACAATTACGAGCCCCATATAGCAATGCCATGTCTGCATACCGGATCACTACGTAGTAGTTCGCTGGATTGCTATTCTGCAGCGAAAATGTTGCCCGCAGGTTTCATATAGCCGTTTCGCATTCACAATGTTTCCGCAGAATACCTCTGCCATACGCTCATTCCGAAGGCCCTCGAACGGATAGCCTATTGACCCAAAAAATGCCCATTTAGCGCTGCTCTACGGGCGGCTCTGTCTGCCATCCCGAATGAGTTTCTATATAGGTATGCTCAGTGGGTCGCTAAATATCTTGCTATAATCTTTCAATCTTCGCTTACCCACGGAACATTTCATACAGCGTAGAAACAAGCCAAAATAATTCCGGTTCACAACAGTGGGAGCACATCTGACGCAGGTAACTACAGGCCCATTTCTCTTACGAGCACCTACTCCTAACTGCTTGAACACATAGTCTATAATCATCTATCAAATTATCTGGAAACTTAAAACTTATTATCACAAGTCCAACATGGTTTTCGTATGAAGTTGTCTACAAAAACTGAGCTTGTTCATACAGTTCAAGATCTTTCACAAACAATAAATATCCGAGGACAGATTGACATAATTTTCTTAGACTTCGCCAAAGCGTGTGATAAAGTATCACATCCGAAACGCTTGGTAAAAATGAATGCGATATTTAGAAATCCCAATTTTACTAAATGTTTTACATCCTACCTTCAGTTTCGTGAGCAGTATGTTGAAATAAATAAAATTAAATCCAGGTCTAAACCTGTTTGGACTGGAGTACCTCAAGGTAGTGTTTTGGGGACTCTGTTATTTCTAATATTTATTAAAGATTTGCCTTCTGATAGAACCGTTCCAATATGATTGTTCGCAGACGATTGCGTCATATATAATAGGGTTGACTCTTTAAGTGACCAGCTACACCTTACAACTTACAAAAAATTCTAAATTGGTGCAGTGAATGGCAAATGTCACTGAACCCAGTAAAATCAGTCTGTATGACTATCACAAGGAAGAAGGTGCCCCTGAGCTATAATTACAGTATCGATTCACACGACCTAAAAAGGGTTACAGAATATAAATATTTAGGATTAATATTCACTACGGATTTGAGGTGGAACACGCACATCAATGAAGTATGTAGTAAGTCAAATAAAGTTCTGTGGGGACTAAGGCGCAGACTGTATAACGCAACTCCTGAAGTAAAAACCATAGCCTATAAGATGCTAATAAGGCCAATTATTGAATATTCTAAAATAATATGGGACCCACACACTGCAACTAACGGACATAAATTGGACAGGATTCAACGACTGCCTTCGAGATTCATATTTAACAAATGCCAGCGCGGGCACTCTCCTACTGAAATATGCAGGCGTGCAAACCTTCCCCCTTAAAACTAAGGACGAAGTTTGACCGATTAAAATTTTTATTTCTAATTATTCATAGCCAGGTTAAGATTAACCTACCTGAAGTTTGTGTAATTTCACCTGACCAAGGCTCCAGACACAGGCACAGTTTATACATACAGCCACCGGTTACACGCAATGATACTTTAAAATACAGCTTTTTTCCAAGGGCGATTAGAGAATGGAATGAACTACCAGATTCAGTTGTCATATCTTCATCTGTCAGAGCTTTTACAGCTGGGTTAGAGGCTCTAATCTTCCCTGGCATGACTGCGTCTATGTATATTCTGTTTTTTATGCGTATAATGCGAGCGTTTTGTTTTTTCCTCACTTGTTGACTACGTGCCACTTTTTACATATACTACCTCTGCTTTGCATTGTCGTTGTCCTTTTGTTGTCGACTTGAAGCGGGACTTGCCTTTTTTTGTTGTATTTTTTGCTCCACTCCTGTAAAAGCCCTTCTTGGGCTGACAGTATCAAAAAACAAACAAACGAACAAACAAACAAACAAATAAGGGTGGTGCGTTCCACTTTTTCGACGTCTCGAGGGCTTTTCAGTGTTGGCTGCGTGCACTCTCGGATGCGGAGCTGTCGCAGCAACGCGGCGGGGAAAGAAATCAGGGCTATCGTTTCTGAAAAATATGGAACCTCCAAATATACAAGTTATTTTGCAGACAGAAAGACGGGATGGGCTAGAAATCACTGCAACAAGCATAATACCATTGTTGCCGGCGTAACGAAAACAACCAACACCAAATTTTCAAAAGTGCACGTATTTTATACAGCGTGTCGAAAATCACGAAGCTGCTCGTATTTTGAAGAGTGATCATTATTACTGCAATAAATATTTTGTTTTCAACCTTTTGAGGATAAAAGCTTAGAGCTGATTGCTAGAATGCCTGGAAAAATATTGCCGGCAATGCTGTCGCCCTAACATCTTGGTGTAAAATGACTGGCTCTTTAGACAGTTATTGAGATTGGCATGTAGCAGCGGTAAAACGCTCAATAGCCCTTGAAGGTGCCCTTATGACAGGGATATAAATAGCATGAAATCTCTGTTCCACAAAAAAAAATAATTTAACGTCTCTCGCGAAACACGCCACAAAACGTCTGAGCGGAGATGTGCTGCATAAAGCGCCAGTGCTGGCGCCTCTGTCGTGCTCATATAGAGTCAGCGGTGCCCCTTCTATATCCTTAAAAAATTTTAGGCCACGCTCCATCACCAATGAATGTTTTCAACGACTCTCCTAGAATTATCCTTATCATTTCCTTAATCAAAACTACCAAGGTATAACCATACAAGCAAAACATAGATATTCACTTCAATCCAAAGATCAAATAGAGGGAAATGAAAGTATATAGAAGCAACATGGCCTGAAACTTCCAATAATTCACAAAATTTCACTTTATTATTAAGAACCGCTTCTCAAGAAGGCATGTTGTAGTCAACATGCTTTTCATCTCCACGTTGAACGATTTGTGCGTCGAATGTGGGGAAGATTCGTGAAAAAAAATGAAATGATAGCGTCATGATGGTTCGTCGCCCTTAAAGGGAAGCTGAAGCCGTTTTCAAATCGCATGAAACGCTGTGGTCGGGAAGAAAGTACCTTGAAAATCATGTGTGTAAATTTTTTCCCGATTCTGTCCGAAAACAGAGCTGCAATCGCTTCTTAAAAACCAGCCGCCGGCACGCCCTCGTCACTTCCGGAAGCGGTGGGTGGGGGGACGGCAGAGTGGGAGAACTGGCGGAAGTGACGCCATTCACGAAGAGTCGGCCGGCCGTCCGGCTGCGCTTGCTTCGCTGCGGCCCGCGCTTTCTCGGCGAACCACAGATCAACGTAATCTTCTGCCAGTGCCGTTCACTTTCTCTGGTTCAGGGGTTCTGTGCAATGCTTGAAGCCTACATGTATATAAACCAGTTTTGGCATGGCACTTCTTTCGAACAGCGCTCAGCACACAGCTTGGTAGAATCCTTCGGTTGTTTTCCCCAGCCTCTTCCACGTTCACCAATCTGGTGGTACGCAGCATGCCGAAACTGCCTGCCCTAAATATGTGCATCAATATTTCTCTTTTCGTTATATTACTTTCTTACTTGTTTGTAAACTCTTTGCCTTTTCCAGCTAGTTCACATCCATGCTGAGCCAAGGCCACTTCCAGCACTGTCTTTGAGGCACAAAATATTGGACTCCTTTGAGCTCGTTACGCACTGTGTCCCTTTTTGCTTTTTCCTGATTGCTTGCACCTCATGGCAGCACAAGCAATTCTCTTAATCTTTCGTCAGCGTGCAGCACACGCAGCTGTACCTAACTAAGCAAAAAAGCGATTATGTAAGCCTAGTATAGTTGAGCAAAGCAAACATTTGCATTCATGAGCGCTTGGTCATGGTTGACGATCGACAATGGCGCCAGAATTCATACTAATTTGTCCTTGAGTAAGAACGGCAAAGTTGTCGAGTCACGGTGCGCATACATGTATATCATCAGTAAAATTTCAAAAGGTCGTCCGTTTCTTCGAGGATGGTTCACAAACCCTTCCTCTAGTGTCGTTCGGCTTGGTAGATGAACAGGAGGCGAGCTTCTAGATGATGACAGCAGAGCATATATTTACAACATAAATATACAGAGAGTTAAACTGGAAAAAAACAGAATTGAATTTACAAAAGAACAAACTTTGCACTACATTACTCATCGACCGGGCAGATTAGAGCCTAAGCAGCATCACATTACATGCTAAGCATGGAGCCCCAGCTCAGACTGGACTCCATTGGTTTACATGCGCTTTTAAGCACTTGATTAACAAAGGACTAAGGGCGGTCATTTTCAGTGGCCCGCCCTAAGCATCAATTCTCCAATCAAAATAACATGAGACATGGGGACAACCCCTTGGGTTGGGCTTAGCCTCGAACCCAGAGTCTTGTTAACAATACAAACTAAATAAAAAACAAATATGCCACCACTCTCTCTCAAGTGAGAGTATCCACACGCTCTCCCTTCGAAGCTAATCCTTGCCTCAGGCATACCGCCACCCATCATCGGTCCGCGTCGCCCGTCACTAACAGAGGAGGGGGCGAAAGGGCCCACGATGCTGCCGCGCTACCGACGGCGGGACACAGCTAATAAGCATGAAGGGGTTTGTCTGTCGCTCCAGGAAAACAGATTAAGGATCGCCCCTGTCTTCCCACATTCTTGGTGAGCACTGCCTATCCGCATTGACAGGTGTCCGTCACGGCCCTCCTGGGAATGCGCTTTTGTTCACGAGTCCCGGCGGGACGCTGCGGTTGCCTTCCCGGCGAAGCTCACGTCGTTAGGGGGGGGGGGGGGGGGAGGGTCCGTGCGTCAAGCGACCTTACCGTTTTCGTTCCACGTACGCACTCGGGGGCTCTCGCTTATACTGGGGAGCGGTTTCCACGTGTGCCGGCGTCCCACTTGCTGCAAAGGTATGCAGCTGGAAAAGAGGGGCGGTAACCTCTAAGAGTATAAACCGAGCTTGCTTTCAGCTCGTTTATGCTTACTAAAAAAGAGGCCGCAACACTTTCACATTACAAGTGTCAGCTCTCTGGGGGCACAGTTTCTCCTCGGTACTCGACACTTCGAGAACAAATCAAAGCAACAATCCATAAAAAAAAACTACAATGCACAACATTGGTGCATGCTGCTATACAATTCACTGAACGGGCAGCCATATCATGCACTGCGCAGAGTCCACATTCATGGCACACATAAAGCCGCATTGTTCCATCACTGCTCACAGGTCTGCGGACAACACTCACGGGCACAGGCTGAGTTTACTCATATAATAGTCTCCTCGTAAGTGCCTGTCTTCAACACATGGCATCCCGCTCACCGAGCGTCGGTTGAGTGGGAACATTCACGCCTTGTCCAGGCCGGCATGGTTGCGCCACTCGACCTGCCACAAAAGCTGACGGTTGGGCTCTCTCTGCAACAATATCGGGCCATGGAACTTCCATGGCGGCTTAGGAGGCGGAGATGGCACAAAGCCCATTCGATCCAGTTTGCCGGTGATTGGCAGACTGCCATCTTTGATCCTCAAGAGATCCTGATTACCACTGAAAAACGCACTGCAACTGCAGTATTTCTGTATGGCGCATTTCAGCATTCGTGCTGAGACACTATGCGTTACAAACTCTGTCGCCGAATCGGCCCACTCTTCAAGGTCATTGCGTCTGTCTGTGGAATCGCTACCGTTGTACTTCAGGACAAAAGCCCCATTGGCGGGCAATAAGTGACCCAAGCTCTCCATGAGGACCTCATCTTGAGCACACCTGGTCTCACTCCATTGGTGAACATTTTCTGTCCCCAGTGCTAGCTCAAAATTAGCTCTGTCCGGAAACGACTGCTGCGACAGTGTTTTTAGCGGCTCTGAAAGTGCACTGGATCTACCGTTCGTGTTATCGCAAATTTTCTCTCTCCTCATTTCACTCTCAGCACCCTTCAATAGATCAATCTGGATCGCTGCGTTCTCTGAGAGTTGTTTTTCAATCTGACTTGATAGAGCCTCTGAGGATTCTGCTACCTTGATCTCAGTGACCTCCTTGTTATTCTGGCCTAGGGCCTCTGGCACATTTTCTGGGAAATCGTTGTGAACCTCTCCAGTTCTCTGAGCATCAGGGCCTAGGTCTGCATGGTCTCTGTCCTTGAACTCGGACGTAGTGCCATTCTGCCCGCCGCCCATATACATCAGCTCAAGCTTTCTTAGCTCTTCTTTCTCATTCCGCTCAATCTGTCGCATTCGGTGCCGGAAATTCAATTCAAGGCGACGAATAGTATCCCGCCCCGCTTCTGAAAGGGTAACCCCTTGAAGAGTTTTCCATTCGGGGACAAATTCATTACTGAAGGCGCTTTCGTGACTGAAACGCCCGTTCCCGACAGTCAACATTTCCTGCACCTGTGAATCTGTTCCTTTTCCTTCGTTCCGGCTCTCTGCTTCCGGCAAAGATTTAGGTAGTTCGCTATTAACTGCACACACACTCCGAGCTTCAGGGCCTAGGTCTGCATCGTCTCTGCGCTTTTCATCGGACGCATTGACGTGCTGCCCGCCGCCCGCATAAATCAGCTCGAGCATTTTTAGCTGTTCTTGCTCCTGCCTTTCAATTGTAGGCCTTCAAATTGTAGGCTGAATTTAGAACTGAAGGAGTTCTTAAGACTGAAACTTTTCTCCATGCTGGTCACGTGTTCCACACCTGTACCCTAAGCCCTCAGAGTGGCAACCATGCCAACCTCGACAAAACGCAAGAAATTCCACTCACCCGGCGCAGATCTTCTGATGTCTGCCGCCCAGAGCCCGGATGATACGTCCGCTCTACCACCTTCGGTAGCAGCCGAGGTGGAGTCGTCCCTTGACAGCTCCTCGCTGCTCCGTGTCGGATGGCCTGTGGTTGTCACTGCGATGCCTGGCCTTGAGATGAAACGTCCCGAATCCTGTCGGCTGCGCCAGTAGAATTTCAAAAGGTCGTTCGTTTCTTCGAGGATGGTTCACAAACCCTTCCTCTAGTGTCGTTCGGCTTGGAAGATTAACAGGAGGCAAGCTTGTAGATGATGACAGCAGAGCATATATTTACAACATACATATACAGAGAGTTAAACTGGAAAAAACAGGACTGAATTTACAAAAGAACAAACTTTGCACTACTTTACTCATCGACCGGGCAGGTTAGAGCCTAAGCAGCATCACATTACATGCTAAGCATGGAGCCCCAGCTCAGATTGGACTCCATCCGTTTACATGCGCTTTTAAGCACTTGATTAACAAAGGACTAAGGGCGGTCATTTTCAGTGGCCCGCCCTAAGCAGCAATTCTCTAACCAAAAATAACATGAGAGATGGGGACAACCCCTTGGGTTGGGCTTACCTCGAACCCAGAGTCTTGTTAACAATACAAACTAAATAAAAAACAAATACGCCACCACTCTCTCTCAAGTGAGAGTATCCACACGCTCTCCCTTCGGAGCTAATCCTTGCCTCAGGCATACCGCCACCCATCATCGGTCCGCGTCGCCCGTCAGCAACAGAGGAGGGGGCGAAAGGGCCCACGATGCTGCCGCGCTACCGACGGCGGGACACAGCTAATAAGCATGAAGGGGTTTATCTGTCGCTCCAGGAAAACAGATTAAGGATCGCCCCTGTCTTCCCACATTCTTGGTGAGCACTGCCTGTCCGCCATGACAGGTGTCCGTCACGGCCATCCTGGGAATGCGCTTTTGTTCACGAGGCCCGGCGGGACGCTGCGGTAGCCTTCCCGGCGAAGCCCAAGTCGTTAGGGGAGGGGGGGGGGGGGGTGTCCGTGAGTCAAGCGACCGTACCGTTTTCGTTCCACGTACTCACTCGGGGGCTCTCGCTTATACTGGGGAGCGGTTTCCACGTGTGCCGGCGTCCCACTTCCTGCAAAGGTATGCAGCTGGAAAAGAGGGGCGGCCTTACATCATCCACAAGTAATTCTGCTGGTTATCTCGATGCGCAACATCAGCAACCATTTCTCGCAGCACACTAATTTTGATGAGTAGCACTGCGAGCTCTGAGACGCAGCCATATTTATTCTTCAAAAGCATGTTCAGCACGCAAAAAAAAACAACGCACGGGGGTAAGTGCAGAAGTTTCATGGTTGAACAGTAGCCCGAACATGCGACAGGAGGACAGCGCACACGGAAGTATCCTCCCGGTCTCCTCATCTTTTCGCGCTGCAGTACAGCAGTGAACCCACTTCAACTATCCAGTTTGGCATTTTTTTGTATTTCTAAAAGGCATTAGGGAGCAATTAGGCAAGTAACTATAAATAAATGAAAAACAAATGCTTTACCTCGCTTAACTCGTGTAAGCGTGCCGGTGATCTGATTTAGATCATGTTTATAGCTAGGCGTTACAAGAAGTTGGTCAAGATAAAAAAAACAGAGAAAGAAAGACGCAGGACCAGCAAAAGACACACACAGACTAGCTGTCGCCTTAAATAAGTTGGTGGCCAGGCTTTTATGCAGCAGCGGTGCACAACAATGTTTCGTCGCGATTTTCTTTTTTTATTGCCACTTGCACATGCACCTACACAAAAGAAATGCACGCGCATGTACCTATGCAAAACATACGTATCAGTCGAGATTTGGTTTTCGTGTTACCCTGGTAGGCCGTGAAAGGCCCATACTGGGTTAACGAAATTTCCGGCTTGCAGGCGCCGCCATGCGGTCGCTTCTCTATTACTTAGCTTCTTATCCGGCGATGGCACCAGTTTTCGGTTCAGTCGATAGTTCTCAACGATTTCGGAATAGGTTTGCGCACGCTCGTCCAGGTCCGACAGTCCGGCGGTTTCACAATTACCCGGAAGCAGAGAATATGGAGATGAGCTGACTACAACGGAGATGACGCAGATACTGATAGCAGAGAAAGTTGGGAAGCCCTGCTGCGCAGCGAAGAACCCGCTCGGCAGAAACAAGCCAAACCGCCGGGCGGCTGAGGCCGCGAAGAGATAAAATCTCTTTGTTAGCCTTTAGTCATGGGGGCTTGGGCCCCCGCCCTCCAGGCCTGCGTGCGGGGGGCCGTGAGTAGTAAGGGGCCTCCTTTTCCGGCGGAAATAAAAGCTGTCATCCATCCATTCATCTATCCAGTCGAGATTTCCAACACGTGAAAATGTCGCGACTTGACTTTCGTTGCCCGCGCACTCCGCGGCGTCGTTGTTTCCACCGTTTTCTGAAGCTGCTGATGGCTCGAACATGCATGGTGAAAGTCCAAACTGTTTAACGCCGCTTGAATTATCCATGATTTCTGAAATGTAGTCCTTAAAAGCCAGCTCAAGCAACGCGCTACGCAGCAACGCCGTCGGTGCCGGCCGGAGATTCCCGTGGATGACGTCACGACAGTCCCGGCCAATCGCGGGCAAGAGCGGCGTTCGCTCGGCGCCCTGAGGCGACGGGGCGCGTTTTCTTCTAAAAAACACCTTTTTGCGTGTATTTCCGCTCTTGTTGAGTGAGATATTCTTTTTCAGCGGACTAAAAGCTATAAAATGACGCAGAGAACTCATTTTTTTTCTAAAAGTGCTTCAGCTTCCCTTTAAGGCAAGAGCGAAGCCATGAATAGTCATAATCAATCCTGTGTACGAACTGACGTGCATTTATTTATTCACGGTGGTTGTAGGTGAATTTTTTCTAGTTTAATAGTTATGCTGCTGTTTCAAGCCACTGCCACCACTGATACTTCCCCAAGTATCACCGCTGCTTGAGCCGAATCATCCACTTGAGCCTCCGGCAGATCCACTACTTAAACCTCCACTGAAACCACCTCCTGACCATCTGCCGAATCCGCCGCCTGAAATCCCTCCAAAGCCACTTCCTTGTCCACCATTCTGTGGTCCCCAGGTCCAGTACTCCGGTGCCCAAGACCAAGGCTGTTGTCGCCACGTCCAGTACTGTGGTCGGGAAATCCAGTAACATTGGTTGCTTCCATCTTGCCATGGACCACCAATGCCTGCCCTGATAATTCCCAATTGCCGGCAGAACTCAATGAAGCTTAGTCCCCGTCCTTGCCTTTGGTATCTACTGAGGAGACGCTTTAGTTTTCTTTGCGAAATGCGACGACCAAGGTTAGAGAACAGACCATGACCAAGTCTTCCAGAGCC
Source organism: Amblyomma americanum (assembly GCF_052857255.1). Classification (NCBI taxonomy): domain Eukaryota; kingdom Metazoa; phylum Arthropoda; class Arachnida; order Ixodida; family Ixodidae; genus Amblyomma; species Amblyomma americanum. The sequence continues at coordinate 103,779,740 of NC_135498.1, forward strand.
TCTGAGACCACCTATTCCCCCACTTCCTGAGCTGAGGATTTGGGTTAGAAATTCGCTATTTCCTCCTTGACCATTGAAACTACCACTTCCGCCTAGACCATCACCTTGTCCTCCGCCGCTAAGCCAGCCCCCGCTTTGGCCACCCTGCTGTGCAAATATGCTGCTCAGTGTTCCCGAACCGCCGCTCAGAGCGCCACCTGTTCCACCTTGTCTGTCCTGGCCCCTGCTTCCACCGAACCTCCAAGAGCCAAACAACTGACTATTTTGGCTGCCATGTCCACCATATAAACCACTAGATCCACTTCCTAATTGTCCATCATTCCCACTTTGTCCCCTCAGGCCCCACAGTTGGTTTCCTTGTCCACCAAATTCACCACTCTGTCCTTGTTCAAAACTTCGCCCATGTCCCGCCTGTCCGCTCTGGTCCCCGCTGCCTCCTATCCACTGCCAACCATTTCCGCTGCCACGTCCTTGCCCTCCAAGCTGTCCTGCACTGCCTTGTTGTCCTCCAAACTGTCCGCCAAAATTTCTTCCGCCATTCCATCCTTCCTGTTCACCGCTGCCACCTATCCACTGCGAACCAAATCCTCCCTCTCCTCCGCTGCCTTGTTCTCCTCCGAACTGTCCACCCAAATTTCCCCCCGCAATCCATCCACTCTGATCTCCGCTATCTCCTTGTTGCCCCCATTGTGCCCCCTGTCCGCCTGCTCCCTGCCTTCCCCAAAAACCGCCTGCAGGGCCCTGGCCACCCGGGCTTCCCCAAGTGTACCATGTCACTGGCCAACTGCTGCTTTGACCCCATGATCTACTGCCACCTTGGCTTTCACCTGATGGTCCGGAAATCCACCTCCATGTGTAAGATGGATAATGCCAGGTTCTCCAAACACCAAAAGGTCTGCTCTGGAAGGAGCCACTATAGTCAGCTCCAAATCCATTGCTGCTACCAATGCCGCCACTTCCACCATATCCGCCACTGGAGCCGCTTCCGCCTCCGAATCCACTCGTCCAGGACGAGCTTCCTCCACCCGATCCGCTTCCAAGATATCCGCTGGAACTAAGACCACCTCCGATGCCTCCTGTATTTGCTGGAAATTAAATTTAAAGCTCTGTAATCGCAATTCCACAGACAGTGCGAACAGTGGCAACAAAATTAAATTTAACGGTGTCGTTCGTTTAGACACTGAAGTGAAAATATTTGATAAACTTTACAAAAATGCTGGTTTAGAAGATGTACACTTTATGTTTACTGTGGTTTTGCGATTATTATATCGAATACAAACTTCCTGCAGGCGCAGCAGACGTTTTCGCAGAAGGGCTGCCCCACTTTCAAAGTAATGCATAAAAAACACGCAAAAATTACCAAATGGATGAAAGACCATTTATTGGCGTCAAGCGTAGCAACCGATGACTTTCGGTTATAGTTCAAAAAATAAAAATATTTAACACGCGAGTTTGCATACAGTATGATGTTAATCTGTGCGATTGATTGCTGTTAACCTTAACGTTTCTGGTTTAGTTAAAAAAAGAGGATTTATAATAAATTTGTAATTTAGCAATGAAACTTCATTGCAGCAATTGGAGTTCACGTCAAATTTGCCGTCGGAACCTTCTGCTCAGACATCGTGTTTGTGGGCGCGTAGCTAGCGCAATATCTGAAAAGTATAATGCATCCCGTGAATGGCACAGCTTGGTCTTTCAGACCAAATTTTTTTAAGCAAGGGAAGACTAGGTTGAACTTGTTCAAAGTGAGGTTCGGTGCAAGGACGAAGCCGTCTATAGCCTAAAATCTGAAGGCGGACGGGCTGCAAAAGAACAGTCCTGTTTTAAGGCAAGAGCCGTTTTACGCATCCCTCCCTGAGGTGAGTTTCTATGTAATTTGGAGGCACAGCTGTCGAGAAGCCAGAGCCAACGCGCGCCCTAAAGCGAGCAAGATCCGAAGGGAAGAAGATGACAAAGACAGCGCTAAGCAAAAGCTAAGAAAGAGCTTACGAAGGCAACAACAACAAAAGAGAGCTAAGAAGAAGCAACATGTGGGAGCCAGACAAGGCGCCGCTTAACGCTCTAGCCACCGCCCGGTCGAAGATAAGAACAAGAAGAAGCAGAGGAGGGGAGAAAAAACTGGCGAAACGGCAGAACCTTTACTCGCCCAAGTCAAAGCTGAGAGGAGCGGCGGTCGCGCGGCTCGCGTGCGCGCCATTTGTCGTTCTGCTAGACGATGGCTACTGATATCTGTGCTATCTTTTTACATAGACCATAGCCATTATCGGCCTTACACCACTCTCTTGGACAATCTGAGAAGCGGATGGGAGTTTTTCGTTATACTGACTATCATTTGTTGCAACTGCAACAAGGTTTGTATCTAATAAGTAACACAAACATTACTGCAAGCATGTGGATAAGTTCGCGTTGAGGAACTAGCTGAGCAGTTTTGCTAAACTCAAGAAAGATGACACTAACCTGGTCAACCTACCACAATACTGTTCGTTTAGATGAAGGTCTTGTAGAGCGTAATTTGGTGTCAAATGGTCGGTAGCCATGGAACTCCCGCAATTCTACTTAAGTGCATAGAAGAGCCCAATAGCTGCCTTTGCATTTTCACTACACAAATGTCAACGTTCCTAACGTTCTCTAACGTTCCTATCGACCCTGTCCAATCATATAAATATCTCGGCGTTCATCTTAGTCATGACCTCACGTGGAATAGCCATATCGCGAAAGTTATTTCATCTGCTAACAAAACGCTTGGCTTCTTAAAGCGTCATCTCCACTCTGCCCCCCAGCATGCTAAGCTACTCGGATACAAATCACTAGTTCGATCAAAATTAGAATACGCACCGCCCATCTGGTCTCCGAAACAAGTATACCTTACTAACTCACTTGAATCAGTTCAAAATAGGGCAACTAGATTCATTCATTGCTCATACTCTTTTGATATCAGCATGTCAGCTCTGAAATCGCAGTCCAATCTACCTACTCTTGCACTTCGTCGCCACATTGCTAGTTTATCCCTATTTCATAAATTCTTTTATTGCGAGCTATCACAGGAACCCTATATCTGCCCTCCCCCACCATGCTTTTCTCTTCGCACCGGACATCAGCAGCAGGTATCTCGGCCACGAGCACGCACAACAACTTTTTCTTCATCATTCTTTCCCCGGACTGCTAACGACTGGAACGGCCTTCCCCATGAACTTGCTGCCATCACATGCCAAACTTAACCAAATTACGCGTTTGCTTGCATCACGATAATCATTTTTCTTTGTATAACTCGTTCAATTCTTGTGTACTTTTTCTGTTGTTAACCTATATGTGTCCCACCCCTTATGTAATACCCTCACACGAGGGCCTTTAAGGAAATAAAGTGAAGTAAAGTGAACAGTGGAATAGTTATGGGCTTGCGGCCGCTTTTTTATAAAGGTAGCTGTGAGAGGACTTCGTCTGAGATAAAGGGTGCTCCCGACATCGCCGCCCACAGCTAGCCCTAAACGAAGTATTGGCTGCAGCGGGTGCCATAAAATAATAGTAATATTGAGGTGATCCTTGGCTTTAAGGACTGTGTGCGCTGTGCTTTAGGTGCTATTTTGAATTCACCGTTGGTTGTCCTGAGAATGAGGCAGGCCTAGTTAAAGTAGGTGGAGCCACAGAGCTACGCTGTACTGTGACTGAGAAAGTGGGCACGGTTCAAATACTTTTTTTACCCAATTCTATCTAGCATTTGATTCGAGCCGATAAGCCTCGAAACGGCTTGTGCGTAGAAACGGGTGAATTTAGGGAGCTTTTTTGGCGTTCATGCGATAGAAGTATGGCTTCTCGATGAGCGTTTACGTTGGCGCTTAATATATCGTCAGAAATCTTAGTTCCAAGTGCATTCGCTATTTACCTTCGCCTTCATTCTTCACTAGCGCGTTGCACATCCTTGTTATTGCTCAAGAGCAGGAAAGGCTGCAGCGTCTACAAAGGCTCATATCTGTGACTGCGCGGTGTATGTCATGGTGTGGTCTGTAGGCAGCCTTAACAAACTCTGGACAGAGCTGCAGTGCATGGTATTCGCGAAAGTTGTGTCCACGTGCATATTCTAACTAAAATATCGCGTAGTTCGAAGTAATCCTACCTTAAAACACTATGATGTATGCAGTTGACATTTCTCTCCTTCGGACGCGTACCGGCAAGACCTGTGCGCAATGCGGTTCTTGGGAAGTTTTCAACGTTCCTGAGTGATGCACCTGAGTGGCGCTGCGCAGTTTCGAAGAAAATTTATTTTAGGTATAATGCAGAAAAGGCTAACGTTTCCGCTGAGGTCGAGGACTTCGAATGCCCTTCTGGTCGTAAATTCCTGATGGCTCCAGTGCACAAACGCAATATTCACTTCGCAACGACTCCCAAAGCCTTCATTGAGATCTAGATAACGTAAAATATGGCATGTAACAGCTTGATGTTCTCTCACGACTGAACAACGAATGTTCTTTACGACTGAGCAACGCTTCCTAGAGTAGGTGAAAAGCCTTAGAATAGGATCAAGCATTCATGTGTAACCCAGCCTAACTCCTGCACTTCGAGATGAGAGATGTCGCTGGCTTTCTGGCCCGTATGGAATATTCTGAGAGTGCTTGTTCCTCCTCACAAGGTATAGAGGGCAAAGACCAGCAACTGTGATAAATTAGTTTCATCCCCGAGTAGGAAAAGAATTTGCGATGCAGACAGTGCCTACCCCCTAACATGGCTTCCTGACAGCTTCTTCCTCTCGTTGCACAGACAGCAGTAATGTATTGGCGGTGATTTGCACTCCGTATTAAATACAGTGAGGACTACCGTTGGTAGCGCATACTTACAGTGTTGACTGCGGGCCTGGCAGCCTGCATATCCGTGGCGTACTGCAATTGGACAAAGAACGAGAGTTCATAAGTTTCGTTCAAAAAGGACGGCTAGGCCGGTGTTACTGCTTTGTTTTTATTGCGAAGCAATACTACTTTAGGTCGCACTTCAGCCCGTTCCGTGGCGAGGCGGTGGTAGGCACCAATAACCTTTAGCGTGACCTCGCTGCGTGACGTCACACCACGTGACCTAGAGTGACGTCACACCAGCTGTGTAAAAACGGGGCCCCATCTCACGCCGTCGCGAGGCGAGGCGGTAGCCACCAACGGCGGCCTAACTCCCGCTCCTCTCACCAGGGGCGCTACGGTCAGAGTGACGTCACACAAGCTGTATAAAACAGCTCCGCTCCTCTCGCCAAGGCAGTCATACAGCCAGATGTTACGATGGTGCCTACGAACAAGGCAGCTTGGCAGAATGCAAAGAGGAAGCATCAGCGAGCTACGGAGACGGAAGAAGAACGACTTTCTAAGCGGCGTGCCCAGTATGCAGCTCGGCGAAACGTGCAACCTCCTCTGTGGAAACAGCAGAAGCAAAGGAAGAAATTATGAGTTTGCCCGACAGTGAGTCTCCTTCTACTAGTTCAAAACGCTGGAACGCGACTAAACGGCAGAGGCGTGTCCAAGAAACCCCGGAACAGCGGCAGCAGCGGCTCGTTCAAAAAAGACTACCACCAGCCATACTACCAGCTGATCCGAGAATAACACACTATAGCTTCGCAATCACCACGCTTAACCAAGCTAAGCCACGGCCGTTTTTTTTTCTCCTGGAGGTCATTGTTTCTTTGCCTGCTTTTTAAATTAGAAGGCTTCGAGAATTGCAAATCAAATCATGCTATCCTATTTGCTAAGTGATTACTAATTTTCGGAATCTCTGACTCAGCGGCCGTCATCATAACCACGGGAAATACTTTATCATTTTGCTCTCAAAACATTTGATTCCTTTGCGCGCATCTTTTACGAGAAAATAAATGCATGCTGCTAAAATGTACTGCAGGAGCTAAGTTCTCTTACATATTTGAAACCTGAATTTATTCAAAGTAAACGCAATATGATCGATTTCCTCCTTTCAACTAAAGAAACAATGAACAAAGTTGGTCTTCGCCTCTGTCGATAAACTAACGCGTCAAAATAACAGTGTTCGTTTATCTAAACGTGGAGCAGTTAAAAGCCAGGAAAGGGCAAATAAAAACAGCTACGTGGCCCTACCGCACGCAGTTCTGGCAGGAAAATTTCGGTGCGTTAAAGCAAGCTGTTTCTTGCAGATCTCGGAGGTTAGGCTACATCGCCAGTCTTTGGCAAACGGTTAGCACGGAAGCTAAGTCAGTCATTACATCTTGATGGGAGGGAAAGTTTTGAAATCGAATTTTCGCGGTGGTAATTGTGTTTTTTTCTGCAAGAAAAACGTCAAAACAGGTAAAAGAACCCATAGAATCGATTTTAGGAGGGAACCAACTTAGTATAGAGTTTTCGTGATAGTCATGTCAAAAAACAAACAAAACCTGAGCAGCGACTTCCCGATGAAGTTACAAAAGGATTAAAAACAATGAACGGATGCAGTATTGATGGCTCCCTTTCTAAGCATATTCGGGACTTACCCAGGAGGCTGACGACCAGCGCAGTGAGGCTCAGAGACTTCATGGTGCTGCATATGTGCCGCACAACTCGGTCTGCCTAAGACTCACATTCGCGAACCTTTTATACAGAACGATGCGGAAGTTCCTGCACGTAATTCTGACTGTCCTTCGCTATTGAAACAATGGGTTCACTTGGCTTTGTTTCTTGCCAGCTCAAAATAAAGAACAATGTTTAAAAAAGTCAGAACAATTTTTCTCGATATGAACTGAAAATATTTCCTCTTGTGCTGACAATATACTGGTGTTTAAAAAAAACATTTCTTTCGTGTACTGCAGTTCGCATTCTTTTCAACGAAGGATACAGAGCTATTGATTTCCTCAAACATACTCATTTCTTGCTCCTGCATGGCCTCACTCTTACGTCAGTGAATGCATTCACGAACGCGTTCGCTATGTGATTCCTCGCAGTTATTTCACGAGAACGAAAAGTGTCCTTGGTGGAGAAGGAACCGCACCCTTGTGATAAGTGGCGTAGCCGGCACGGAGAGAATCGCTCTCCACAAATGAAACGCTGACCAATAAGTATTGCCACCATCAAAAAATTTTACTACGGGAAGAGAGAACTTATTAATTGCTATCTCTGCATCCTTGTCACGATATAATTTTGCGGTTGTTGTAAGAACTTTTTCCAAAGGTAAATTCGCTCGACACGCTTACAGTCTGTCTTTCCATATTTAAGCTCAAATTCTAATTTTTAACTTGCACACGCCAGCTGCACAGAATGCACTGCATATGCTGGATTTTTTCAATCCAGTGCTTGCAGTTTTCCAATATCTGGCACAACGCATCCTCCAACGTCATGGTTCCGAGAAGAAGTCGGGATGTCTTACGTTGTCATCAACATTATCAGCCGCAACAACAACGTCTGCGCTGCCTGTTTGCCTCGTATTAGTAATGGAGGACTGTAGATCTGTTCTAATCAGGTCGCTGCATTCGGCAGCCCTCAAGGTGTGCAGGATAAGCTGCGGCGGCCTGTGACTTTCAGTGTGTTTGTCATTGTTTGTCGTGTTAGATAGAGACCACATTGCTCTACTCCTTCGTATTCTTTATCGACCCCCCCCCCCCCTCATCCCTCTCCTTTAGTGCAGAGTACCCAACCGAAACATTCTTCCGGTTAACCTCTCTGCATTTCCTCTACCATTTTTTTCTCTCTCTTTCTCATTTTTAAGGCATTGCAGTCCTTCTGGCAGTGATTAACACTGTATGAAGCTTGTGAAACTCCAGGTCTCAATATTTTAGCGAAAAAATATATTCACCTTTATATTTTCAATTTCCAAGACTACTCTTCAAACAAAAATCAGTGTCTAGCCAAGAACTATATATTACTTTGCTCTTGATGCAATCTAGCCACAAAGTATTGAACGAAGTACTCTTTGAACATTTAAAGAAGATATCGGTTGATAAGACAAGACATTTAACACCGTTTTTGCTAAGCTAATATTTAGCGCTTAATGTTCCTGTTTGATGGAAGGCCACTGTCTATAATATGCGTCGGTAATGAATTGTGCCCCCGCCTGTTATATCAGATTGAGGTATTTGGTCGCCAACCAAGGCTGTCTTCAGAAAATGTTCTTATCTTGATTCCCCTCTCTGCCACAATTGAAAATGTATGTCTTTCTTCAGGTAAACACTGCTGGGCATCAAGTCACCACCTAGCTGTCGCCTGTCTCTACCTGCCAGCGCAGTGTATTTCCTATAAAATAAATTTCTTGCTTTTGCTAAGACCTAGAAGTTTTTTTTTTTCTACTACCCATTTATTTGTTTTTCCTCTGCACTATCTCGTATAATTGTGTATTTAGCAGAGGCTTAGATGTCCTTGGTACCATTCCAAACTTTCTTCCTGTGCACCAAGTTCCAGCCGCAGCCTTGCTGGTGCATTCGGGGAACAAATATTGCTAATATATTCTTATTTTTATGATAATGAAGCTCACCGGACACGAACTGCGTATAATAAATGCAGCTGAAAACATTTATTTATTTCTATCGAACTGACTGGATGTTTTATCTTTATTGTCGCCGACACTTACACTCTTTCTCACAGCTTGACTACATTGCAACATATCCAGAATTCTTGCCTTTGGTAACGCAAATGCTGCCGAAAATGTTCTATCCTATACATGTGGTAACCATTTCCTCATTTACGTTGGTCTGTTTTGCCCATAGCAAAGCGAGGGCCTCGTTTCGGCAGTCTTGAAATTTCCGGTCTCATAAAAAACAGCTGCTTCTTTTCGCCGTCGGACTCATAACTTGCCGTATATGCGGTTGATGAACACGATGTAGGACGTTCATCGCTACGGCCAAGGCCCGCCGTTATTTAAAGCCGGGTAAACACTGTGGAACGTAAAGAAAAATAGTTCCACCTGGAACTCATTGTTGGAGAAGAACATATTAAGGCAAAATTTTAATGTTTGACCCCTACGCGTGGCGTGGTTTCTTGTCGTTTAGTTTTACAAATTTCCGCTCTCAAATATTAGTTTTCTTTCACAACAATACCAACATAAAAGGGTACTACCCAAAAGCGCTTTCTTTGTTTTTGCTTCCTCCTTGTTTACCGCTCCCACGAAATGGCCTTAAAACTAAATGCTAGCTAGCTACTCCAGACGTGATCACAGCGCTTTTGAACTGTCATGATCACACGAATAATTTTTTGATCATTTCCCTAAACTTGACCATGGTCTCACTAAATGACTGAGAAAAATAAAATTCTCCTAAATAGAAGAAAACACTGCACACCTTTGAAGACGAAGTTGTTCGGTATCAGAACGCTGCCTTCACGTCTGTGCAGTTTTTTGGTAATTTGTGCTATAATCAGGAAGGCGCCGCTCCCTTTTTGCCACGGCGATGGAAGTGGAGGCTGCTATACCTCTATTAGAACCCGGTGAATCGGCAGTAGCCGCCCAGAAGAAGCGCCTGCACCGCCAGAGTGACTCGAGCAGCCAGGGCACTGTTGTGTACTCGGTGCCAAGTGAAGACTCCTCGTCCTCGACCGACGACGGTTTCATACCGGTTGTTGGCAAGAAGGCCAAGCGCAGACTGCGTAGACAAGCCGATTCGTCCTCATCGAGCACGTCAACGGTGTCCTCATCAAGAACGCCAACGCTCATCACGGCGTGAAGTTCCTCAGCGCATACAGCCTTGTTTGTGCCGTTGAACTCAACGGACAACTTGAACCTACTGAACAGGCAAACCATCTCTATCTGGAGAGCCTTGTACCTGAAGGCATAAAAGATGTCAGAATCAACCCGTTCAAAAACGTCATTGCCATTGATGTGGTGGAGCGAAGTTCACTAGAGAATTTAACCGCAATCACAAAACTCGGCAACATCAGTGTACGCCCCCTTATTCTCCAGGACAGCGGCACTACGGCTGGCGTAATCTACAACGTCGATATCGCCATCTGTGTTGCTGATTTACCCATGTTGATCAAGCCGGCAACCGACGGCATTTCCATCATTCAAGTTCAGCGGTTAGGCAGATCTCCATGCATCAAGCTGACCTTCAAGGGTGACTGCATACCATCGTACGTGAAGGTTGGGCACATTCGTCATCCAGTTAGACCTTTTGTGCCTAAGCCACTTCAATGCAGGAAGTGCATGAGCCACGTGAGCGGCGTCTGCATCAACTCCATCGTGTGCCCGCGATGCTCCGAGACACACAGCGGGGATGTTTGCCGCGCGACTACCTTGAAGTGCGCCAACTGCCACGGCCCTCATGACTCTTCCTCGAAAGACTGCCCCCGTCTAAAAACCGAGCGGGTGGTACAGAAGCAAATGGTGTGAGACCATGCTACGCACAAACAAGCCGCCGCAAAGGTGCGACGACGTCGTTCGCGCCGTCGAAGGTCGTCAAAGAAAGCAGTCACATTTGACAATAATGCCCCAAACCCAACTGCAGCTTGTCTGCCTCCACCAAAAACCGTACCAAATCAAGGGAGCCCGGCGCTTGGTGAGGCTGGACCTGCTGCCTCAGATGCAACTTGTCCACCACTGCCAAAGCCTTCTACGCCTACTGCGTCAGGGATGTTGGCGCACTCACGGCAGTGTGCAGCGCCTACGACTGATCCAGCCAACAGGCACGATCAAGGCCATGGCCCAGATATGCAAGTGATTGCAATGCTCACGACACTAATGAATGACATGCGTGCTTTGCTTTCCAGCCAACACACGCCAGCAGCACATAGCGCACTTCAAGTGCTGGACGCGCTACATCCAGTTCTTGCGCCTCTACAGTAGACGGCATCATGGCTCCTTCGCACCTCTCTTTTCAAAAGAAAGTCAAGCAAGCTTTCATTTTCCAATGGAATGCTCGTGGGCTCCAGTCCCGGATATTAGATTTACAGCACTACGTCTACGATAATCACTTCCCCATTCTTGTGATTTGTGAACCGAAGACCCCGGCAATTTTGCGAATATCCGGTTACGAGGCATTTTCATCACCCACGTGCAACAGATCCAGCAAAGTCATCGTTTACATTCGACATGAACTTACATATGTGCAACATTCAGTTCCTCCGAACGAAGACAATCAGTACGTTTGCCTGACAGTGAAGAGCCGTGACCTGACGTTTACGCTACTGGCGGTGTACTTGGCACCATCAAGTCGTTTCGACGCCAGAAGGTTGAGTGGTTTGATGGCAGCTACACCTGCTCCGTGGGTTATAATGGGCGACTTCAATGCTCATCACACCATGTGGGGAGGCGTTAGGATGGACGTTAGGGGAAGACAGCTTGTGTCCTTCACCTCTGACCATGACCTCCAGTGCATGAATGACGAAAGCCCGACCTATATACGAGGGGTGACTTATAGCAGCTGCTTGGACTTGACTTTCGTTTCAAAGTGCCTTAACAACAGCGTCCGGTGTTTTTCGGATGTAGAAACCCATGGCAGCGACCATATCCCAACCTATCTGATCATTACCGGCCATTCCACATTTTCCCCAGCCACGTGTAGATAGCGCATTGACTGGACAGTTTTTAAATTACTTATGGAGGCTGCTTGCGCAGATGGCTTCTCTACCGGTCTTGAACAAAAAATTATGGAGGCCATGGAACACGCCACCTGCCCCTTTAACGCTGTCGCTAACTACACCGATTTTGACTTCGAATAGCAGCGACTGCGATCACAACGGCGCAGGGCAGAGCGCAGATACCGACGCACAAAGTCGCGCCTAGACCTAAGAGATGCTAGGCGCATACACAAGAAGATTCAGCGCAGAATTCAGGCACTGCAAACACAACGGTGGAGGACATTTTGCCAAACACTTGATCCACTGAAGCCTTTGTCACGCGTTTGGAGTGTAATTCGGGGTCTTCGCACGTACCCTCAACAGCGCTACCCGTTCAAATCCGTAGCGCTCCACCAAAGGCGCAGTGTGGTTGAGGTAGCTGAAGATTTCTGCGCAAGAATAACAGGCCCACCGAATCCAGGTGCAACGCTGCACTGCAACAATGTTCCACCCTCACGGGATTCTCGGATGGATGCACTATTCTCCATGGAAGAACTTCATGCTGCGCTGTCTTGTTGTAGAAGGTCATCATCACCAGGGCCCGATGGTGTGACGTACTCCGCAATTGCCAACCTTGGCAAAGAAGCTCGACGGGCTCTTTTGGACACATATAACAAGTCATGGGCTGCTGGCATAGTTCCTCATGATTGGAAGACCAGTCGTCTGGTTCCACTTCTTAAGCCGGGGAAATCACCGCTCGACCTTTCATCATACCGTCCAACTGCACTCGCCAGCTGCGTCGGCAAAGTCATGGAAAGAATGCTGCTCACACGCGTGGAATGGTACTTTGAGCGATATCAGATTTATCCATCCTTCATGTCTGGGTTCCGACGGGGCCGCTCTTCTATCGACAACTTGGTTGACCTTGTAACGTCGGCGCACCACAGCAAAAGTTTGAAAAGATTGACCGTGGCATTGTTTTTGGATATCAAGGGCGCGCACGACAACGTAACGCATCAGGCCATTTTGGACGCAATGGAAGCTGCTGAGATCGGAGGCCGCACGTTCAGCTGGATACGCAGCTATTTATCAGAGAGGTAGTTTTTTGTCCTGACTGCGGACGGACCAACGTCCTTACACCGAAATTCGCGCGGAGTCCCTCAGGGTGGAGTGCTGAGCCCAGTTCTCTTCAACCTTGCTCTCATCGGCCTGGTCGACGTATTGCCAATATCTGCTCAGATCTCGGTAGATGCAGACGACATCTGTATTTGGGCATCAGGGGTGACCCGCCCTCAAGTTCGTGCAAGACTTCAAAAGGCGGCATCGATATTGACATCTTATCTTCGCTTGCAGGGCCTGAATATTTCGACCGAAAAGTGTTCACTTGTGGCGTTCGCACGCAAAATAATGTCACGCTACAACATTCGCATTAATGGTGAAGCCATTCCCTATGAGAGAAGCCACAAATTCCTTGGTGTTGCCATCGACAGGAACCTCTCGTGGAGTCCACATGTCTACGACATGAGAAAGAGACTAATTGCGATTGTCCACGTCCTCTCCTTCCTCGGGGGAAAGTCCTGGGGCGCATCAGTGCGCTCTATGCTGCAACTGTACCGTTCCCTATTTCTGGGCTACATGCGGTACAGTCTTCTGATATTCAGTTCTATTAGAAAGACAAATATCAAGACTCTTCAAAGTGTGCAAGCGCAAGCTCTCCGTATCTGCCTTGCACTGCCTAAACGTGCATCAACAGCAGCAACTGTTCTTGTTGCCCGGGAACATCCTGTTACTACATACATTGCTGTTGACACCATGAGAACACATGTTCGGCACCTCACGTGGGTTCCCTGCCATCATCTCACAACACTCCCAATAATTAGGTCGCGTACTGCATTCGCCAAAGTCATTGAAACTCATCGCGCATATCTTCCATCGGAGTTCACCCCTGCGTCAAGACCGTGCTCACCCTTATGGAGTCTTCATGAACCTCGGGTTCACCTCTATATTCCTGGAATTACGAAGAAAGCTGGTGTATCACTACCCTCTCTCAAACAACTGACATTGAATCACCTGCATTCTTACCACAGTCACCGCATAAGAGTTTACACAGATGGATCAGTTCACTCGACCAGTTCTGCGGGGTCGGTGGTGATACCGGCCAGAGCCATCTTCATGAAAGTGAAGACGACCTATCCAACATCTTCAACTGGTGCGAAACTCGCAGCCTTACGGGCTGCGGTAAAGTTCATCAGTCAGGAACCTCCACATGACTGAACGGCTTTCACCGACTCTAAAGCAGCCCTTCAAGCCCTGCAAGCTGCGCTACGCCGCGGGTCGCAGGAACAACTTGTTGCTGAGATCCGTCTACTGTACCACGGCACCGTTTCCAAAGGTCATGACATCATTTTTCAATGGTTGCCAGGACACTGTGGTATTAACGGTAATCACCAGGCCGACGCGGCTGCGCGTTCGGCTCACAACGACGGACTTCCAGTGAGGATCCCAATATCAAGACCTGACGCAGAGTGTGAGCTTCGCCCTTTGGCGCTGGAGCTCACGCTTTTAGCGTGGAACACATGAGAGTTTTGCAACCTCTGCCTCAAGGCACTGGACACTGGACTGCGCCTTCGTCTTCCATGTAACTTAGCACGTCGCGACGCAATATTGTTATGCCGTTTATGGATCCGCGTTGCTTTTACCAACCACTATGCTTTCCGGATGGGGATGGCCGACAGTCCTGCCTGTGAAAGCTGCGGTTGTGAGGAGACCATCGCTCATCTTCTCTGTGAGTGCCCAACATTTGCTAGTGCAAGACATACAATGTGTTGTGCCCTGGACCGCCTCGATCCTCGCCCATTAACAGAGCAAAAGATCCTTGGTCCGTGCCCACAGTAGTCGACTGCCCTGAAGGCATACAAGACACTCTTTGCCTACTTGAAAGCGAGTGGATTGAGGGACAAATTGTGACAGCGTTGTGCGTGTGTGTGTGTGTTATGTCTTTTTCCCCTTCTCTCTTCCTCCTTTTAGCCCCCAAATCTCTCTTCCCCAGTGCAGGGTAGCCAACCGGAACCCCTTTCTGGTTAACATCCCTGTCTTTCCCTCCTCCTCTTTGTCTATCTATCTGCACACCTTTAAAGAAAAATAGTGGTAAGCAATTAGCAGGAAAGATGTCTGCAATCATTGGGCAAAACTATTTTTTCGCATTATGTGCGCTGAAGAGTGATTCCTCTTTCAAAAAGTGTCTCTTGGTTGTATATTTCAGGTTATTTTAAACATTTGTCCTACCTCAAAGTTACGTTTCATTTTCACTACGTTCTCCAGGAACTCATGTTGTTTTAGACCGAAATAGCAACTCTCCAAGACACAGCGCCACTCGGTTCATCACTTCACATGAATACGTGCAATAAGTGTACAGTGGAGGGAACTTGCGCCCGATGCTTTCGATCTTTATCCTGAGCACGTAACACGAGGCTATAGTTTTTTTTTGTAATTTGGATTACTCACCTATTTGCAGAGAACGTGCTGGACAAAGTTGAATACCAGATTTGAAAATTAACCAAAAGAAACATTACATTAATTACAGATCGAAGTATTTTTTCTGAAGAAGTTTTTGTCAAACCAGTGTCTAAACAGGAAGCAAATAAAGCCTTTAAAGCATTGGAAACAGCTAAAGCTGAAGGTGGGCATTGAGTACTGTCGAAGGGGGATGAGGCAATAATGCTACAAAATATTGCAGCATCGGGTACGCCGAATGGCTCACTACGCTGGGCGTCCCAGAAGCCTGAAAGAATGCTGCCATTTCCTTCTTTCATAATAAAGGAGATGCTAAGGACTTGAAAAATTAAGGTGATGGAATATATCTATAAACTTTTCTAAAGCAGTGACAGTACTCCACAGGGAAGATGATAGAATCCCGGTCAGGAATGTCAGGAATGGAGGCATTTTCTCTTTACTTGTGTCCACAGCGTGTTTAAAGGAGGTGATCAGAAGATGTGATTAGGAAGAGATGGGGATATATGATAATGCAGAGTTCCTCTGTAATATCCAATTTGTAGAGGATATTAGCCTTCTCTCCTTCTAATCACGCGCAGCTACATATTGAACAGTGAACTTACTGTGCCAGAAGTGTTTTAACACAACAGTTTGTGTTAATATAGCGTTAAAAGTTGGCAGCTTTAGTCTTCTGAAAATATCAATATCATTACCAATGGACAGGTCGTAGGCAATATTCTTTCGAACAGAATGCAGAAACGAATTCACCCAGTGCTGCCAGCGAACTGTGCAGTGACCATGAACAGTGATTCCATATCTAAGCACACCATATGCTAGAGCATGTGTAACATATTTACGGACAGGAAAAGGCCTAAAGTATCTAGTATTATAAAGCACACACAATACAGCATGAAGTCATTGGCCAACAAAATAAGGTGTGAGTTCCAAGAAAGATCACTGTCGAAGATCACGCCAAGATATTTGACCGACTGCGCATATTTTACTCAATCACAATTACACTGAAAACAGGAGGAAGTCTGCAAATAAACAGGATGGCTCAACTCTGCTACATCAGAATGACGTCACGCAAGATTACGACAACAGTTATCGCCGCTGTCCTCCTCACACTCATTTTGTAACCGTTTCGCACAACGCCTAAATTAACACGCATCAAAGCAATAAACATTGTCTTGGCCCAGCTTGCGCTGTGTATGGTGCTCATTTTTAAGTGGCGACAAGGATGGAATGACAGCAGGCCGCCCTCTTAGTACGCCGCAGGCTTCGCCAACATGGGAGAATATGCCAGCCCGCCGCAGTTTGACGAGACAAGCGACAAGTGGCCAGCTTACCAAGTTTGACTGGAAGCCTTCATTGAACGCAATGGCGTCACGGACGACAGAAGAAGCGGGCCCGGTTGGTAGCAGCACTGACGACCCACACCGTGGATTTACTTGGTGGTCGATGCACGCCAGACAAGGTGAACGAACTTTCTTACGCCCAAGTGGTAGCTTTGTTGCAGCAGCACTTTTCGCCGCAACTAAACGAAATAGCACAGCCTTACAAGTTCTTTACACGCGACCACCTGCCAGGCGAACCTGTCAAAGATTTCATAGTTGCCATTCGTCAAATAGCAGACACATGCAATTTTGGCGCAACGTTGGCTCAAATTCTGCGAGATCGCATCGTTTTTGGGCTGCAAAGCGCAGGAGTTCAGCAGTTGCTTGCGAAGCCGCAGCTGACGAGTATTGAAGCAGAAGAAATCGTGCTATCAGCCGAAATGGCATAAGCGAGTGCGCAGCAGATAAGGAGCCACGCCTCTGAGGGAAGCGTACACGCAATGGGAGGACAGTCGTATCGCCCGAGAATCCGGCCACGGATTATTTCGTGCAACCTCTGCGGAGCAAAAGGGCGCGAACTAGAGAATGGCCGGTTCCGTTCGGCAAGATGCTTCAAGTGCCAACAGCGGGGCTATATCGCCCGCGCCTGTTTCTGTCGAGAGAGAGAGACAGTTCATTGAAGGGCCACCAGAGATGTCGCGGCAGGTAAATAATCTATCGTCTCGGGAGGAGAGCACGTCTGAGCGCTCGGATGGTATATTCGCGTTGGAAGCAGCGGATAGTCGCGTCAGCAACGTCAGCATCACGGAACCCATTGTACGCGCATTAATTGTGGGGGCGTACCACTGGACATGCACGTCGATAAAGGGTAACCAGTGTGGTCATCACATGGACCACTTATGAGCAAAACAAGACAGTGTGGCCCAAGCTGCGTGATTCGTCATTGAAACTGACTTGCTTCCTGGGAAGGCTTCCTGTTCGGGGACAACTCAAGCTCAAGGTTTTGCGCGGAAACCGGTCGACGCACGAATCCCTGACAGTCCTTGGTTGCTCCGGCCCCAACCTGTGCGGACGCGACCTGATCCAGGCGTTCAACATGCTGGAAGCGCCAGTAATGAACGGGAACACGACAGGTGAACGCAGGCCTTTCGTCGGGACGGACGATGTTAACGTGCACCGGTTGGTAACAGAATTCGCTGACGTGTTCGCGCCAGGCCTTGGTCTCATCAGGGATCCGCGGTTGTGCTTTGAGATGCGGGGCAATGTGGTACCGAAATTCTGGAAAGCACGCGAAGTTTCATACGCCGTTCGTCCAAGGGTAGACGTTGAGCTTGAGCGCCTTTTGGCCACGGTTATTATTGCCCCTGTGCCTCATTCTAAGTGGGCCGCACCGGTGGTGCCGGTAGTAAAGCGTAATGGCCTCATTCACCTTTGCGGCGATTTTAAAGCTTGTCACACTGAGCAATATTCGTTCCCCTGGGTAGCAGATATCCTGGCAACTTTGAATGGTGTTCAGATTTTCAGGAGGACAGATTTGCGGGAGGTTTACAATCAGCTACCGTTAGACGAGGAAGCCATGCAACTTACGACCATAAACACGCATAAGGGACTGTTTAGCTTCACTCGCCTGCTATTTGGAGCAGCTTCCGCGCCGGCAGTGTTCCAACGCCGCATGGAGACCATTTTGCAAGGACTTCCTGGCGGTCAGGTCTACTAAGACGACGTCATCATCGCAGAGAAACGCAATTAATGCACCACACTGCACGAAGTGTTGCAGCGGTTTCGAGAAAACGGCGTGAGCTCCAATGAGGACAAGTGCAAGTGGGTTGTATTGCCGAAACGCACCAGAACCCACGCCACCATAGAAGCCCTGCGCACCTTGTTCGGCACGTTCGGATTTCCCCGGACGCTGGTCTCTGATAATGGCCCGCCATTTAAAAGTGCTGAATTTTGGCAGTTTATGAAGCTGAATAACATAACACATCTCCGGGCAGCCCTTATCATCCGCCATCCAACGGGCTCGCGGAACGCGCCGTGCGAACTTTAAAAGAGTTTTTGGAGAAGAACATCCATGGGTCTTTGAAAACACGCTTGCAAAGATTCTACACAGGTACCGAAGGACGCCGCTGGCCGGGGGCAGTACTCCAGCGAAACTCCTTATGGGCTATGAGCTCCGTTCCAATCTGGACAACGCAGTAGCACCACCGGGGCCTCTCGCTCCGCAGTCTCCAGTTGACCGCCACGTTCCTGGTGTGTTCCGGCCGGGGAAACCTGTCTGAGTAAAGAACTGCGGGCGAGGCGAGCCATGGATCCCAGCCCGAATCACGTCATCGGAAAGCACTCGCATCGTGAACGCCGATGGTCCAGAGGGGGAGAACATTCGTCGACACACCGAGCAGATCAAGCCGCGTGTGGAGGAGCATGACCTGGACGAGGGAGCCTGTGACCCTGAGCGCCAAGATGGAACCACCAACCCCCAAGTAGTGGGGCACCAAAACCGGGGCCAGGAATACGCGAGGCTGCCCCAAGCACCCCGACGCCAGCACTGCGCGTGTCGGGCCGGGCACGAAAGCCCCCAGACCGCTATGTACCGCAAGGTGGACGAGAGGCTACATCGGAATGACGTCACGCCAGATTACGGCAACAGTTATCGCCGCTGTCCTCCTCACACTCTTTTTCTAACCGTTTCGCACAACGCCTATATTAACACGCATCAAAGCAATAAACGTATGTCTTGGTCCAGCATCCGCAGTGTATGGTGCGGAATCTTGAAACTCAAATTGTTTTAATGGGTTATAAAAACGTATGAGTTGCGTTTTATAAGTGTTAATATTGATAAGGTTAAACAACAACAAGTTCATGGCTTTAATAGCTGCAATCTGTAATGCTGTAACTGCAACAGTGTATTATTTTGCGCGTAAAACAAAACAGTGTCGTCAGCATATTGGCAAAATAAATCAGTCACTCAGTCATCTTTACCATATAGATTGAATAACAAAGGATAAAATATAAAACATTGTGGGTCTCTAGATGTAATTGCCGTGAAATCGATATGGAACCTGGAAATCGACAGAAACTGGCGCCTATATTGTAAAATGTTAGTAATTGCAAAAAATGAACCTTGTAATCCCAGTGCAGGAAGATTATCAAGGAAAAGAAATTGGCAGATGCTATCAAAAGCATTGCTTACGTTAAGAAAAAGAGTGAATACGACTTCATTGCGTTCAAAAGCCGAATTAAGCACGTCAGAAAAATCTTTAAGAAGGACTGCTGCTCCCTTTCCTGGTATGCAGCCGTACTGACAAGGTGATAGTACACTGTGAGTATTCAAAAAATTTGCCATGGTAAGTAGTAGATGCTTTTCGAAAACTTGGCCAATGCATGGCACAATCGAGATGGACATGTAATTACTCATGTTTCTAGAACCACCCTTATACAAAGCTCTAACTTAGGGGGTTTTCGTTGAAGTCGTTTATACCCCTAGAAATGAAAGTATAAAGAATTACTAGTAGGACACATTTAATCGCTTCAAAGTTTCTGCACGAATCAGAAATCGTGAGGCCGTCATGACCAGAAAATTTGCCACGTTTAAGACTGAAAAGACTACACCGGAAGTCACTTTCTTTAATATCAGGAAGGAAAGAAGATTCCATGACACTGGGAGGCTTGAGAAAGTCGGTAGCCGGCGGGGTGCGAGAAGCACCAGACACCAGAGAAAAAAAATTGGGAAAGTTATTCGCAATGCTCTGTCCATCTTCATGAAAATTCAAGATAAAATATGTATCAATATACATAGCAGCGCTCACTCCTCTGAGATTATTCACTAATGACCATTTTTTGTTGCTGTTAAAACGTGCGTCGTTAAACTCAGACTTGAAGTTAATGACACCCTTGCTCAAATAAAGATGAAAAGGGCATCGGCAGAGCATGTAACAAGCGGACTTCATGACAAGGCAGAGGTAGCAGGAGATGGAAAGAGAAATTTAGGTGCGCGGCTAAGTTAATGAAGCTAGTCGCAGCTTACAAAGGACAGGGCAAGCTTAATTTGAAATCAGTGGGAGAATACTTTCTCCCTCGGCGGACGTATTTAGGCTGATGAAGATGACGACGACGCACAAGAAATATGAGTAGGTGTTATGCGGGCGCAATAATGGTGGAGCCGGTCAAAACTGGCCTCGGGCTTGTTTGAACAGCAGAGACACAGAACCGAGTACGCTGCCGGGGGCAAGGAAAGCGACACCATAGCTGGCGTCACTCAGCCTGTTTGTGCACTCGCCAAGATTTCGGCAATAATATTCGAACTTGCCAGAAGGTAGGGTGAATGCACAACCTTAATCATGGATAACGACATCCCCAGGAACAAATTAAAGAAAATATCTCTGAGTAGTTAAGAGCTTGTAACGCGAATAATCCAGTGTTATCTGGCTTGTAATGGCGAATAAATGTGACCATATCAAAATTTATATATTAGAGTTCATGCTCCAACTATTAGGCCTCAATTTCGATGGCATACTATTTAGCGTAGTCACCTCGCATACGGAAGGTATGGGGAGTTGGTGTTTGGGAGTGCTTGGGCTAGTAGATCGGAGGTGCAAATTTACTGGTGGGTGCCCGAAGGCGGGCTGGTGGACGCCAACGCCAAGGGCGCAGAAGTGAAGAGAGGGCTAAGAAAAGCCAACTCTGTTACCACTAGGCTATCGCAGCGCCCGCCTAGGGGATAACGCATCCGTGTAGAATGCGCTAGGTACGCAAGGTAGCGAGAAAGAGGTGCATTTTGCCAGGGGGCGCCGCCGATGCCATATTTTTGAGGAACGAGCTACGAACATTATTAAGGTGGAATGGCGAGCTAGTTGGTACTATATTGATAATAAACTGCAGCAAAGAAAGAACAACGACAACGAAGGAACACATGCTGCTAAGAGCTACGAGCAGATGAGGCTGTATAATATTTTCTCACCTACGTGGATAGGACGATGAACGCGTCAAGGGCGGATGCCTGGGAATCAGAGTAGCGTTTAGAAAGAAAATCCGGAGATTCATTTGTCGGTGCTTCTACTTCCGATGACGAGGAGTACCTTGTCAGTGTTCTTTATGAGCACTTGCGGCAGTATTATAGCGGTTTCTATCTCGTTTACGACCGAACATTTGGGGCGTTTTAGCACTGCACTCTTCAGCAAACCTTCCGGATGACGACGTTGTTTAGTCAGTGTCTGAAAAAGTGACACATCTCCAGCACATAATTCCATCTAAATGAGTAAGATTTTTTTTCTATTCAGTAAAGAAGTCATCTGTATACGTATTCCAGGTACTGACTCTTACAGCATTTACTTTCTTAATTATGAACAAACCAAGGAAGAAATCGCTGCCTTCACATTACGCGGCCCCGCCGCGGTGGCTCAGTGGTTAGGGCGCTCGACTACTGATCCGGAGTTCCCGGGTTCGAACCCGACCGCGGCGGCTGCGTTTTTATGGAGGAAAAACGCTAAGGCGCCCGTGTGCTGTGTGATGTGAGTGCACGTTAAAGATCCCCAGGTGGTCGAAATTATTCCGGAGCCCTCCACTACGGCACCTCTCTCTTCCTTTCTTCTTTGACTCCCTCCTTTACCCTTCCCTTACGGCGCGGTTCAGGTATCCAACGATATATGAGACAGATACTGCGCCATTTCCTTTCCCCCAAAACCAATTATTATTATTATTATTAATATTATTATTATTATTATTATTATTATTATTATTATTATTATTATTATTATTATTATTATTATTATTATTATTATTATTATTATTATTATTATTATTATTATTATTATTATTATTATTATTATTATTATTCACATTACGCGAGCTTAGGTGTCCACAGACAAAAGCCAATATAAAAAAATGACAAGTCATCGGTGGTCATCACGAAAAGGCGTAGCATTAGATTTGCATTTTTTTTGCATGACATGACACGATACATCACGCACATTTCCTAACATCCACCTTTATTGCACGCTTATTCTTCTTTCTGCTCTTCCACACTCGACTTCCCTGCCCATTTGGTCAACGGTTCCATGCACGAGGTCCAGTAGCCATTGACACTCGGTTCTGTAGCTGGCTCGCAAACAACCACTTCAACGGAAGAGTGGCCAATTGGCGGACACACATCGCTATATTTTCTCCGGCGGTCTCCTCAGGTCACTTCCCTCGTCACCCTCCTCCATTCATGGTAATCTCCCGCGGTCGAGTAAGTAACCACGCTGCACCGCCGAATCCCAGCAGCGATGTGAACTAAATTTCTGAAGCACAACGAATTCACAACTCGCAATCGAACACCTGTGTCAATGTTGCTGGCCTTGTCCGCAGCCCTCAGAAGGCAGTCGCCGAATTTCTCGCCGAGTCTTCCACGATTGAGAAGGTTCTTCAACAAACAGCGTCCGCGTGCTTTCTACCCATGTCCGCCGCCTCCGTTTCCGGCGAGTTACCTTTGCATGGGACCGACGCCTTACTGTTACGCGATCTCATCCGTTCGATTTCACGTGACGAACTCCGGCAGCTGTACGGAGCACCTCCCTCGGCTCCCAGCTCCGTAGCGACCGTTGTCCGCATGGAGGTGCAGCAAGCGCTTCGGCCGTCCTTACCTGCCGATGAGCCTTGCCCATCCCTTCCTCCTGTCTCGCTTTGAACGTTCTCCCATATACGCCGACGCCTTGCGGTGCCCTGCTCCCGCTTCGGCATCCTTCGTTCCGGCTGCTGCTGAGATGCCGCGGCAGCCTGCACCCGTGCTGCAGTATGTGGAAGCTCCCCGACCGTCGACGCTAATAGCCAACGTGTGGAGCACCCCCGACCGACGCCCACTATGCTTTCAGTGCGGCAAACCTGGCGACCTCTATCGGCACTGCCCCTATACCGGCGTCTGGGCCTTCAGGCGTTTCCAGCCGATTCTCCTCGACCCCACTATGGCGAACGACCCCGGACCGTCGCGGATTTCCTTGAATATCAACGCTGGCTCCAGTCTCGTCGGCCGCAGGCTTGGTCCCCATCGCCCAGGAGTCGTTCTTCACCATCTACCGCGAGTTTTTCCAGGGCGGCGCAGGGCCGGTCGCCCAGCCCACGGCGGCAAAACTGAAACCAGCCGCCTTTGGGGGTGAGCTCGGTGGACATTTCTGTGCGAGATACCCCCAACCACGCGGACACGACATGACGATGCCTCTACGGTTCCGAAGTCTGCGGTCACCGTTCACTCCGACACATCGACGCTCACTTCACATAACGCCGCTTAGACGGTTACGAAGCACGCACTCCACAATCCTTCCGACACACTGACGCCATTGCATCTCACACGCAAAGCCAACGAATTACCGGTTTCACGGCCTGCACACAACGACGCCTGTATCCGATCACCGCCTCCGGAGCCTCCAACTCGCCAGCGGTTTTTCTTGAACATGCTTGTAATCCTAGATGGTCGCCACGTTCGAGCGTTATTAGATACTGGGGCTGATTATTCGATTCTAAGCAGCTGGTTTTCCGCCATCCTCAAAAAGGTTGTCACGCCAAAGGCTGGCACAAACGTTCTTATGACGGGCGCTCATCTGACTGCACCTCTCGGCATGTGCAACGCTCCAGTTCAAATCCAAGAGCCCACATTTGTCGTTAGCTGCCTTGTTCTGTATAACTGTTCCCGCTACCTTATCTTAGGCGTCGATTTTCTGCGTGAATTAGGTGCGATTATTGACCTTCGAAATTCCAAGGCCGCGTTTTCAACATAGAATGCTGTCGCCTTCAGCAATGCGCCTCGACCAAGCCAGATGCTTCGTGTTTCTACGGTCACTGTCACACTTCCGCTTCGAACCAGCGCCTACACTACTGTCGAGTGTGAATCACTTGAGGGCGGTGACGTCATCGCTGAAACCATGCTTTCCTTACTGCTGACGCAAGGCCTGTGCGTGGCCCGATGTCTGACCGATCTTCACAATGGGCAGTCACAGGTATACTTGCTACCAATGTTACGCACGAGCATCGGCATCTTTTGCGCGGCACTTCACTACACTAGCATCTGCCGAACGCATCTCCGGTGTTTCCGAGTGCTTCTCCTCAGAACCAGTGCAGCCTCCCATGTCCCTCCCACCAGCAAACGGGAATAGCTGTTTGTTTGTACTGTTGCTCGAATTCAGAGAGTGCTTCGCCTCCTCGGCGAAAGTCCGTGAAACTCCTATAAGCAAGCATCACATCGTGACGTTCGATGGCGTACACCCCATACGTCAACACCCCTGTCGCGTATCGTCGGCAGAGCGCTAAGTCATTAAGTCGCAATTTAAGGAGACGATCGAA